>NC_079336.1:107851933-108164433 GCF_029582105.1 Oenanthe melanoleuca | reverse complement strand
GAAAAGAGTGAAGCTTTGCAGGACTCAACATGCAGCTTTTTATGTGGCAGGGAGAGGGACTTGTTTAGCTTGAAGGGGGAGTGCCAGGCCCTGAGTTTTTCATGGGGAACTTTGAATGACAAATCTATTTTAAGTGTAGAATTAGGAGCACTAATTACAGCTGACGTTGTTTTGTAATTTTTATTTTCAACTTTGCACAATGCTTGGATTTCTCAAGCCTTTGCTAGAGAGCTCTTTTTCGACTGCATAAACAAATGGCAGATTCAGAAATTAACTGTTTCCCTAACAAATTCAGAGAAAATCACATGGAAACACTGACTATTAAGACTCATTTTTCATAAATGTGGTGGAGACTGGAGTTCTGACCATATGAAGGTAAAAGCAGGTGTTTCTCCAGGGCTATGTTTGGATTCTTCAGTGGTTATACACACAGAAAACATCTCAAGATCACTCTGTATGTAACATGTTATCAAAGCTTTACTTTATAAATCTGTTGCCTTTTGAAAATGAGAAAATAAATCATGACATGAGAATTGGAAGGGTTAGGAAGAGATCCTGGTGGTAGCAAAACCCTGCGTTTGCTGTAACATATTCCCTTTACTTCTTCCACTTTTCCTCATTATCTTGTTTGCTATGTGTAGCTGAATAAGCATGTAACCTCTAAGGCTGTGGAGCAGATCATTAGGAGTTACTGATTAACACCGTGTTTCAATAGCAGATCTTGAGTTCTTCTTTTTACAAACTGAAGGGGTCTGGCTTTATGATTTTTTAATTAGGATGTAAATATTGCAGCCTCATAAACTGCTTGATTTATAGATGACAGCAAAGTTTGCACTTCGGGAAAGGACAAGGATGTATAGATTCAGTGCCCCTGTTAGCCTGTAACAGCCGCACTGGTATTTTATTTTGGTGAACTCATCCTATCAGCTTTACCAATTATACCTGTGTGTCTGCTCTGGCAGTATGACTTAATTCCTTTATATGTTTTTAAGCATGAGTAATACTCACATACTGTATACATTTTAACTGATAAAGTGAGGGAAAAAAATTTTGGAGGAATATTAAGCTCACAAGGTGAGCTTAAAGTTGATGTTCATCATGAGGATTCCAGAGAAGTGGGGCTAGATGTGTCACTGTAAATTTCAGAGGCATGAGAGAAATGGTAAATCAAGACTGACAAAAATTTGAAGTGTAGGTGGATAGTATAGAAGGGTATTTCTGATATCCCTAATGCAAAATGTTATCAAGTTTTTCAGAATAAAGACTCCAAAGAGGGAAAGTCCCACCTTTCTCAGGCAATAAGTAAAACTTGGGTTCCACATGGAGTGCAAGTTAAGAAACTCACAAGCAGGGGGAGTAATTTAATTTAAACTGGATTTGAATCAGCATTATTTACCAGTGGGGCACCTATAATCCTCAGTACAAGTTGTTTAGACTCCTCCTGGTCACCAGGCTGTTTGGCCAATGTCTCTTTTCGTGGAGCAGGGAAAGACTTTGCAAACACTGAACTTTTTTTCTCTATGAATCCTCCTTGCTCTGTCTCCATAACTGACATTCTCCTCCAGCTTGCTGTCGGTGTGGTTACACTTGTATGGGGGTTATTCAACCCGAGGTTGCCCTCAGGAGCAGTAATTTACCAAGAGAGGCCTCATTCTTTGCACGGGGAGTTTTACAAATGCTCCTCCACTAGCATGACTTGCCTATTTCCATCTTGCGTGTTCTCTGAAAACTCTTCTTGCCAGCACTGCCAGTATGATTTGCCTGTTGAGATTTTGGGGGCGTGTGTTCTGAGATGGCTCTTTGTTGTGCTGCAAGGAACTGGGTTTCTTTGCTGGGCTGTTTTGTGGTCCCTGTAGCCCATACACAGCCTGCCTGCACCATTCCAGTGTGCCTGGGCTGTGGGCAGGAGCTGAAAGAAGTTGAGGACATGGTGGATTTGCCTCTCTCTGGGCATGCAGGAGCAGCATAACCTCACCTGAAGGTTCGTGGTGACAGAGATGAAGAAAGTTAAAGCAGATAGTTTTTCTTAATATGTACTTGATTTAGAATAGAGTATGTCTGTCAGAAATATTGGACAGCTCTCTGTCCCCTAATACATCACACAGTGTGTAGTGCTGGGATGATGAGGACAGATGAGACAGAATAAAACCTGCATAATGAATTCTCCTTTCCACCTCTTAGCAGAGCCTTTCTGAGTCCCTATATTGGTCTTTTTTCTGCTTGAGCACCAGGGTCCACCTCTCCTGTCTCAGACCAAACCCCTGGGAGAGGAGGCAGCCAGCTGCTACAAGCCAGGAGCCTGGCTTCAGAATTGAATGCTTTCAGAAAATGTTGGCACTCTGGACTTCACCTTCTTTTCTCTATAGCAAGAAGACTAGAAGCATAATTTTCTTTTAATAATGTCCAAAATGTTCATGAACAGTGATGAAATCCAAAAACATGCCATAGTGTCAGATTCACTTCCCTCTCTCTGTTGGAGCTGTACTTGTTTTACTGCAGGAAGTATTTTGTGGCCCTACAGTAGCAGCCTGGGTTTTGTTGCCAAAGGTCCAAATAGTGAAGGTTGGTGGTTTTTTTTTTTTTTTTTGTCAAACTTGTTGAAAGGCCTTTTAGAGCAAACTTTATGTCAATGACAATTACATATATGTTTACAGATTATGGCTCCAATCCCATCCTGGTAAATGTTTTTGCACATGGTTAAATCTGCATGTGCAATTGCTTAGAGAACAAGATCAGAAGTAGTGAACATAGGAAGATAATAACTTGAACTGAATTGTTTTCTTGTTCCTGTTTAATTTTGAACATGCTTAACCCTTGTGGGTTCAGAAGTTCACCTCAGTCTTGACCATTATTGAGCTTGGATTCTGTTTAGGAGAAACTGCAACTCCAAGTAAAGCAAAGGGTCAGAAGACAATAAATCCAACAGAATACGTTAAGTGATTAATGAAGAAGGCAGAAAGACAGAAAAAAAGAAAAATAGCACATATTGGGTGAGTTCTTGGCTTTATAATGATGAAAGGTATTTTGCTGCTGACTGCACTGTGGCTGGGATTTCTTTCGTAACACCTGCTTCAAAAACCCTGGAATTCAACCAGAATGTTTCCATTACCTGTAGTATTCCTGTGTCACTTATAATGAGCTTTTTTTGGTGGCTGTAATGCATGCTTTAGCTCCCAATAGCCCTTAGCTCCAACATATAGCAGCCCAGTCTTTTGGGGCTGGAAGGAAAGTATTACAGGACAGAACAGCTTTTCCTCATCTTCCTGTTTTCCCACAGAAGCTTCAGAGCCTCAAATGAATTTATCTTTGCAACCCAGTTTCTTTGTGACTCAATTTCCTTTGTGTTTATTGAGCCCCTCTGTGATACAAATGAAGCTTGTGCCAACCATTTTATTACAAATTTAATATGAAAAAAAAGACCAAGAATATTTCAGTGCATATGTGTGCCTACAGTCTTCAGTATCCTCAACAAGAAGTTCATGTGTTTAGTGCTGAATATGAGGATTGAATCAGGGTATCCTAAAGGCAAAGCCCAGTTTGTTTTGCAAGACATGTTTAATGTTAATGTTTTCCCTGCATTTCCAATAAGGAAGCAATTTGGCTCAGTGTCTTTACTCTGTAAAACCCAGACTTATATCCATAAAGTGCTAAAGTTATGTAGGGGCAAAGCTGCACCAGAGATACGTGAAGTGATTTAACTCTGGTGTCTGCATAGGAGCAAGAGAGATTAGTAGGAAATACAGATTTGCCTGATAGTGTACCAAGCACTTCAGTACCTTTTGGGTTGGGATGTCAAGACATATATTAATTATTAATATTTTGGTATTCTTAGGATCCTAGTATTTCACAGAATAAATTGACAGAAATCCATCCATCAGCCTGTAAAAGGATTTAATTTCTTTTTTCCTTGAAGTAGTGGAAGTGAACAGATTCCTGCTCCAATTCTACTGAGTTTATTTTTCTGGAAATTACCCACCTTTTAAAAGTACTAGAATTAATTTAACATTAAAAACTTGTAAAAAGAATTAAAAATCAAAGTTTCATATTTTAATACTTACTTTTAAAGCATGCAATGTTTAAAAAGCAAGATAATTTCTCTGAATTCTTGAGAAGCATTTTTAGTCTATGAAAGAGCCCAGACTTAGTGGGTTAAGTATGTGAAAACTGAAGGAAGCGCTCAAAACATTGCAGAATGTCTGAGGTTTTAAAAAGAGAGAGAAGTATTTGAAATGCTGCTTTCAAGTCAGGTCAGGGTTTTCCAGTTCAGAGATATTTCTTGTTGTCAGTAAACTAAAAATGGAAAGAAAAATCTAAATCTTGGAAAGGAAGTCAGAGAACCTGAGTAAGTGATGATTTATCTGATAACAAAAATCCTACTACCCTAATCATTCATGTTTATTTCTTTGGCATGCAGCAGTTAAGAAAAATCCACTGAGCACTAGTAATTCCACCATTACTAAAGCCAAATCCTTCATTTAAACTTTTGAGACAATTTTTCCATTTACTTCCCTGCCACTCAAGCAAAGAGTAGAAATCATAAGCTCACTCATTCCAGTTCACCTCATCAATTAGAAAAGAGACAGAGTTGCTTCCAGATAAAAAGGGGATGCAGCTGAGTAAAAATATGCTGGAAAATCAAAATTGATTGCCTCTAGTAACTTCTGGATGGTGTTCCAAGCTGGGGTTGGCCACATTGAGACATCCCTAAACTTTGTGAAAGTTGAGATTTGGAGCTGTCTGCTAGAACAGAATCATCAGAGAATATTGCACTTAATTAAAGAAATTGATATAGAGAACAGAGCCAATATTTTGTCTTATTTAAAATAATTAAATCGTAAATTAATACACTTTAACCCAAGTTTGAAAACCTAAAGCCCAACCCCAAATTTTAAGTTCATGCCTGCTGCTAACACTGCCATTTGATGGTGCAGCACTTTCACAAGCAGCAGGATTATGGTTGATGAGTCCTTCACATTGACACATGAAAGTTAAATGCAGAACAGTGTTTGCTCCATGGTTTGGGGGGTTTTTATTTGTTTTAACACCACTTTTGACATCTATAAAACTATACAGTATTAAAATAAAACCTTAATCGACACAGTGAGAATCTGTAGTTTCCAACCTATCTGGTGGGGAAGTTGTTTGCATTTGATAAATATACTCCCAAAGTAAAGTAATTGGAGAAAATTGAAATGTAATCCTCAAGCAAAATATGTGTCTTATGCAGCAGAGAAAACATTGTCTGTCTGATACATTTCTTTAAAAGGAGAATTTTTTTTCCCCTACTTATATCAGGCTTGCAAAGCTTTTGCATGGATAATTTGTCAAACAGTTTTTCCTATTTGGAGTTGAAACAGGTGAGGCTGTGTCCTCCCACTGGAAAGCACTTGCTGACAGGCAGGCAGAGGATGTGAGGTTGCCTTCTCACAATGGTTCAAGGCCCACATCTATGGAGGCAGCACATGTTGGTGCTGGAACTGTGTCTTTGGAGGGGACTCAGTGTTGGAGAAGAGCATGTGAGCTGCCTTTCTTTTCTTTCCTTCCACTGTGGATAAGATAGGGATGAGAATGAAAGGAATATGTTTCTGCAAAGAAACCTGAAGTTTCATAGTTCCAAAGGGCAGTGTATCTCTACCTTTACTTGGAACCATAGATCTGAAGCACATTTTCACATCCCTCTTGACAGGATGTGAAACAAAAACTAGACGGTACAATTGTGCTGAATATGATGCAGAATTTCTTACTTTTTGTTATCTCTTACCTTAATTTCTTCTGGGAAAAGATGGGCCAGAAACCTATTAGCTCAACCACTTGAATTTTTGTTCAACCTTTAACCTGAAATTTAAGAGACAGATTTGGAACAACATTATTGGGAACTATTCCCCTAAGTCATCTAGTTTAAGGGAAAAGACTTTCATGTGGGTACAAAATGAGTTGGAAAAATAGCCACTCACACAAGCTACCAGTGCCTCATTGTGAACATGAGAGTATGTACAGGCTATGTCTAGGTCTCTTTCCACATTTTCAGTAATGGTTTTGATAATGAAGTGGATACTGAAATAATTAAAGTTGCAGTTGACACCAAGCTAGGGGAGTCTGAGGCAGACAGTTGAATGGGACTAGATTTCAAAATTGTCTTGATAAACAGGAGGAACAGCCTGAAGCAGAAGAGTGCATTTGGTGACACCAAATGCCAGGTTCTGAGCATGTGTGGAAATGGATACTCTGACAAGCATAACCCAGGAAACACCTGTTTTATGAGAAAGTATCAAGTAGGACTTTAGCAGGTTAAACAGTAGGTGAACATAATCCTGCTTTTGGGGAAAAAGCAACTATGTCCAAGGCAGGGAAGATGATGTGCATACTAAGATGAGGAAGGGCAATCATCATCTCCTTTGTGAAGCACTGGTGAGACTTTCTGTGGCAGTGTGCTTGCTTTCAGGTGTGATAAGGAGAAAAATGATCCCTAGTGAGAGAGGTTGCAAAGGGAGAAAGACAATTTCTTGGAGGTTCACCAAACATGACATTTTGAGGACAGACTGAACTAGGTAAAAAAGTAGAGTAAAAAAGGCTAAGGGAGCATGAGGCATCAAATCTGTAAAATCTGGCTACACAGAGAATGGGAATCATTTTCCCTGTGTGTCCCCTTGACACAAAATTCAAAATAGTGGGACTAAACTACAGAAAGTAAGATAGGTGATGGAGAGCATATTCTGACAGCATGGATTTTATGGACTCAGGAGGTTGAGGAATTGCAGGCACCAAGTTTTGCTAAATGTCTGGATAACGATGATCCCTCTTCAGAGCATTCCATTGACAGGATGACTGCCATAAGGCCTAAAGTTTGAAGTTAAATAGTGAAAAACCCTATTCCTAGAGCATTTTTTTCAGGAATATACTATAAATAAAGTTTTCCAAAGAAATAACCCCATTATCAACCCTCTTAGAGGGATTGTTTATAGCTGTGTACATCTCCAGCTCAAAGCACTTTCAGGGGCACTATGGATACCTTTCCTTTCTCTTTGCAGGAATCTAGCATTGAAAACTAACTACTTAGAACTAGAAACAAAGAAAACAAACCAAAATAGAATCTTTCCATAAGCCAGTGTTGTTTATATGCTCTGTAGTATAAATCAAATGTAAAATCGTGTCTCTTGATGACCAAGAAACGACACAATGGAAGAATATAATAGAGGGTAAACAAAGAGTAAAGTGTAAACTAGCAGTGCACTGCTACATGAAAGACTTCCCTTCCTTCAAGGGTATTCCCTTCCAGGGTGAGATATACTGCTTTACCTTGAGATTCTGTTTTATTTCATGACATTTCAATTTTAGTTTTTGTTATAGCTTTATTTCACTGCATGCAGTATGGATTCATCTTGTGCTTTCTAAACATGCTGAGCAGAGAAAAATCTGTGGCATTAATTGAGAGAGAGAACTCTATCGTTTGTATCTAAATGTTTGTGAGATAAATACAAGCACAAGGGGAGAGGCTGAGATTTTCCTATGCAGCCTAACTTTTGGCATTTTTGGCCTGCAAGTGCCAGTATTGCGGAAATAATATCAAGTGCTCTGATACCAAGATCAGTGGGGCCCTACAACAATCAAGGGCAAGGTATTCACTGCCTGATCTGTGGGCAGGCTCTCAGACACAGTGGTTGTGGAGGCAGGCTTGGAGTCTGTTGCTCACAGAAGTCTCTATCAGCACTTTGGTATTTCTTTCTGAAGTGATCTCTTTTGCAGAGGTCAGAACTGCCAGCTTGTCAGGTATTTCCCAGAATTGTCAGTCTCTCTGTGTGCAGCAGACTGTGGTGTTTAAAGCCACAGTACTGACATATCACTTACCTAGTCCTGCTAGACTCACCCTCTCCATGAAGAATGTAAACTGTCTCTGTCTTGGGCAGCATTTGCATTATCTAAAGCTCACTATCTATGCTATGGTCTTTTTGCCTTTGCAAATGCTGTTTAAATATAGCATCCATAAATAAATGTTAAATAATTCATGAACATAATTTTGTAAATTCTGCTAGGCCACACCTCTCTAGGGGCATATTTATGAACATGCGTCAGCCTGGAATCAATGCGTCTGCCAAGCGTCCTACCTCTGAGGCAGAATTCCCACATCTAGCCCAAAATGCTGCAAACGACTCTGATTCCACTTCACTAGTCATCCATCATACTGTCACTTTAATTCAGATGCTGCTACTTGTTTTAATAACATACATCTTACACAAAGAATATTGCTAACACAAGATTCTTGAGGTAGATTTTTACAACCTCATAAAATGGTATTAACCCTTTGATCCCTGATGTTCTTTTCATGCAGGTTCTTTTTATGCTTATCAATAACCTGTGTTTGTGGTGTCTGTTCATGCTAGAGAATCCGACATCAATCACAGCAGTAAAAATATTATTCCTCCAGCATTACCCTAAAGAATTATGGAAAGAATAAAAGTGTTATTGCAGGAATTATTTAGCAAACAATAGATGGATAAAATGTATTATGATAAGTGTTAAATTATATCACCACATTACAGAAAACTACCTGAGATAGCACAGAAGGTAGTTCAGTGCTTTTTCTAAGTAGTTCAAAGAGAACAATAGCAGAATCTCACAAAAGATTTTACTATGAAACCCTGGAATGACAAGACAAATGATGTATTATCACATAAAATGATAGTTTACAGGGGGAAAAAATTCCACATGCCTATTTTTGAGTTGCGCCTGGCGATATTTTGGGAGTGAGAGGAGGTGAATAATAGTAATTTACGCTTAGCTGCTTAGCACTCAAGTATTTAAGGGGCTTACTTTTTAGGGTTTTTTAGAAATACCTTCTTTCTGTAGTAACACAGCAACATGGAATATGCAATTTTAAAAAATACTTTGCTTCTTTTCCAAATAAAGAGCACTCTGAGTTATTTATTTTTTCCTTCTCCCTGCTGTTTTTCCTTTGAGCTCAACATCAGGAATTAGAAAAGATTTTACTGAAATGCTTGATTAACCCAAGTACTAAAATCACACAAATACTTTTGGTAAAATGAAGGATACCTAAACAAGGTTGGGTTCCATGATTTCACCAAGTAGGCTATTATCAGTTAATCCAGATTTAGAGAGGGGGAAAAAAAAGCATAATGTTGCACTGGGCTCATGGGATTCATTTGATCAACATGATTAAATTATTTCCTTACTCAGCTAGAAGGAAATTACTAGTAACCAGACATTATGTGTCTGTTAATTATGTGCAATAAGGTTCTCTGCTATCACACCAGCTCTTGTATTCATTTTCTATGTGTCTTAAAGACATTTTCATTTTTAAAATCTAAACATTGAAAAGGGACAGCTGTAATTTTCTTTCCCTTATTTAAAAAATATCTAAATGTAAATATTATAGAGCCAAAAAGCACTTGTAAGAAGCAGCTGTTTGTCCTTTGGGTAATCATAGGTAAGTTTGTGGAGGTGATATGCCATCATTTCATGTGTTTTTGGTTGCTCCCACCAGGACTTTTTTTTTGTGTTGCAATCGTTCATTTTTATAAATTGGATCATTTATTATTGCAAGGAATGAGAAGGACAGTTTGCCAGAAACCTGTAAGTTAGCTTGAAATAGTTAATCTCCCTGATGCAAGATCTGCTCACCTATATGTTGTCTTTGTGCCAGATCTACATTCTGCTCTGATGCTGCCCAATCTAGGATTTCAAAAGTATTTTTTATAAAGGAAGAAACATATGGTACAAGAGAGGCCTTATTCTTTTTCTAATGAAATGATGGGCTTCTGTTTCATATTAAAGTGTTAATAGGTCTGAAATTAGGTCTCAAAAAAGAGAATAGTGCTTTTAAAATTCTTAATATGATTCATTATCTGTAGTCAAAACCAGATGACATTTATTTTTATCCCAAAAATAAAAAATGCAAGCCACATGAAAAAAAAATAAAAAAGTCCTGGATTCAGGGTCTGATTTATCTAATGGAAAGCTCTTTAGAATCAGAGCCTGGGCTGGAGGCTGGAGGTTTTGTTCAAGTTTGAGAACCTTCCTATGTTCTTGAAATCTAAACAAATATTTCAAAGAAGGTGGTGTCACATTTGAAGTAAATGATCCTATTAGGCACTGGGATACGGCTGCTTTGTTGAAGGGCTGGGCAGCATTTTATGTATGATAGTGTAGTGTACTGCTAATACACCGAGACATCACTTTCATCTGAAATGCCGATAGGACTGAACTTCTCTATGCACTTTGGCTTTCAGTGTTAATAATGAATGAATGAAAGTTCAGAGGATAGAAGCTAAATGGATATTGTACTTAAAAAAAAAAAAAAAGAAAAAAAAGAATTTTAAGTAACAGCATGCCAAGCTATTCAGAAACGAGTAAAAGACAGTAAATGGGCAGATTTATTATGAGTAGTTGGGAAAGCTGTACCAACGTATTTGTATGAGTTGCACTGGCATAAAATACTAGGAATTTCAATACAATTAAAAATGCATATTAATTAGAAATAATGAAGGTTTGATGACACTTTCCTGGTTATGGGGATTTTGGGTGCAATCTGTTTTGTCAGTTAGCTTCCATAGGATAGCCATCTCATCCATACCCTGCTATTTGAGATCACTATTTTTCTCTATGTCTGTCGTGAAAGTAACTGGAAATCTAATGGATTTTGTAGATCTTGTGCATTTCCAGTAGGCAGCCTAGAAAGCACTTTCTCTGGAAGCATTATCTAGATGATGCCTTCAGACTTTATCTGTTTATTACAAACCACCAAGCTGCAGTGGCAGTGGTCTCTCTTGACCAAGAAATCTTGTTGGTCATCCAAATCCTCATTAACATTCATCTTCCTTATTAAAATGTCAGCTCACATCTAGAGCAGGTCCAGCTTAGAACAGTCCTCAGCACTTGTAGCATGTGGCAAATAAGAGCAAAGAGCAAAACCAGCTTGAGGGTTCATGTAAACTACACCAATGGCTTCTCCTCCATAATCTGCCTCCCACCTCTAGGTGCTGGAACTGCTTGCCAGGCACTTAGAGATGCTCTCAAACCTGAGTGGAGATGGTTGTGTATAAGTAGGGCTTGTGCTCAGTTGTGTCAAAGTCACAAAACAACTATCCTCAGCACTTTTTGAGGGATACAAAAAGAATTATAGAGGAAAGAGCTAATCCCAAAACGATGTGGATGTAGTGGAGATATGTATGTCTGACATTCACATTAATACCAAATGAGTTCATCATGATTAATGTTATTACGTTAAATATTGAAGGAATTAATAATGATTAGGCCATTATTTTAGAGGGTTACCAGCATGACACCAGCTCATTTTTTAACAGCTGTAGACACTTGGGTTTGTACTTTTTTTTCTCTTTACATTTTCAGTCCTCACCTCCTTTAACCAAATATACTCACTTGGAATTTCATCTTACTGAATTTATGATTTTATGGCTGTGTTTCCTGTCAGGACTAAATCCAAGTCCTGATGAAGTCATTAGAAGCTTTGCTTCACTTCATTGCTGCAAAAAAGGCTGAGGCCTGATCCTGATTTTCATGGGCTGACATGCACTATTTCCATCGGTTTCATTGGACTTTTATATGCCCCCTTGAACCTAGAAAACAGATAATTGAATATTAGTTTGGAATCTTTTAAATGTGTTTTTAAAGGATCTTTGCTTGAAGGACAACTCTTTATGTGCATTCTTCTACCTTTTCAAAAAAAATTGCCTTCACAGAGATCAGTTATAAAGTCCAAATTACATGTGTAGTATTATGCTTTAAATAAAATTGCCTTAACTAGGGAAAAAAAAGGGTCAGATGCAGAATTTGCAAATAGGAAAAATGCCTGAAACAGATGATTGAGAGCTATGTGTTTTACAGGAACTGCTGCCAATACTTGGGTAATCCACTATTTTGTGATGGACAAATAGTATTATATTCCACACTTTTAATAAAACTAAAGAAGCCAAAAGATCTCATAAATTATGTACTCAGTAGAAACTACTAAACCAACTAAATCTGTTTTGAAGTACTAATGTAATACACAGTATTTAAAAGTGGTGCATATAAAAATTTCAGTTATAAAGGGGAGAAAGCAAATATTTTTCCATTTCTAATTGGAAATTCTTATATAAAAGGATAAATCATGTAATATTTATCTGCTTTTCTTTACTTTTTGCCTATGCTGATTTTTTTAAGGCCTTGGCTATGATTCAATTGCTTCTTGATCAGCTACTGCTGATTAGTTATTTCAACCCTTTCACAGATATTAGGAGTTGAAGTTTGGCTGTCATTTTTTCCCAGCTTTAATTGTTAATAATTTTTCTATGGTAGCTTAGGATTTTAACTAGGCCTTTTGTTCTGCAGAACAAGAAATTAAAGAAATGAGGATTAAATGGGTTGCAATTTGTTATAATGTTGCTTTTCCTACAGGTTTTCCTGCTCTGTCCAAGGCATACCAACATCTTCAGCAAATACATCTATGTATATCTTTATATTAGGAAATTAAACATGTCAGGGACCATTCTGTTGCAGTAAGGCTCTTAGGCACAATGCTACTCATTTGTGTATTATTGCACTTCTACCTTCAAAAATAAGATGGTTCCACAGAGGCTGCCTGTTGAGAATGGTCCTTCATCCATGAAAATACCCAATCCTTGCCAAGGATTTGGCCAAGAGAATGGTGGATAGGTTGGGTCAAAACATGCAAGGAGTGATGGTCAAACAGCAGAAGTGGTGAAGGTATTGTTTGTAAAGACAGAGGTCCCTTGTATCACTCTTGCTGCCAAATGCTGGTTCAGAGATGAATTTTTCTACATCATGTCCATTTTGTACCCTCATGCATTGATTTTTCAGATGACTGATATCTTTCTCTTTCAGTTGATATCAGTGGATAATGGTAGCACTTTCTGCCTCTAAAAATCTTCTCATAGAAGGCTGAACAAAAAGTTTTCGGGTCAAAGTCCCCTGTTTTTTGCCCTCTGTTTTAATCTGTACTTATGGAAAGCATCAAGATTAAAGTGTATGTTTTAGTGCACAAAATTCGAATCGGCTGATTTTCTGTATCAAATCAACATATACCACCTGAAAAATCTGAGTCCAGTTATATTTAGCCGGATCTATGTATTGCATATTAAATACTCTCTAAACTGTGCATTATTATCAAATATAAAGACAATAAAATAATATACTGTGAGGTCTTTTGTGCAGAGTAATCTACCTGCTGGAGAGACATAGACAGTCTTGCCAGTAGTGATATAGAGAGTTGTTCCTTGGTTATGAGTGAATTTCTCTGCTCTAAATATATGTGCAATATGTTTATAGAAAATAGAATATTCCACTTTCAGATTTGGGTGGTATGCTAGTGGTGAGCTGTCTGAAGAAAAGTTCAACTTCATGAATGTGCTTTGAAAAGTGCATTGAGTTCCACTGGTATGTTGTACAAAGACAAGGTATCAAGTCCACTAAGAGTATTTTGAATTATTATAATGAAGAATCAAACTCTTGTGTGCATGCTTTAGTTCTGGTTGTGATTTTTGTTTTGCTATAGGAATGCCTAAAGGTTCCTGAGAGATTTCTACTCCTTGCAGCAAGAGGCTCAGTGCAGGGAAGATACCTCAGAAATATATTCTGCTTGATTGTCATCTGGACTGTGACATAAGGAAGGCTGAGTGTGGAAAACCTTCCAACGTGGTGAGAGAAAAGGGTGTGGCCAGGGTGGTGTCTCAGGACTTTGAATGCCTGGCTAGTGCCAGATATTGATATTCTGATCACTTCTAAGGACTGTGGAGGACATCAGCGTGAGTTGTGTCACTGGCTCCAGGGGAGGCAGACATTCCATGGCTCCAACACTTGTCAAAGCCTGTGATAGAGGAAGGTTTAAATGTGTGACAGTGGTACCAAACCACTTTGTGTCATTTGGCTGACAGGACAGACAGGTGACGGCAGCCCCGGCTGGTGCCATGCGTGCGTTGGCAGAGCACCCCTGGGGCTGGGACCTCCATCTCCTCACACTAATGTGGCAGATGGTGTTGACAGGCTCACCTGCCCCCGTGCCTTCCCTGCAGTGGGTCAGCAAGAATTATAGCAGTCTAAACTGGGAGAGTGTTACCTACTTAAACTGTTTTTCTGACTTAATAAGAATTTTTCATCTATAGCAAGCCAGTTTAAAATATTGTCTATACACAAACAGTCATTCTGAATAATAGGCCTGCACACAGTAAATGTCAGCTCTTTAAATCACAGAGGACTTCGGAAGCGGAGTAGAGAATGCTTCATAACAGTTTAAACTTCAGCCTCCCATTTATTATGTATGTGTTTATAAATCTCTGAGGGGCACACTTTTCCCTTCTGGGAAGCCCAAAGGAGCAGAGTTGTTTGTCAGCCCAGCTGGGTGGTGTGTGGTGCTGTGGTTGCTCCTTTGCATTCTGACCCCATTTGATTTCAAGGTTGGTATCCAAGGTTGTGCCTGAGGAAATTTTATTTTCTTTTCTCCTAACAGCAGCATATAGGACCTTTTATTTCTAGGAAGATAGTAGTGGCAGAACAAAAAGTGGCGAGGGGTCAGCAGAGCACTGTTGTGCTGTGTTTTTCTTTTTAAGCTGAGCATGAGTGATCACCACTTTTAGAAAAGGGCTCTCCATTTGCCATAGAGGAAGAATGTAAAGGTATCTTGCTCAGCCATGGCGCTGAAAAATTTCTTCAGCATTCCCATCTATCTTAGTTAGTATGAATACTTTAGCATTAAATGGAGAAAAGGAGAATTCATCAATAGTTAATAACTGACCTTAAGATAGGAATTCAAAGTTCACTACAATTAAACCCAAGTGTCAGCAGGACCCACAAGGGAGGCTATCAATATATTTGACTATACCTATGCATAGATGGCAGATTTAAATTTTATAAGGGAAACGACTGTGCATTATTCCTAATGAAAACATATCCTTGTACTGTCTTATATCACAGACAAAACACAGAAGTTCTGTGTTATGAATGATAGTAGAAGAAAACATACTGAATAGCAAATGTGATTCTGGATGGAATTTCATCACGTGACTCTATTGTAAACCAGATGTTTGTCAGATTCAGAGAGAGAATGTATCCATCTTTAAATTTTTAATAAGGTTACATAAAGGATTAAAAGCAAACATTTACAGTACATAGGATTTAAAGATAATTACATTTATCTTAAATTGGTTATTTGCTTGGTAGATTGTTAAAAATATTTACATTATCTATCAATGGTGCAGTGTACCTCATGGATGCCTTCTTTCATTATGTTGTTTGATGTACATCCACAGCATCAGAAAAACAAAACTGTTCCACAGACATAAACAGTACATGTGATATAAAAAATATGGTCTATTATTGAAAAAAAAAAAAAAAAAAAAAAAAAAAGCAGCCGAATCCAGGAGTTCTGGGGTAAGATTCTGATGCCTGGAAGAGAGGATTACACTTTTCTATGGAAAGCAGTGATGCCCTCACTGCAAGGGAAGCTGACTCTGGTTGGAATGTAGATAAGTTGTTACTCTTGCTGCTGCAGATGTTTTTTCCTTCAAATCTTCCCCCTTCTAGGAAAGGAAAAAGGAGAATAAAGCTTGAAAAAAGGACAGAGAAATAGGAGAAAAGGAATCTTGGGTTTGTGGCTGAGACTTCATAAAAGATTACTTTGCATTTGTGAATTTATTCATGCCAGCTTCCTTTTCATACCTGTGATCATTTTTGTGGGGCTACATTCAAGGCCACTAACTCTCAAGATTATTTTCTCGCATATACTTTTTATTGGCAGACAATCAACAAGAAAACTTCATGGTAGGATGTATCAAGTGGACACAGAGACATACACATCAATGCTGCATCAGTATAACACTACACTGGCCTCAAAAAAAGTGCTGAACAAATCTATGTGAGAGGTCTGAGGTTTTTCTATTATAACATATTTAAAAGAATAGGAAGATCAATTTAGTGTACTCCCTGTTTTATTTTGGGAAATATTCTTTCATTTAATGGATTTTTATTCATGGGGAACAGGGACAAAGTAAACTCAACTAGTAAAATAGGATAATAACTTTTCCTTTGACATGTTCTCCTGTTAGTGACAGGATGTGTAAGTCCACTTGGATTGTGATGTTTTATACACCAACAGACCTACTGGGAAGGGTAGCTAATATCCATAGCACTTTGATCATTTCTGGTACCAAGAAGGTCTGATGAATACAGAATCTCCATAAAGTCAGAGGACAGTATAACGCTGAAATATAACATGCTAAGCCCAGGAAGTTGGTTGGTGCTAATTCAACCACATTATGGATCATTTATAGCCCAGATGGATCATTAGAAATGAAAGATATTGCTGATGATTGCTGTAGCCAAGTTAATGATGTGATAGAGGTGTTGACACTCACTAGCTGTATTGTGCAGCTGTAGCCTGTTGTCACACTGCTCTTCTAGCTGCCTCTTTCTCCTCCCCAAGCCCTTGTGCATGGCATAGCCCAAGAGGGTTCAGTATTGCCAGCTCAAAAGGCAAGGAGATGAACATGTTTCTTCTCGTTTTTTGGCTTGGGACAGGGTAGGTTTGGGACTGTGATGCAAGTATAACTGGGAGAGAGAAAAAAAATAGGGTGACTGGAAAATTGTGAAATTCCTGAAGAAGTTTTCTGCAGCTGTTTCCCTGATACTGACTGGATAGTCTCCATCAGTGTAGGACATCCCACAAATGTTTTGTGAGTATACTTTAGTATTTTTCCAGCAAACCCTCTACATTCAGCAACTATGTAAGATGGGCCTGGTCACCAATATTTAGGCTTATATTTAGGCTTGATAAACAACATCACAATTGCTCTGTTGTGATACAAAAATATATCTCAAAAGCTCAAAGCAGGACAATTGCTAAGAGGTATTTCTTGTATTAAGTAATGTAATTTTAAAACCTTGAGATTGCCTTGGAGAATGTTACTAATTTGAAAATGTCAGCCAAGATCAAAGCATAGTGATCAGAGTGAAAAATGTATTGTTGGAGAAGAGAATCAGAGGTGGGGGGTAAGGGACCCCTCTTAGGAGATTGTGTCAAAATCCTATGCCCACTTATCCCCCACTCTGCCCCTTGACCATGTCAGCTAATCTCATTTTAGAGACATAGCACAGGAAAAGATAAAACATGAAATAGCTGTATCTGACTTACTTTGAATGTCTGTCAAGTTTCATGTCTTTTAAGTCCTCAACAGATTTATTTCAATTGTATCAGTCACTCTGTGACAGGTCTACATAAATCTGAAAGCAGTCTGGGGGAAGGTCCTTCAGTTGCCAACTTGCCTGTATCACAGATTCCCACAGAGTACATAGTTACACATGTATATGTAGAAGAGATTTGAGATTCAGTATAATCATCAAGGAGTGTCACTTCCCTCATAGCTAAACATCCAGAAGAGCTGGGTGAAAAGGTTAGACTTATCTGTCAGGTTTTTTGGGTGCATTCAGGCTAAATAAGGTGTAATCTCATCTGCATGGGTCAAATATTCCAAGTTCATTTACCAATTCACTGGGCAAATGTGACAAGTTCCAGACAGACTTAGTATAGAGCAATGCAATCTATCAATACTTAAGCATATTGGAGGGAGAGCATCATGGCTGGGAGTGTTATTTATTCAGTGAAGCACAGGCTAAATTGAACAGCATGCTTTGGATAGAGAGAGTGGGGGTCTACTACTCATCTTTCCAATGAGCTTTTTTTATTTCCATGTAGAGAGATTTTATACTCAAAAGAACTGTAACAAAAGCTGTTTAGACTCACTTGCCGTCCAAGTGTATAATTTCTCCCTGTTAGACTGTGAAGTCTTAAGGAAAACAAGTTATTGGTAATAATTTACAGTTCAGATTGAACCTGTGCGGGCTTATAAGGTCATTCGCTTGACTGAGCAAGCACGGACGTTACACAGTGGGAAGTGGGCAGGGCTAGTGCTTGACAGCTGTTCTTGGGAGTGATGGCCATATGTATCCCTTGCCACAGGACTGGTTTTCTGATTGAGATCATTCATTTGTGGAAACACTTGCCTGCACTCTGAGGGATGATGCTGTAAATTCAAAACAACGTGGAGATGCATTTGGTTTACACGGGCGTGAGTGGGCTCTGCTGGTGTCTGCCTGACAGCTCCAGCTGGCACTGGGTCAGATGTCCCTCTAAACCTTTCCCTTCTTCCAAGGGGTTATCATTATCAGGAAAAGATGCAGAATACTGTATTCTCTAATCAGCAAGGTTGCATTTATATGCTACAAATAAAGCCTTTTCATTGACTTAGTGGTATTGCATGTCAGTGAGAAAAGCCTGTGGTCAGGTAATGTGATGGGACCTGTGTAAGTTTATAGGAAAAGTATTTTTTGTGTCTTGCAACTCTGTTCTCTCTTTCTTTCTCCCTTGGTCTGACTCATCCACTTGTCTTGTAAGCTTTGTTATCACTGAGAATGCTTTTTATTGTGCCTAGACACAGTGCCTATCAGAATGATCTTGTTTGATATCTTCATTTCACAGATGAAAATAACCAAGCACACAACAACCCTTAAAGCCTTTGCTAAGGTTCTGAAGTGAGGTAATGTGATATTTATGATTGCCTGTACGCATTTAATTCAGCCTTCTTGTGCATATGTGCCAAGATACAATCTTTAGTGATGTGTTCACTCATTATTTCTTCCACAGGCCACTTCCCTAAGCTGCAAACCTGTTCTTCTTACTCACTTGCTGCTTATACATTTCTAGATCTTTAAACTAGCATCCTGAAAGCGTTGAAATGCTATGGTGACAACATTCATTCCTATGAGCCATCAGTATCCTTGGGAAGCTCAGGATGTATAGCATCCTGAAGTTTGGTGTTTATTTTGAGAGGGCTAAAATCAAAACGTCAAATCTTACTTAGAGCTATCTGTGCAAAGCATACTCAATCTGTGAAGCAAATAGATTCTCATCAGGTAGTGCTCCCATCACCAGGATAAAGCTTCATGCTCTGCAGAGCTGAGGCAATTTCAGCAGGTGTCCAGGGCAGGTTCTTACCTACTCTCTCTTCTGCCTTGTGTGTTGTGCCAAAATACATGGCTCATTAACCATTAGGGGACAGAGACAACACTGGAGTTATGTGATACTGGTGTGCTCTCAAATGAGGCTGTCAATATGGGTATGTTTTGAGTTGGTTCTCTCATTTAGCTGCAAAGTGTCATGGCTGATATCAGAGAAGAGAGTCCATCTACACCTACAGGTAATTACCACGTTGTTGACATAATGGAAATGCAAGCAGTCTACTCTGTCTTCAGTTTAGTAGATATCAAGGATGCTGTCTTTAAGCAGTTCCCTTTCTCCTTCCACTAGCCTTTCCCATTTACATGTTTTTATAGTTTTCTTGATGAATGCTCCCCAATATCTCAGAGGTTCAGATTGACCGTCTGGACAACTTATACTCCATCAGCTTTGTCTGTCCATAACTTTTGGGTCTTACACAGCTTTTTTTGCCTGGTTGCCCTATAATAAGAAGGCTGGAGAATCTTTTCAAAGGGAGAAGGTGTAGTATTGCTAACATTTAATCCTTGCATGCAGCTGGAATTTTTCCTGTTCTTGAATTCTTGCCCAGAATCCACTTTAACACATGGAAACAGTGAGTAGCTTTATAATTGGCTATCCAACAGTATAGTTAACACCAGCTTGTTAAATAGAGGCATGGAGTCAAGCTTGCACGTCTGTAGGGCTTCATTAAGCCTTTATTTCCATTAGCACTTCAGTCCACAGCACCTGTAAATTCATAATTTAAATCCCTAGTTTTTTAACTTACCCGTGAGTGATACATTACATCCAGCCTGATTCTGCCTACCCTTGCAAAGGTGTCAAACTGCTACAGAAATAAATAAAGCAATTCTTCATGAAGTAACCATCAGACATGCTGTGGTTGTTTTTTGTAAAGCTGTTGTCTTTCATCAACTGTTTTTTTCAATGAGGTTTTGAAAAGCCATTCCTAATTGTGTAAATATCAGAACATAATTTGCTTTACAATTTCACAGCTTATCGGAAGGAGAAAAAGGGAAGAGGGGAAAACTCTAGATATTTCAAAGACAATAAGTGCATTTGATGTAATGGTCTGTGATTTTTGTCTTTTTTTGTTTAACCCAGGACTGAAGAAACAGATGGTAAGATTCTCTAGGAAGCTTAAAACAGAAGCCAAGCTAATACAAAAATGTTCAGCTATCAGGCAGGATAAATCCATTCTGTCTCTTTCTTTTCTTTTTTTTTTTTTTTTTTTTTTTTTTAAATCACAACCCATCGAAAGAAAGGTTTAGCTTCATAAAAAGATATTTACCAGGAAGCTTTTTGCAAAGAAAAAGGGCATGCTTTGTTAAACCAGATGCATTTTATTTTTCCTGGAACCAAGATTTATGAAAGCAGTATGCTCATATTTCTCCATATACAGTAATTGGAACTCATTATGCTAATTGTATTTCCATTATCACTAATTAACAATCATAGTGACCTGGCCCACGGTCTAATTTGTCTTTAATCTGTTTTTGTATAGGGAGTTTTACCCTGTAATTTCAAGGTGATAATTCTATTCAGCACAACTTTATTGAATAGTGAAATGTAATACTTGTAATATTTAGGGCTGTTCCCATTCAGATAGTTCAAAGGGAACAGGAAGTG
Source organism: Oenanthe melanoleuca (assembly GCF_029582105.1). Taxonomy (NCBI): domain Eukaryota; kingdom Metazoa; phylum Chordata; class Aves; order Passeriformes; family Muscicapidae; genus Oenanthe; species Oenanthe melanoleuca. The sequence continues at coordinate 108,143,786 of NC_079336.1, read as the reverse complement.
AATTTATACCTGTCCATGTTGCTATGTTACTGGATCTGCCTCCCTCTTGCACTCTGTTTAACCTACCTGTGTCTAACTTAACCTGTATGCAGCTTATCTAGAGTAACTGGAGGTTGGTCAACACTTGCTGATGAGATTTGTGAGCTGTGAAAGAATGTGTGTGTGTTTGCTCATGGATAAATCTGTGGGAATTTGCTATTTTTCGCTTTGTGACACTTCACCTGCAGGAAAACAGCATTTTCCTTAAACATTGTTTCTGATGTAGTATAAAATCCGTCCTATGTCCTGAGGGGGGAGAAAATCCTTTGAGCTTAGCATGAAAAGTGTTGTGGTGTTCTTTTTTTACCTTTTTACATAAACAAAAATTAAATGCTTGTTTGCTTTTTCTCCAGGGCTTCCCAGCATTGAGACATTTTTTTCTGCAGTTTCAGGGTGAGGGAAATGAGCAGTGCTGTGCCACTGGGTTTTTGCAAAACCTGATGTACTGCTCATCCCTCTAGAGTCAGTGTCATACAAACATTTTCAGGGAATTATTTCAGGCAACCTGCCTGTTTTTTTCTGGTGCTGCCCACCTACTGCTCTTTTCCCTCTGCTGATTCACTGTGCATTGCTGCTGATGTCATATCGTTCCCATCTTACCCACTGATTGACTGATACCAATAATACTGTGCTGTGCAAGCATCTCCCTTAAATCTTTGGTTGTTTCTTGGTTTCCTATCCACACAGGGTGCCACCTTTCAGTGAGGTAGGTACTAAATTTATCTGAGATAAATTTATTTATATGAGATAAATTATTGCATACCCTTTGCACTGCCCCTGGTGTGCTTTGTTGTTGAGGACTTCAGAAGCTGGGAATGACTCTAAACTGAGCCTAATCTTTCTGTCCCAGGAACAGCCCAGCTCTCTGAGTAAACAAAATTGTATAATTTGGTTTTAATGTAGCTTAAAGCTTTACATCACTTGTTGATTTGGTCCTGGATGGGTATGAATATATATGGTCATATAAATATATACATATTTTTCTCAACCAGTTATTTTCCAAATTATTTTCTCTCATTGCAGCTCTTTTCCCCAGTGCCTTGGTCTCCCTCTACATGCGACTTGCCTACTTTGGGACAAGGTGAATCACATCACTGTCAAAAATCTTAACATCTCCTTTTTTTCACACTGGAATATGTGACCTTCCAAATCTTCAAGTGAGCCCTGTTTCCATGCGATCCTTCCCCAGGGACTTGCTAAAGCCTCCCACATCCCCAGGTCCGATCCTAATTCAGCTGCCTGGGTGGCACAACCTTTGCATAGTAAATGCTTCTCTTTCCCCAGCACATAAATCAAAGTGTACCATCTAATCGACAAAATAATCTTAATCAATGCTTTCACCGTCTGGCTTTCCCTAGCAAATATAACTCCCTGTTGATGTTTCCCATCCTCCCTTCTGTTGTACCAGATGGTGTATGTTCCAGTCTTTTTATTATCTTTCTCTGACCACGGCACTTTGCTCAGTCCAGAGATCTTCATAGTGCATCCCCAGAGTGTTCTCATCAGCAGCTCTGTCCTGCTCATTGTATCTTGCACTAATGATCCTGTTCTTCCCCCCTCCTTTGCACTGATATTTTTCACATATTCATTCCCATAGGTTGATCAGCTGATACGGTTGATCAGGTACCACGTGTGCTTTAACCATCTCATATCCTTAGTGACCTCTGCATAAATGTTGGTAGCATATAGACTGATTTTGTTCTCCTGTGTTACAGATTGCTAAATTCTTCAGGATAGATTCAAAAGACAATAACCTCTTCCTTTTCTTCTCTTCTTCTTTTTTTTTTTTTTTTTTTATCCTTATAGAAGATTACAGAAGTTGATATGCTTCACATTATCTACAATTATGTTGTTTCTGGGTAGAATGGCATAATAAAATAAGCATTGGTCAGAAGAACTGTACAGATTTGATTTATGGCTTTGTCTTTTGAAGGTGTTTACTCTGAGAAACAAGCATCATGTTTATGCTGGTAATGGGAAAAAGCAGGGCACGAATGTTTTAGCCAGAAGCCCTACTGGGATATGGCACATTACAGAGATGTGTTTTCTGTGGCATTCAGGGTAATCAGTGTAAGATAGGCTCAGTCTAGTGTTAGTTTATTTCATAGGTTCTCTCTGTGCGAGTACCTAAATCTTTGCAGTTCTTATCCTTATACATCAAAATAAAGGCATTTTATATTCTTTTCTGCTGTAACATGCTCTCCAAAAAATTTGACCTCCTTTACTGACATGCTGTGTCAGAATATCACTCTGTGAACCTAAGAACTGCATATACTGTCCATTTCACAGCCTCTTGAGAGCCTCTGCCACAGCAGCAACCCCCAGGCTGAGCAGTTCCATGGTCAGCTAGGCCAGCCTTCTTTTGAACCATTTGGGTGGAGAAACACAATCTGCCTGGACTTCCCAGCCCTCCAGGCTGCAGTTCCGTTCTCCAGGAGAACATGCTCACTTAATACAATTTGTAGCAAATGTAATAGACGTATGGAGTTGAAAGAGAGGCTGAGTATCTAAATTGCAAAGACCACAAACCAGTTACTGAGTAGATAGATATGCTAAGTGAACATCATTTTTCTGAAGTATCTGACAGAACTGGAAATCACAATGCAGAGCGATTTTATCACAGAGGATTTTCAATTTGTTGTTTAGAAAGATGGGTCAGTAAGCATCCACTTTATCCCTAATGACTAAAGAATGTAAATAATCTTGTTGTAACCATTTTTCATGTACATTTTCTGTCTAGATGAGGTATATTGCCTTCTAGGTATTTTTTTTCCCTATCAAGGGTCATAAAGGATTTTTTTTTTGGCCTCCTGTTAAAAGAGGCACTGCAGACTAATAGCTCTTTCAGTCATCATAGAGGTTGACGCAGCTAACGTTTTAAGTGGTATTGTCTGCCAGTAATAGTTAATCCTATTGTCAAAGACTGCAGTGCACAGAGAATGTGTTATCCTTGGAAAGGTGGCCTGTAGGGAAATGTAATGACTATTTAATTCTTAAGCCAAGGCAAAGACTGTACTATAGTATCAGAAGGGTTATACCAGCTACTTATTCCAAGAAAAGCCTAAATTTTGCCTTCTAATTTATTCTACTTTGTAACTATTTAATAAAAATATTTAAAACTATTTAATAAAAATATTTAAACAGTGCAGGGATTTGTATCACACTCTTTCACTTGCAAGTTGTGGTTTTTGGAAATACAGTTCCTTGCCACTTCTTCCTCCACTGTTCTTTTGGATGATGGTGAAAGAGGTCTTGAAACATTTATTGCACACTGATAAAGGATTATATGTTCTGATAGGAAAAAAAAAAAGTGGTCTATGTAGCTCTGATGAGGTAGAACAATTACTAGGATTTTACAAATAGAAGGGACCTTTGCAAGCTAATGGCCTGTGTAACATCACTCAAACCATTCCCTAAAGCTTCCTTGAAGTCCAACACTTGTGACTTACTTTCAGACACCTTTTATGACTTTGTTGACACAACTTTGATTTATAAGTTTTCAGTGATGGAGCATCAATTGCAACCTTTAATTGGTTGTCTTCCCTGTAAAGAAAAAAAAAAAAAGAAGAAAAAGGAAGTGCTCCATATTCTGGACCTTAATTTATCTAATTTGAACTTCAAGCTATTGAATCTTGTTAAGCCTTTGTCAGCTAGATTGAAGAGTCATCAATTATCAATTTTCATTCCCTTTGATAATAGACACTTATAGACTAATAAATTATCCTTTAACCTTTTCTTCATTAAGCTATTAGATTGAGCACCAGGAGCCTCTCACTTCCAGGCATATTTTCCATTTTTTTGTTCATTCGTGTGGCTCTGAACTCTCTGTGATTTTTTAACATCCTTCCAAAGTACAAGCACCAAATGTATACATGCAATACGTTCTCCACCATAATCAATGATGGAGTTCAATTGTTATCCTCTATGCCTTTTTGTAATTCAGATTTGTTTATCAACAGATCACATTAACTATCATTTTTTTCCAGCAAAGTCTCCCGCAATGATTATTCTCAGAGACTTCTAAGTACCAGTTACAAGAACAGAATAATTTCCATCAATACAGTTTTGTTACTGGCTATATGACCTGACATTTGATCAGTTTGAAACGTGTATTGTGAGCTCAGCAAGGCAGAGAGATTACCAAACAGTCCAACTCTGAATTGATTTGTTACTTCTGACAATCATATGACAAGGTGTTTGATCTCTGTTTCATAGAACACTGGGTCTTCTTAGGAGAGAATTGACAATGCATTTTATTTTGTTTGTCTAATGAACTTGTTAATATTGAGGATTACATCCTTTAACTACTCAGTGGAAGTATGGATGAAAGGGATAAAAATGGAATTTGCATTTTGAAGAATCTAGAACTGCAATGTAGCCCTTCAAAGATACTAAAATAAAAATGTCCTGATAGCAGAATACTTCAAACACGGTCTGCATGAAATCTTTCTTTTCCTTGCATGAACCTTAAACCTTAGAAATCAAATCTCTTATTATTTTACTTGAAAATTATCTGCAAATCTTTTGCAAAATATTCAAACTAGATTCAAAAGAAATATTCAGGACAGGAAGGAAAGCACACTTTTTCTCTGGGCCTTTTTTTTCTTTTGTGGCAGAAAAGTTCCATTAATTTGTTTTTTTTTTAATTAAGACTGTGGTGAAGATTTCATAAAATAGGGTACTTAAGCACGAATTTTTTGAGGTTACAGTGGAGTTTATAGTTTTTCATTGAGACAGATATTTTCATTGAGACAGATATTTCCTTTCCACTAGTGCTGTGTTTTGGATTTAGGATCAGAATCTTGGTAACGTTTATGTTTTAGTAGTCGCTGAGAAATGCTTGCACTAAATGAGGCTTTTCCAGTTCTCCTACTGCCTGCCCAGAGGAGGCTGGGGTGCACAAGAAGCTTGGAGGGGGCACAGCAAGGACCTCTGACCCAACATGGCCAAAGGGCTGTTTCATACCATATGATGTCACGCTGAATAAAAAACAGTGGAGGGAGTTGTCTGGGGGTAGGTGCCTGCTGCTCAGGGGCTCTCTGAGTTGTGCACTATTTGTTTTATTATTCCTTTACCAATATCTTATTTAACATTTTAATTTATTCTTAATTTCCCTGCCTTTTATCTACTATTTGAATGTCTTTACCTCAGCCTATGAGTTTTACCTTTTTTGTGATTCTTTTCTCCATCCTGCTGTGGGATAGTGGCTGTGTGGTGTTTAGCTGCCTGCTGGGTTAAAGCACAGCAACAGAGGAAGTTAAAACATGCCAACTCCACAGACTCATCTCCTCATTTTTGTCAGAAATGCTTGCAGTTCAAACAACACTCAGTGAAAAAAATTAAAAATGCTCAAGAAAATTAACCATTTAATGGAAAAGTGTATTCAAAACAATACTGCCAAAGTAGCAGATATTTATTCAGTAATAGTTCCTTATTTCTTTATAACTTGGTTTTATAATGCCTGAATGGTTCTGCAGCAGCTGAGGGAAAATACTGTGCCAATATGTGGTGGTGGAAATATACATTTAAATGAAAACCCCACAATCTTCTGTAGCAGTAATAATTTTCAGGGCAACACACTGGAGGGTAAAATGAAGGGTTTTTTTATTATTAAAAAACTAACTAAATAAATAAAGAGAAAGAAGTTATTTAAGACAATAAAACTGGCCAAAATTAATCATGATTTCCAGAGTGGATTGAAAGAACAAGGACACACTTTAGCAAGTGCCAGGGAATTTCTGCTTCTCCAAATACCTCTTCTGTTCTATTTATTCTCTTTAAACAATTTTTAATGCATGCATATTCCATTAACTTGAAAGCTTGCCTTAAGGGGCAACAAGGCATCACTCAGTATCTTTTTATGATAGTGCACCAATTTTGGCCTCCTTTGTATAAGAAATACAGGGATATACAGGAGCAAGTCCAAAGAAGAGCCACAAAGATGACTGGGAGGACTAGAACATCTCTTAAATGAAGAGAAGTTGGGAGAGATGGGACTGCTCATGCTACAGAGTGCTCAGGGAGAATCTTGACTGTGTGTTAATACCAGATGGGAGGAAGTAAAGAAACCAGAGCCAGGATCTTTTCAGTGGTGCCCAGTGATGGGATAAGGTGTAATAAGCACAAATTGAAACACAAAAAATTCTGTTAAATGTTAGGAAAAGCTAGGAAATGCTTACTATTTTTCCATTTCCCTGAGATGATAGCAACTTCATCCTTGAAACTTTTCAAAATCTGACTACATGGTCCTGAGCAACCTGCTGTAGCTGAGTCTGCTTTGAGGAGGTCTGGTAGACTAAACTGTCTTCAGACTTACCTTATGTTAATGCTGACAGGTTCTTTATCTCAGTAATGATGAAGTTCAGGGAAAATTAGTTAGAACTATTAGCTTATTTTTTACAGCAATGCTGCCTTCGTTATTATTCATGCACAAAAACCCGCAACCTGAGAAGGCAGTTCCCATTTTTAGTCCTATAATTAGGGAAACTCATCAGTCTTAAGGGGAGCAAAAAACTGGTGATAGCTTTGCTGGGCATCTTCTGAGCTGGATGCCCAGGATATTGCTTATATCCCCTTTCATTCTCTGTGAAAAAGGTGATATACATTTACATGGAGATATATTGGCCTTCCATGAATGTTGGCTCCTTACATAAAAAGTAGGCATTAATATATTATCAGATTGTGCAAACCCCAGGCCTCCATATTTTAACAACTTCAGCAAGTTGTTTTGGGACCTTTCCACAGGCAGAAAGAGAATCTGGGAATTTCTTATGTAGCCTATGTCAGCTGTAGGCTTTCAAAAGCATGGGACTGCACCGGGACCATTACTGCAATGTCTGGTGAGGGAGAGAGAGAGAAATTGCAATAGATGGGTTTTTTTTGCACGCTTTTAGGCTGAACAGCCCAACCATACTGTGGGAAGGCCACTGAGGAAAGTAGTGGAAGCACCTTCCCTCACACTGTAGAGCCTTCAGCCATCTCTCTGTGCACATGTGCCTACAGGAAACAGGCTCTGCTTCCCTTCCCAGTTCAAGGATGCATCTGAGCCTGACAGCCTGGGGTAAACACTTTTGTGTGAGTTTAAAAAACTCTGAAGGATGTCAGCTGTGCTGTCGAGATGTGAAAGGCCAGCTTATATAATGAGTTTGCTTGCCATGACAAAACGAAGGAGCAAATTAGGACTGAAATTCATAATCCAAAAGAGTCAGGATTTTCTCCTGTGTTTTGTGGAGCTTATGTCTCCCTCCAGAGTTTAAAGACAGGGAAGATGCTGTTGTTATTACATATGTAGAGCAGAATGTCTGGACACTTGGAATTCTCCATGTCAAATTGATGAACATTTTATTATCTTCTTTGGGAAGCATCCATAAAAAGCCAGACCAACATTTTCTGAAAGTTATGAAATAGTTATTAAAAATGGAAATGTATGCTGTATCTGAAAACTGTCTCTTGGAGCACATATGTTCTATCAAAGGGAACAAATGCATTGCAACATAAGGCTATCACATCTGTGAATAAAAACTCCAAATACCTCTCAAACCTTATTTTGATTCCCTTTGGTTTAAACTTCTATCTTAATGGAAATTTTTTCTAGAGTGTAGTGGTTTGGCACAGCTGCAGAGCACAGGACAAAAAAAAAAGAGATAAAGCCTGACTTATTATGTAATGCTGACCAAGGCTTTTTTATCCCTAGTTTACACACAGCTTCTTCCATTATATTTGCTTTACAGGCATATAGTGAGTGGGGGTATAACTATAATATACAGAGAAAAATAAACTAAATTTTGGAAGTTGTATTCTGCTGCCATTCATAAATTTAAAAGTTACAGAATAACTTGTTCTTTTTTATTCAAGATCCACAAATCTCTAAATTGCAGTCAGTGAGAAAATCTGCCCCTTTCTAATTCCAGGATCCTTTAGTACAGGTTGTGTGGTTGACAGATAGGTAGTTGTCTTTGAGTTGGTTTTGAAAATCATTCTTCAGACGTTTGAATATCAGATCTCTAGCTATCCACCAAAGAAAATAACAGCCTCTATTCTTGGAGATAGTAAGGCTGATTTATTGTCTGTGATACCAGGTGTAGTGATGATGGGCCTCAGTCATGCTGCCCAGTTTCAGTCGCTCAAAATATCATGAAACAGGCTTAGAAGGCATTCATTTGTTTTCCTGGTTGTTTTTTCATGTGTGTTCTGGCTGGAAGCCATCCTTTTTGTAAGGTGCAGTTTTTTTCCCCAATCAATCAGGGCTATAATATATTTAAAATTAAGGAACGAGAATGTTGCCTTAGGGTTTTTTTGGGTTTTTTTGTTTGGTTTGGTGTTTCGGTTTTTTGGGGGTTTTTTTGGTTTTTTTTTTTTTTGTTTTTTTTTCCCTTCTGAAATTTCTTGATTCTAGATGCTGGATTTTCAAGAAATACGCATGGAACTTTGAATCTTATAATGAGATATCTGACAGCAGAGATTATTACTGCTGACCTAATGGTAGGGACCAACTTATAGATAAATGGCCTGTGTATCACATCCTCTGAGTCTCCTTTTTCTAAGGGCTCTGTTGGGAGCCAGAAAGTTTCCTTCTGAAAGCCTGAGCAGATAGGTCATATTTGAAACCTGACAGCATTGCCACTCCCCGTTGCAGACTGAATCCAGTTGCATTCCTAAGGCCACAGCTGTAAAGCAAGTTTGTGGTTTTATTTTTTCTCTTTTCAAGCCATGTTTTTAGTGCTCCCTATAATAAATCTTCATGTTTTGATTATGTGTAAAAAGACAGTGACTAGAGACAGAACACAGCACTACCAAAATAAACTCAGTTAATGCACAATGGTCCTGCCACAAGCACGGACTCCCATCTTTGCCTAAACTTAATCTCATTTGAAGTGGTGCAGAGAGAAACATGGGCAGAAAGGAACAGCCCTGTCCCAGTGAAAAGAAAATAAAATTAAAAAGAAAGAGCACAAATATATATGCTGGCAAAATGTGCACGAAGGGTTGCCTAGCAATTCTGCAGGCTATTTGGGCAGTCTGGGGACCACGTTCTGAATTAACATGAAGGAGAAGGCAGAGCTGGTGGCGCCAGGCTCTTTAACGTGGCCAGTTGGCCACTGTTTCCTAAGGCTCAAAGTAGTGATTTCCTTTCATAGAAAATGAGTCACTGGGAGCCACCAGCGCTGAGACGTGGCCATGGGGTGGGGGCCTGCAGAGCATGAGGGAGAGCCAGGGTGCCCGATTTTTGTGTCCCTCACTACAAGAAAGACATTGAGGTGCTGGAGCAAGTCCAAAGAAGGACAATGAAGCAGGTGGAAGGTCTGGAGCGGCCGAGGGAGCTGGGGAGGCTCAGTCTGGAGAAAAGGAGGCTCGGGAAAACCTTCTCGCTGTCTACAGCTCCCTGGAAAAATACTGTAGTGTGGTGGGTGTTGATTTCTTCTCCCAGGTAACACGTAACAGGATGAGAGGAAATGGCCTCCAGTTGCACTAAGGGAGTATTAGACTGGCTATATGAATTTCTTTTTCACACACAGGTCTGCAAAGCATTCAAATTGGCTTCCCAGGTGAAGTCACCATCCCTGGAAATGTTTACAAACGTGCAGATTCTTACTTGAGGACAGGATTTAATGGTGAACGTTGTAGTAGTGCTAAGCTGCAGTTGGACTCAATGATCTTAAAGGAATTTTCCAATCTTAATTATTCTATGGTTCCAATGCTACTCAGCTTTGGATGGCCAGCATGGATTATCCTGGGGTGCAGGCAGCTCGAGGACCACCAGGGCTGGGTGATGGATGCAGGAGCCCTGCAGGATGTCACTGTTCCAGGAGCGCAGCCAGGCTCTGGGTAACCTGCCGGTTTCTCAGAGTTCCTCATAACCTGTGCCTAGCACTAGATGAAACGTTATAAACCTTTTTAGAGTGCATTTGGTGGTGCCAAGTACTTTGCTTGAGAAGGAAATGTTTTTGAATTCTAAATGCCTTTTTTTAAGTCTGTATTTCTAGAAGCACTTAGTAAGCCCTATAGAAAGCAGCAACTTCAGAAATCTGCAGTTCTAAGTGAAGTTCCAACTTTTTTGAAAAATACTTTTTAGACATTTTCCTTGAGAAATATTTTCTTGAACCAAGACAATTTCTCTTGATCTCTTTCAGCAAATGTACCACACTTGTCAAGTTCAAGTCTTATTTCAGACCACATTTGATCCTAAAATTCTAATTTTACTTCTCCTTTTAGTGTTAATTTACACTTTCAGTGTAAAACTCGGGTTCAATGTTTTTTTTATGCTTCATATCAAATAGTAGAGAATGGACTGAGGCCAAAGAAACGTTTTTCCATTTTTTTCTTGGGACATAGAAAAGGACTATTTGAGACTTTCACATGTATTCTTTATTAGCTTTTTCCTAATGTCTAGTTTGAAACAATTTTTTTCTATCCCTTGAAAAGCAGAATTTCTTTTTTTCCCATACCGACATCTAGCACATTTCTGTTTTTTCAAAGATTTAACTTTCTAGAAACTCCTAGAATTATATATCTCATTCATAATCTCTAAATTAACCAGAATTTCTCTTAAACTATAAGTAAGGTACTTACTTTAGAAATATGTGTTCAAAGAAATTGCCTAACTTCATGGCTCTATCAGTATGTACTTATCTCCTAATGGTATACATGTTTAATATATATATAAATAAGAGTTATTAGCAGAGATTGCATGTTTGGCTATAACTGTGAGTACCAGAAGATTACCCTGGGGATCTTTTAAACTGTTCTTTGTTTTATTCTACATGAGAATAAGATTTCTATTTAATTAAATTTTGTTTTATTTAAATTATCTTGATGTATACCCAGAAAGTGTCAACTTAAAGGAAAATGTGCATCTGATTTCAAAGACTCAGAATGGATACTTCTGTACTTCTCTTTGGCTGCAAGGGAGTATGACAGGAACATTTTATTTCAGTATTACTTTATTAAGTAAGCTGATACAGAAAGTGTAATGTACCCTGTAATTTGATATAGACATTTTCTAACCTTTGAAACAAACCGGAAAGTTCTCCAAGTATATCAGTTCTTGGGCTGAGGTACAGTGGATATTTTTGTCACCTTCTTCTGGTGTCCTGGCAGTATTTTTCCTTATCAAACCCATAAGTTATGTCATATCTATTTCTGTTCTTTCTTTGAATCAGTCAAGGTTGTGGGTTTGGTTTTGTTTTTCATTAGCTGTTTTAAAGTGTCACTTCTATTCCTGACATTTGTATTTCTAGAAGAATTTGTGTGACATTTTTGCATGCTTAGCACCTGCAAAAAATTGGAATTTATGAGCTCACTTTGCATACAACAACCATACCTACATCTCTGATGTTCATTAATTTAACTTGGAGCATGTAAGCAATCTTAGTGCAGACAGTCCGAAAGGGAATGTGAAAGTCAAAACAGGTGTTCCAGGACTATGTCTGGACAAGCATTGTAAGGGTTGTTTTGGGCACGCTGCTGCAAAAGCTGTTTTAGTAAAGTGGAAAAGCACAACCAACTACCTTGTTTTGCTTTTGCATTGTTCACGGCTTCCCTTCAGAAAGTGGCTGTGAATGAAAGCCAGCAGCTCAGGGCTGGTGGGTTAAGAAGGATTTTTTTTCACAAACCTGAATCTCTCTGCCACTCGGGGAAATAGGCCTATTTTCCAAAATATAGGAAAATTGAAAACCATAGGTTCTTATGGCTAAAATGTCTGTTTTCACTGTTCTGGATTTTTTGTTTGGTTTTAATTTTTATTATATTTTTCTAGGTCAGGTGTTGCATTTGAGCTATAGGGGTGACGAGAAGGATATAGCAACAAAATTCTTCATGCAATGGAGAAACAAAAGAGAACTTTCACTTAAAGAAACACTACACATGTAGAGTAGATCATAATAGCTAAGCATAGACATGATCTAATTGGTGCAAGAGAGGTGACACCCCTACAAGAGAGGTGACACCCCTGGTCACATAGCTCACACACCCTGCAGGTGCATAATCATAGTTATAATTCCTTGTCCTTGAGCAGCCTGAGAAAAGGCTGCTCTCTTGGCTCCCAGCAGTATCCTGATGACAGTCAGGTAGAGGAGCCAGAATCCTGTTCGTGTTGCTAAGACTGACAGTTCAGATAAGCCAGGGAGAAATGTGTAAGGAAAGCCTGGAAAAGATGCTAAGAATGCTGTGCTGCACAGATGTGGTGTGTTAAAATAAATGTGATTCACATCTTTATTGAAAAGAAAACAAAGCAAAACAGGAATTGTGTTTCATCTGTACCATCCTTCTGCTCAGTTAGGATGATGCCCTGCAATCCTCAGGCCACATGTGTCAGGCTGGTTGGCTCAAATACTGCTGTGGAAGAGCACAAGTGGGAGAATGTGAGAGCAAGACAAGCATCTACACCATAGGTGCTCTGTACCACATATTCTGACTCAGCCACAGGAATTACCTGGTGCATGGGTGTCCCCAGCATGGGATCTGCCTCATCCATGGCAGGCAGCAGAGCCAGCGGTGCTTCCCTGCCTCTGTGCATTCTTATTCACACTCACTGTTCCTTTGTCAGCATCTGCAATTCTGCAGTGCAGAAAAGAAGCTGAAAATTAATATGGATATATTGCTAGAGTTGCTGGTTCTTTCTTACAAAAAAACGTACCTGTTAGGAGAAAAAAAAAAAAAAGTCAAGTTTTATAAATGACACTGTATCTATACTTCAAGGCTGCACAAACAACACTACCTTCATGAGAAATTTTATCTCTCCATTATCAGATTTACTAAATGTAACTGGGCTGATTGGGTTCCTCTTCTTCATTCAAGGTTTTTCGGCAGAATTTCAGCTATATAAATGTCCCTCCTGGGTCAAATTAGATCTCACTACCTTATCTAACTTGAATATTTAAATGACTTGGGTTTTTCCTCTCCTTTTTCTTGTCAATTTTCTTTTCTTTCCAAACTGTTGCCTTTGGGAACTTTTCAGTTGTGGAAAATGCCTTTCTGCATAAATAGATAATGGAAATTTTAAGAATTCCAAGATTATTTTCAGACTGCCTTAAAAAGAAGGGTAATCATTTCAAAATAGGTTGCAGAATACAAATAGCAAAAGAGCAGGTACTAATTGATATGGGAGCATTGAAAATTTTCATTTTTCTGGCATGTTGTGAAACCAAAATGATTAATAAAATTTAAATAAATCAAATTAAAAAAAAACGAAGTTAAAATAAATTAAAAACAAATCCTGATGGATCAGGTGAAATATTTTTAATTAAAAGGTTTTGATATTTGCAAAATAAATATTTAGACAGAAGTGTCACAGCTAGGAATTAGACTGTCTTTATAAAAGTTTATTTTAGAACTTTTTGAAATGTTCATTTAAAATGTTGAAATTATCATGGTGGACTTTTTATCATTTTCTTCTTCTTTTTTCCCCCAAAGTGGAATGTTCTGCTTAAAATCTGTTTTTCTTTCATGCAGTACTCAGTCCAAAAAGTGTCTAATGCCAACACATCAATTTAGTGCTATATTTAGTGCAATTCAGTCACATACTGAATTCTTCTCACCTTACTCACGGCATGCCCCTGCTGAGGTTAAGGGTTGAATTTGAGCAGTCAAGCAAGCATATTTTGGCCATTTTTTTAGTTCCTGGATCAAGAATCCCAAAATATCTGGATGTGAGGTACCCAGATGAGCCACAAGAAATGATGCCTCGTTGCAAATCAAAGAGAAGTAATCCCTCCAGTTACATGAAAAAATTAGTGCACTAATTTCTGGGTTTCTTTGTGTAGTGATACAAGCCTTATTGCTTCCATTTGGGTGTATCAAACCCATGTAACTGGGAGAAGAATATGGCTTTTGTTGAGGATATTGCAAAGTAATGATGCCTGCATGGATGTGCCTTTTCTGGTTTGGTGTTACCAACTTAAGTGTCAGTTTGTGGAATATTTACTCTATCTGCAGAGCAGATGGACTGGAAATGTTCGTGTGAGTAAATATTTGCCATATATGCACCGCGCAATCTGGCTGCATCCTTGCTTTTACTCTATAATTTATGCTTTTTACACAGCAGTGAATAAACCTCAAAAGATTCAAAGGTTCATTTGGATTCTCATAAACACCAAAAGCTTGGATGCTTTCCTTTGCCTCTTGGGATTTTACAATTTCTATAGGAAATTTGGTGAAAACACTTTCTGTAGCACTGCAGTTTAGAATTCTAGTTCTCCTTCTATCTAGGTGTAGAAAAAGTGGGATAGCTGCAAGTTAACATGGACATTCACTGCATATGTTTAGACTCCAATACATAGTACCATTTGCATTTGCATCAAATATGATGATCCCATTTTTACCTTAAAAAACTCATCTGTTTTAGTGTGGTTTTCGCTTTTGTTTTTTAAATACCTAATTCTGTTCAAGACCCTAAATAAGAGAAATTGCATTTGGCTACTGTCAGTTGAATATGTCACCTACAAACTCATTTATCTTCTCTTCTGCTAGAGAAGGAGAGTTTCAAAGCAATTCACCAAGAGAAAGAGGAGAGAAATAGGAGTGTGTTCTGGTTTTTTTTAATTAGACTTTTAAATTATTTTTGTCTAAAGATTTATTAAAAGGAGAAGAAAACCCCCTAAAGTTCTGAAGGAATATTAACATAACATGCCTGTAACTCAAGCTGTGTTTAATGAGAGGTGCTGTTTTCTTCTGCCATGAGGGCTAGAGTCCAATGAGTGATAGCTATGAAAGAGGCCACATACATATTCATCAAATTCGACATGCACATGTAAACTGGTTTTAATAGGCCATGACAGGAGAAGTTGTGTCAGGCAAATAGCTGCACATGTGCTCATTGCCTCGACTGGCATATTTAGCCATTATCACTCTGGTATCCATGGATGAAATATTAGCTTGTTAACTTAAGACCATCAGTTGTTGCTGATGCTTAGTGGCAACCAAAAAAGCACAGATTCCCTCTGCAACTTTATTATGTACAGAGCTAGCATTGAATTATTACAATTTCACTGTAATATTTCCATTTCCTTCCCTTATTTATTATTGAGGATATTTGTAAGTGATAAATTGGAATGCAGCTACAATATAAATAAAGGAACTATTGGTTCAAAAATACTCCAAGGATTGAAATCCATTAATTTCTTACTCTGTGCTTCTGATTGTACATTCAGAAGGGACAATGTTGCTAAAGCATTAATTTTTCCAGAAGCACATAGCAGCATGTTTGTGTGCTGGCACACACACACATACAAATAAACCAAAGGAAAATACTGCCCTTCAGAACCCACAGCACAGCAAGAGGTAAACTACCATACTTGGACAGGTGTAAATCAGTGTATCCACTGGATCCCACTGGGTTGTTTTGCTGAAGGTTTGACAGTTCAGTTAAAAGTTTACCTCTCTCCTAGCACTAGGAAAAAAGTATTCAAGGTCCTCCTTTTCCCTTCTTTTAGGAGAATAGCCTCTTCCTAAACTAGGAAAGAAGTGGTGAATGGCACATCTCTTACAGTAAACAGGCTTATTTAGACAATAGCTTTGCATTTTAAGAAGCAAGATGTGCTGTATTTTGGTCTTTTCCCCAAAGTGACATTTTAAAATTACAGATTTTGTCTGACTTGTGGGACTGGGCTATGATGGTGTGTTTGAAATAGTGGTCTAGACTGCCACAGCAGCAAATGTACCTTTGTATGGTACAAGAGGGTGCAAGATTTTTTCTGTCTTCTGAATTCAACAGTGTCTGGCTCAGAGGGATAATCCAACAGAATAATGGCCAGTGTTTGAAGGTTAATCTTGCCTTTATCATCTAGAGGTGAAGATGGCATTAAGTACCTAAACTGCAGGCATTACATGCTGACCAAAATATTGGTTTACATTGAGTGTCTCTACTCCAGGAAGCTTTGACATCCAGATAAACAGACATTGATACCTGCCAGTCTTCTTCATTTCTGAATTAGGAGATTCTGTTCCTTGTAGATCTGGAGATACATGTTGTTGGTGTACAGGTCACTGGCAGATCAGAGTTTCCTAGTCTGAAATTGTCCAGACAGCACCTTCCTAGGCAGCTCTATAGGGAGAGTCTAGTGCAAAGGGTCATGTGGGAGGCTCTTAAGTGCTGCTGTGCTATAAATGAGAATAGTTTACAAGCAGAGACATTGATGTTTGATACAAGTTAATCTTTTTGTATTGCTCTACTTCATATTTGCTGATGTATCAAGTCTGATAAAAATATTTTGAAAGAAGACCTGAGATTTATCCAGTATTAGCTGTGCAAGGAGAAGTCTATCCTATAAAAAGACTTTATCTTTTTATTAAAAAATGCACTAAGTCGTGGGAAAATATTTGAAATGAGGAATGATCTGATAAAGAACACAAGAGGCTTGGCTTTGGCTTGTATGAACTTTTCTAAAAGAGAGGGGACGTGTTTGTATATTTCTTATCAAGCAGCTCCAGATTTATTTATATCAATCATTCCAGTAACATGACATGTGAAATTAGCATTATGATTTAACTTTACATTACAGCAACAAGCATAATTTTTGATCTTGTCTATATGGAGGGAATGTTTTTTAAAAGTGTTTTGCAATAAATGGGAGGACTGGCTGCTCTTTAACAATTCAAAGTTTAGTTTTTGGTTCATCTGGGTTTAGGAGCACAATTTTTTATGGAAGTCAGAAGAAAGTTTTTCAGAACTTACTAGTCATATTCAGAAACCTGTCCCCAGAGCAGGACAATAATATGTTGCAGTCTTTGACACAGTACAGCCTTTGAGATTTTTCTTCTATTTTCTGACCTCAGATCAACTTCCCACTTTGAACATGCAGTAAATCCTTGAATTTTGTGCATTCCAAAAGGCAAATGCATCTGAGTTGCAATCATATCTATTTATTTGATTTTTGTGTGTGTATGTTTTTGTTTGCTTGATTCTTGTCTGACAAGCTGTTTAGCCTCTTTATTGATGTGCTGAGTTAATTTATTATGTACATGTATAGGGGACTAGGGATGACCTGGGGGGGGTCTCAGTGTTTGCAACTGGAAGTCTAGTCAGTGGATAGTCAATCTAGCAAGAGCTGTCTGGTCATTTTTAGATGTGTTTTAGTCAAAAACAAGACAAACAAGTTCATGGATAATTCTTACACATATGCATGCATTAAAACTTACTGCAAATATTCAACAGTTCCATAAGCTTCTGAGTGTGACCCAATGTTCCTATGGTGATATCCATTTGTTGTATAATCCCAAATTATTGGTGGGATGAAAGATCAAAAATAAAAAAAAAACCCTGAAGTGATAAGGCCTGTACTTTATGTGCTGTATATAGAAGGATATCAGAATTTGCCAATTATGAATTGTCTTCTGTTAGCCTACCTGTAGAAAAGATTTTATGCATTAGCAGATTGCAAAAGCATGTGAAATAAACCTGATTATCTTGTTCTTCCTCCTTTCCTCTGAATATCTTCTTCTTCAATTAAAAAAACCTCATCCTCATCCGAAATTTTTAGACAAAAACCCTTCAAGTGAGACTGCCTTTCTGTAACCATCTGCATACTCATGTCCACCAAATGCCCGCCACACTGTCCCAAACAACTGACAGGGCATTTCCTAGGGAATAAGCACAAACAGGGAAATGAAGCCTCAGGTGTTTTTCTTTCTTCCCTGGCCAACAGGAAAAGTCCTGTAAATCAGTTCCGATCACTTTTCTAAGTCAGTAAAACACAATTTGGCACATAGCTCCCTAACATTTATGGAGAGGGTTTTCTTATGACATGACATATAGAAGATGGTGTCTTGCATGTGTTTTTCCTTTCTCCCCTTCCTCACTGACTACTGGGTCACTGCTGCCTGTTTGAATATACACAGCGTGTGCACTATTGAATTCACACTTCCTTGGCAAAGGCACCTCATACAGAAAGCTCACTCCATAAATAACCTAGGCTGTGTGTTTATTCTGCTCTGAAATGCTGTAAAAAATAAAAGGCTACCTATCAAAGTTGTTTGTCTAATAATGGAGGAAGGGGATGATATTGTAAACACTGTCCAAATGAATTGTAGTAACCAGAATAAATGGTGGTTGCTGTTACTGAGCACTGAAACTGAATTCAGGCCTTTCTAAATACATCACATGTGACTTTAATCCATTCCAGAGCCCAGGTCTCTTCCAGGCTTGGAAATTTGATGCTCTGAGGTGCTAAGCCCCCTCTATTGCTATAGAAATCAATAGGGCAACAGCCTGCTCAGCACTCCAGAAAGGTGATCAGTCTGTTGAGAGTCCACTCCTCCAGGCCTGATCCTGCACAGTGTTTCTATCCACACTTAATTTTGGGCAAGGTTATATCACCTTTGCAGAAGGACTACTCACTTGTCTAGGTCAGCATGTATATAGGGTTTTCAACATTGTGGCCTTCATCTGGGTTCACTTTTCACATTGCTTGTTTCACGTGCACACTCCTTGTTCCACTCTACTGGAATAAGGACCCATTTCACTTCCTAAAAATCAGTGGTTTATCTCCTTTTGGTGGACAAATATTCAAAGCACAGAACTTTTTGATAGGAAATGGTGCCTAGGGTTTAAAAAAGTGCAACGTATACAAGAGACTGTGGAGGATAAACTGAGAATATGATTTTGTGTGCAAGTTTAATCCCAGGGGTGCAGAAACTGTAGGGTGTGGAAGAGGTGGAGGAAATAATGTGGGAAAAAAATTGTTCTGAGCCTTCAATACTTGTTGCTTGAGAGGGAGGTGAATCAAACAGCCCTCCAGATGCCACTACTTAAGATCTGAAAAGGAGTGTTTTTGAGCTGATATTCACAGCTTAAATAGCGGGCAGTCCGTTTTGACAATAATAATTTTCTCTCATGGCAGCCCAGCAACTTTGCCTCTCGCTTGCCTGTCCCTGGCAGCCTGGGCAGAGCAGTAACCTAATCCTGTGAGTTTTAGGGCTGGGGGCAGAGGCAGTGCCTGCAGGTCTCTCCAGCCCATCCATAATTATACGGCTGGCAGAGGAGTGCCTCAGGTTGCACATTAGGCTGTTGCTGAGATTAGTAATTATAATATCAGTTTTCTCCAAATAGGTCTGACAGAATGGCACTGGTAGCAGAGGTGACTCAAAGTTTAGTAAGTCTTAGGGAAAGTTTACTGTCTCCTGCTGCTTTCTGTCCCACAAATTTGGCCTTACTAATAACCAGCACCAGCCACAAACAGTAGGAATCCTTTTCAATCACTACAAGAAACACTTCATTTCTGTCATATTTGACCCCTGGCAAGCTGCAGCCAAGCAAAGAGCATTCCCTGCAGAAAGTAACCAGACATCCAGTATATACTCTGTGACAAATGACATTTTTAAGGGCCTTAAAGAACACTGAGACAAATTCTCAGCAGGAATCTGGAAAGCTCTTTACCAACCTCCAAATAAGATAAGGGATAGCATAGCTCTAATTCAGTAGCATCCCATCTTTAGCTGTTTCTTCTATGTAACTTCATCTTTGCTGGTACCTCCATTAGGAAACTGCTTCTCCCCTTCAGTGTCTTAAAAGCATGATAAGGTTATTTATGTTATATATTGAGAACTTTCCAAACCAAATATGTCTTTCACCTAGATGTTTTCACTTGCAGCTCTTTCTGAGTAGTTCAGCAACCCTGTTTTCACAAGGGAAAAAGTGAAGCCCAAGGAGGTTATTACAGCCATTTAGTCAAGTTTTCTAGTCTATGTCTTAACTTTAAAATAATGTTTTCAGTTCATTGGGAAATCAAATCTTTATTAAAATTATAATATGCTCAAAAGAAAAGTCAGAGGGATTTTTTTTGCATCTGTAGTGTCTTGTCAAGACAGTCATACATTTGAGATTAGGTTGCTGACACCAGTGTCTGAGTAATTTTTTTTATGGATCTAAAATGAGTGCACCTGGAAGAGGCAATCAAAGGGAGAAGAGAGCAGAATAACTCTTCCTGGATACAGGAACAGAATAAATAGGAAATGTGCAGACTACTCTCTTCAGGCACTGCCAACTTGGTAATTTTGAGCTAAATCTTGGAAGCTCAGTAAGATCTGCAGGATAAAGGTGAGGCTGTAATATGCTAAGTGTAATTAATATATGAAAAAAATCAGGAGAAAATGTGACAAAACAGATAATTCAGGGCTTTTGATGCCACAGCTTCTTAATTGCTCTTCCCAGCCATTCTTCCTTCTTTATTTAATTTTATTTTCATCCTATTTCATTTTCTGTTGTTTACAGAGTGGAAAAAACAGAAATACATCTTGGCCAATGGTTTACAGTGATTCTGATCCGGCAGTCATCAGGGTCACTGATGTTCTCCTCCTGCCCAGTGATGTGAGCAGGCAGGCCAGCAGTGCTGGGGGCAGAGAGCTACCAGGATGTGGCAGACCCTGTCTTCACCAGGACAGCTGCATTGCTTGCCCTTTCATGATCATTTTCTGTAATGCTCACAACTGAAATTTGAACATATTCTGGAGGGTGTGTTGGAGCTGCACCTCATCCTGTGCCCACAGGCCTGTTGTCTCTGCGACCTGGGAGCCTCCCTGGAAGCCAGGGTGAGGGCTGCTCTCTCTAGTCAATGAATATATGCCCAGTGCATCCTTACTTTGGTGATTTGTCACATGCTTTGCTCAATACCAGGACTCTTATGAGCAAGCTGGGAAGTGTGTTGGTGACTGGAGACAGAAGGGAGGACTATGAAGCCACTGAAGCAGTGCCATACTTTTTTGATCAAGAGTAAAAGGCTTCACTTGTTTCTACGTGCTTTCCTTGCACAGTGCCTTGCACTCGTACCTCTACATGTAAATAAGTTTCACCACGGTGCCCAGTCTTCTCTGTTCTGTCCAGTTTACATCTTCCTTGACAACCCAGTTGTTTGCACATTCCACTTCCAGTCACCCAGCCAGCATCCATAGGTAGGGATAACAGGCTGGGAGCACTCATATGCATCACAGAATAACTAAAGGCTGGATGCCTGCTTGGCTGTATGATGCTTACCAGAGACTGGGATTAGGGAAATAAATACTTATGAGGTGCAAGAGTTGTATTTCTCAGCCATTGATGTAATGATAAGTGTATGTTTAAAGGCTGCACAAAATGATTACCACTTGCAGTAGGTACCTGTGAGAGCATAAGGGAGGGAAAGAGCAAGCAAACTTGGAGAATTATGTCTTCACAGTCCTGAAAGTGAGCATTCTCTAGAGCCTCTGATCCACATTTGGCATTTTGCTGAAGACTAAGCGAGACTGATCAAAAAGAGCTAGGCTGATCAAAAAGACTAAATAAGACTGTGATGAGGGACCAACTACTACATGCATCGTGCTCTGTGAGATTCTAGACTTTCACATGCTCATAATATACAGAGAGGGACTTACAAGAAGGGCCAGCCTTGTTGCTGAGATTGTATATATTGGATTGAAAGTATTTTCCAAAATATCAAAATATCCTTTAGTAGTACATTTAAGTTTTGACTCATCTTCTCCCTTATGCTTCCTGTCGAGGCATACTGAGTGAGTAAAAATAGCACAGCATAGCTGAAATCCTCTTACATGCTAGTGGGGTCCATGATTTGTGCTAGGTTAGATCAGTCAAGAGAGCCTGGATAAAACAAAGCATGTTGAGCATCTGGAACAAAGTGTGTGGCCTACTACTGCCCGCACTCTACATCTTGCTCTTCCACCTCAGAGGCTCTAGGCTGATACATTTATTTAAACAGCAGAAGTTGTGCTATTGGGCAACTATCTTGGTTGAGGTGACCATCACGCCAGGCAGAGTGTCCCATTATTGTGTTTTGTCAGGTTATTTTTCAGTTGGCTGAAGTTCTTCCATGCAGCATTATAAGCTCTCTGGTGGGGGTCAGTGGGGAGCAACACACGAGGTATGTGGACACACCCCGACACATGCTCAACATCATCATTCTTTCAAAGCCCAGGCAATGTCTGCTCTTATAGTGCTCAAGCAGCTGAAGTCCACTTGTAGAAAAGATAGGTTTTCCTTAGCTATTTCTTATTTATTCTCACCTTAAGTGCCATTAATAGATTTTTCACTGTGGCTGACAATCTGGATTTCCAAGTTCTGTCTGAGCCCAAAGGTACAGGATACTTTTAAGGACTCAATGTAATTAGTGACAGTGCCCAGTTAAAATTTCACTCACTACTGAAAATTTACAGTGGAACCATTCTGATTCTGCAGCATGTGAGGCAGAAAAGACATCAAAAAAAGTCCAGTCCTACTGAGGAGCAGAGGTATGTCTTGTGCTTAATGCATGGAATAGGGATTCAGGTGTCAGAAGCCAAATTAATGATTTCTCAAATGCCCTGCCTCAGCCTTGCTGCCTGCCTTTAGCATTGCCATATACTATCTGAACAAAGTTTCTGTGTGCCTGTGCAAAGCCAAATTTCCTTAAAAAGCCAAAATGCTTGACACAATCAAGCCATGCTCCTGAAGTTCCCATCAAAATGAAGTATCCCAATTAAAGAGGATGGCTGAATACTTACCCTTGAGTACAACTTTGTTGCTTGATCTAACCCACAACGTAGAAGTATTTTGGGCTTGTGGACTTGCTGCTGTGCTAATGCTTATTGTCACGGTTCATTTCTTTTTTGTGTGCTGCCCTTTTGGGAAAATCTGCATCTTTACATTTCCAGTGACAGTCTGGTCCAGTCTGAGTTAATATAAAGCTCTGCAGAGAAACAATTGGCCAGCCTGGTATTAAAAGGAAGGGAAGAAGAGGTGACTCAAAGTTTAGGGAGTCTTAGAGAAAGTTTACTGTCTCCCGTTGCTCTCCGTTCGACAGAGTTGGCCCATCTAAAACCAACACTGGCCAGCAGCAGTGGGAATCCTTTTCAATCACCATTAGCAACACTTTTATTTCCATCATACTTGACCACAGCAGGCTGCATCCCAGTGAAGAGCATTCCTTTCAGAAAGCCAGCAGACATTCAAGTTCAGCGGATTTACTGTGTGAAAACGGCATTTTTAGGGGCTTCTGAAAATGTTTAAATGAATGCTCTTTTTTTATTCTTTCTCACAGCTTGATTCTCAGCTTAGAAAGCCCTTCTTGCTAAACAATTTTAGAGTTTCCTACAGGAGCTTAGAAGTTAGGTCAATGTTCGCAATATAAATGTTCAGTTGCTGCTGTGAAATTACACATTTCTTAAGGCCTCTATATTGTTAAAAGAAATGTTTGTAGCTATTTTGTTCAGGGTGAATGAATTGGAGTTAGCTATGCATATTTTCAAGACGACAAAAGAATTCTGCAGTCTTTTCACTTTGATTAAGCTCTGCAGTAATGTTTGCAAGGATTTCTTGCTCTGACTAGAGGGACAGCTTTCCAGAGTGCAGCCCTATGCAAGTTGAAAAGCCAAAAAGAAAAATCTCCCTCCCCAGTTTGGCCCTATTTCTAAAACTTTCCATATCTCATTAATCAGGAGACTGGTTTCAGGACAGAGGGAGCCAGTGAAGAGACATAAAGTGAAAGCTTATTTGTTGGAGAGAACTAATAAGAATAAAGTCAGTCTCCATTACCAATCATAGCTAAAGCAGAGTTACAAGGAACTGGATAAATTCAGCTCATAGTTAAGTGGAGCACACTCTTTCCCTGCCCAGACTTCACTCCCCAGATCATATTAAAGTGGCTCTGGATTTGGTGCCTTTCCTGTATAGAAATGCCTGGGTTCATGCCAGTTCTCCCTATAATCAAAGGGAATATCTCTTCTGCAGTGAAATATATGACGGGAAATTATGTGCAAATAACTATAAAAGTATGGGTTTTGTCTATTTCCCATAAGGTCCTTATTTATGTTCACAAACTTTTACTATCTTCTTCCCTAAAGCTGAAGATTTCAGGAGCAGCTTGTGAAATTTGTGCCTCCTATATTTTTTTTTTTTTCCTGGTCCCACTTTTAGGGGTATGGACTGCCCCATATGATGGGATTTTCACACTCTGATTCCACATACCTCTCCCTACACAACCTGTAATTGTTTTCCAGGTTAATCCCACATCCTTAAATCAATAGCTCAGTCAACAAGGACAATCTTTTAGAATTACCAGGGAAAAATTGTCATATTTAGGCAGTTTTTCAGCCCACCTATAGGATGAATCCTCTCCTTAAGTGATTGTAGCTTGTTGTTAATTATGCAAGATGGGTGAATCATCCTCTAACTGAGATGCCACCAGTGAAATCAGGGTCAATCCAGGCCTGGAGTGTTCCTGCCTAAAGCTCTTCTGGGCATTCAAAGCAATGGGTGCAAATTTGGTTTGTGTTGATGTGAGAACATGATGCAAAATGCAGTCTGAAAACCATGTTCTGTGGAACAGTTTGACATACTTCTGCTGTTCTCAGGGAATAAATGTGGCAACACTTTGGAAGTCGCAAACATAATTTGAATATTGGGCTTTTTAATTGATCCCAGCCCCAATGAAGACAGATTTGACATTACATACTGTATGATCGCTGGCACAGCAGGAGGGGATTGAGTGGTGTGTTCACGAAAGACCTAATGGAAATTAAAGATAAAATGGTGCCTCCAGGAAATTATACTCCCCCACACATGTGGTGTGTTCTTTCTTATATCATGAATATAAGGAATATTTAGTGAACTGGTTCTTAAGTTAGTATAGTGTGTTTCCCACAGCAACTACGTAGTCTCCATTGAATACAGTACTGTATTTTTGATGGGCAAGCAAATTGGTTCTTTTGTTTTGTTTTGTGTTGCTGACATTAGCCAAGAGCTTGCATTTTCAATTTCCTACAGTAAATTGTGCTTGTCCATTTTTGAAGAGTACACAACAGAGGTGTATAAATGTGTATGTCAAGGGTGGCACTGTGGAAGATGGTGTTCAATAGTGCAGGTTCTGCTGCTTTTAAACCAAATCGAGGTGAATATTTACCTGACTGCCAGTTGTAATTTTTCTAGAAATCACTGCCCTACCTCAAGTTCTCAAGTCCTTATGCACTCCTAAATTATGATATTATTCAGTTTTTAACTTTTGGCTGTGGGAGCCCAGGGCGTACCCCTGGCCTCCTTGGGGGTCTTAAAACCCCCCTGGCGAGGGTCTCAAAGACCCCTGAATGAGACCCAGGTGTCTCAGGCTCTGAATTCAAACCCCTGGGTGAAATTACCAACACAGAGGGAAGGGAAACAAGCCACCAAGATTAGTAAAGTGTAAATTAGATTGTTAGAACGTAGATAAATAGACTTCTGGGAATGTTTGTGATAAGGGATACGTGGCCAAGATGGAGAATTTGGGGTGTGGCTACCTCTTCCTCCTTCTTCTCCGTGTCATCCATGCTGGGTGACATGCTGGCACTTTTAGACTGGATGGGGACAAAGCTGGACTGTTTAACAAAGTTGTATTGTATTGGAAAGTTGTTATAAATATCTAGTATGTAATTTAGAGTATAAAAGATAAGCCCTGCCTTTACCAGGCGGATTCTGCCCTGGATGCCCGGCTGAGCAGACCGCTGTTAGCTGGGCAAAGTGTTCCTGAGACAAGAAACAATAAACAATCCTTGAAGACTCTAAAAAACCATCTCCTGCAGTCTCTCATCGGCAGCTTTGGGAAAAACCAGAATTTAAACCACTTGCATGTCCTCCTGAGGTGATCTCAGGTCTAAGGAGACACCTCGGGCAGCAACATTTGGTATTTGGTATTTGGTATTTGGGCTGCAATACTGTATTTAAATGACTGACTCATCCAAGTGCACTACAAACTGTAAGTAAGAACTTTATCATAGATTGGTCAATTCAGACTGAAGGTGAAATGTGCTCAACGAGCCTGAGTTTATCTCGTTTCTGCCAAGTAAAACAACCATTCTTGTTTTAATGGTATTTTCCAGTGTAATGTCTACTATTAGGATGTAGGTGGGAAAGTGTGTCTCCTGTTTTGGCAACAAAATCAGTAGCTGCTGCATGCTGAGATGATTTGAAAGTGCAGCCAATGCAATGTTCACAGTGATCAAAATGGAGCTGTTGCTGCTATGTCAACTGCCAAAGATACACAGTTAAAGACTTCATTCAGGGAGAATGAGGAAAATTCATAGTCCCATGACATTAAATGAAGAGAACAGCCAAACTCCTTATTATGTATTTTCTTTTTCCCATTTCTTTGTATGTGTTTTTCTCCTCCTTTAAACTTCTCTGTGTCATAAAGGTTCTTTATTTATAAGATTTTGTAGGTGTTCGTAACAAAAGCAGCTGAATTTATAGTTTAATCCATCCAACCAGCTCCTCCTGCTGCAGACAGCTGTTCTTTCCTTTCAAATCCTCCAAAACCACTCTGACCTAAATGTTTCATTTTTAAAAAGTGAATCATCAGTCATAACCTTTGCAGTAAGGAGAAGATACTCCTGAAAAAGAATTTAAAAATTTCCTTGCATTCCTTTTCAAATGGTGTCTGCTGCTCTTTGTGTAGCAACTGTCCTTTTTCTGCCCCTACCAGTTCTTCTTACTATCTTCTTTTTCATCCTCTCAAAACATGCTGACACTTTGTCTTCCCACTTGTGTCACATTCCCTGACTTTTGTCCTATTCTGTCTTGTTTCCATAGGCCTTTCCTGATGCCACTGAAATTAAAGCATTTTGGCAATTTCTATGTCTATAGCAAAACCGGATGCTGTCTAAGTGCTGCTGCACCTGGCCCAGTAGCAAATGTATCAGGTTGCCTGTGAAACTCCATCGTCCTGGTGCTCTACAGGAAAACAAGCACTGCTTTGGTCAGGTTAGCCAGGATGTACATCATTGCTAAAGAAGCAGTCAGGATGTATGGAAAATTAAACTCCCAAGATGAATTGGAGATTGGCTGTTCCTTAGGCTGAGATCTTTAGCAGACGTGCTGGAGGAGGGATCAGAAAAGAAGGAAAAAGATGGAGTAGGAGAAAGGGACATTTTAAAGGCCCTGAGGCAAAAGCTTAGCTGTCCTCTGCAGTAGTTTCTAACTCTCTGAAAACCTCTTGCTTTCAGCTACTGAATGAGTACTCTACTCCAATTTCTACTTTTTTTTTTCTTTCTCTCCATTGAAGTATAAATATCAGTCTATCCTAGTAATGTAGTTTCACTTTTGGAACAGACAAAGGCTAAAACGTTGTTTGGAAAACCTTACAATAATATATAAAGAGCATGTCACCTGCCTTGTCTCCATGCTGAGCTGTGTTACAAAATCTCTACATGAACTGTTGGCTTAATCTTCCTTTTTTAGGTAAAATAAGATTGTCCATGTAAACCAGACAAGGCAAACCAACTGGAATCTTAAAAAAAAAGGATCAGAGGTTGAGAGATGAAGGATCACAAAAAATGGATTGGAAAAAAAATGTCTATACTTTGTACTGGACTAATCCCCTGTAAGCACTTCACTGATGCATTAGAAAGCCAGTAACCCTAAGCTTTTTCTTTTCTGTAGAAACCAGGAGGCATCTCCAAAGAACAATTCTGCTTAGCTAAAACCTGAGTCAGCCTGTCCACATAAAACATCTCCTTTTCTTGATGATAAAGGAAGCAAAGGGATAGTAATTTTCTACTCATTTTCTACTTTTGATATTTCAAGCAAATGCTAAAGTTTGAACATTATTAAATTGGTCCATTATATACACTGTGGGGTTACAGTGTATGAATCTGGAGAGAGAAAATAGGACTTTAGGACCAGTGACACAGAGGACGTACTGGCACATGAATGAGGTTGCATGTGTGGAGCAAAGGAAAGAGAAAAGTTAATGGTAATCAGGAATAGATGAAAGTGATGGGCACTTGAGAGAATCATCTGTGGTGACAGAGAGGAGGAAATGTGGAACAAAAGTCCCTGTTTTTAGCCAGGTTCAGTACACAGTGGTAATAAGACAATGTTAGAAGCTGAGAGTTAGGATTGCTTAGGGGGAAACAGCCAGATCATCTCTAGGTGTAGTGGAGACTGGGGTAGATAGACTAGGTGCAAACCTCTATTTCTGAGAAGCTTGACAAATCAGGGATTTTATGCCTAAATTGCCTTGCTCACTGTCATTAATAATTTGCAGTGAAAGCAGAAAAAATAAAATAACTTTTTCTTCCATGTTAAAAAAACTGCCCTAAATAATTTTGTATTTTCCCGCAGATATTTGTGCAGGACCATCAGGGTCATAGCAATCCTTGAAAAATTAGAGAGTTTGTTTGCTAAGAGACGATTGCTCTCTCATTTGTTTATTGCTTCATCTGACACCTTAAGCACTTCCCATGTTGCTGAGGATTGTCTATAAATCTTGTACCAAATTAAGAAGACCATCTGTTGAAGAAATTCTGTGTAAGGAGGTTTCCTGGAATGCAGCATTGATGAAACTGCACCTCTACCATCATTTGAAGCACTGCTTCCTCTGCAGAGAAGGGGCCAGGATTGGTTTTCTGTTGAGCAACACAGAGCTCGGTGAATCTGTAATTTGCAAATGTTTGTTGATTGAATATGTGTATTAATGATTATAAGGATCTTCCTTCTTCAGCTATAAATCAGATTTTATGGTATTAATTCATAGAAAATGATTAAAGCATCCCAAATAGGTATAGATTTACAGGTTTAATATTATCTGCTTGACTGGCATCTCCTCTTGATGTTGTAGTGCCAGAAGACTGTTTGGAGTGTGTTCATTTTTATGGAGTTTTTCTTCATTAATAGCCTGTTTCTGACTCCCTCAAACATGTGATAGGGACACAGAGATAGTTATTTGTTCTGAATATGAGGGACTGCAGGTTAAATGTTTTCCTTCATTTCACATTAGTTACAGTCCTGTATTCTCAGCCTTAATCAGTAACTCATATCTGGGAGTGAAATAGCAAGGCACTTGGGTTATGTTCATGATGAGGTTCTGAAAAGTCAGGGAGGTCCACTGTGAAGAGTGTGCTGAGTTCTGGCCTTTTTTTCTTTTTTTTCATAAGCATGCCAAAATTATTTCCATTTCAAAGAATGTGCAATCTTTATTACAAAAATAATCTTCTTGGGGATTTGAAGACATGACAGTACTGACAACTGGGATAACAATTCAGAGAATGTTTTCCTAGGTAGGATGCAGCAAAGTAGAAACAAAATATTGTAAGAAAATAGTTTGTGAAATAGCACTTGTGTATTGGAGAGGGTAAAGGGCAATGTAGAAAGGATCAGAGAAGTAGTAATTTGATCTGGGAAGGTCCTGGGTGGTTAGAAGAATATGGTTGATTTGTAATGGTATAAAATAGGCAGAACTTTGTTGAATGACAGTTGAATTCCAGTTGAATTCCTTTCCACAGCAAACAAGGCAACTCAGCTTTAGTCTCTTAAAAACAAACATTTCTGCAGAACTACCTTCATGTTTAATCCAACTGTTTTGGCTAATAACAAGCTTGAGGGTACCCCCTTTGATTTAAATAGAAACATTTTTCTTTTCTGGAAGGCACTATACCTTTTGATCTCCTGAAAATGAGATGCTTTTTTGATGTCATCTCTCTTTTATGGGTTACACTGCTATTCAGTAAACAGCGAGATCCCGACACTACTCGTTTCTCAGATTGCTCAAATGTAGTTCATTAGGCCACTTAGAGTTGAGGTGTGGTTGGTTTTATCTGTCAGGATGGAACATGGATAAAATCAGTAGTTTCCAAACTGATACACAGATATAAATGTTTGCCAAGATTTATCTGATATTGAGAATTTTTCTTGCTTTGATTCAGCTATTAAATCATGTTTGAAGAAGTTCACTAGTCAGAAACATATCAGCTGATGATGTCACTGGCAGGAGTCAATGCAGTCATCCACTGTGCCTGAAGAACTGTGCCTTTTCCTGGGCTTTGTTCAAAATCCCTTTCTTAAAAAAGCAGCAGCAGTGTCATTGCCACTGCAACATGGTATAGTTACTGGTGGGAAGGAAAGACTCCTCATGATTGACTTTATTTAAGAAATGTCCATGGTATAAAAAGTTGTGGACTCTTCTGGTTTTTCTTCCAAGAAGTTGATGGGAAAGTGAATTCTTGCTACCGCAGAGAAATGAAGAAGTGTAATATTAGGATGTTTATATTTTAAAGGTGATCCATGTACAATGCCTGGAGGATCTTGTGATGAGATGTCACGTCAAATAAGAAATACAATACTCAAATTCAGTTGTCATGAAAAGAAGGTTTTACTTTATTCCAGCACTGAATCCAGTCCAGAAAAAGTCTCAGTTTCAGAATTATTTTTATTTTGCTTTGAATGAAGTTCACATACATTAAATGAAAAAGAACTTTCATGTTGTGATAAGAGAAAGTAGCACAAAGAACATTTTAATGCTACTTGCTCTTACTTTTGATTTCACGTTGCAGAAATGTCTGTGGTGCTTGCTAAAGATCTTAAAGCATCATCAACCTCTCTTTTTGCCATGAATAATGAAAGCCAGGATTTCAGCAACACTGGAAAGAAGCTTTATTTACATTGCACAAAGGAAAACAACTTTTTGAAAGACCAACATTAATCACAAACAGTACAGCAAATCACAATGTTTTCACAGCAAAACACAATCAACTGGTTTTACTCCAGCCAAACAACCAGTTTTTGATTCTGAGAATAACACTGTTAATATTTAGAAGGCCCAATGCTGCTTACCCTCAGTTATTTCAATGATACTTTTTAATGATATCTAGATTCTTCCTTGTTGTCTTCTTTGCTGCCTTTCTGTTTTATTGATTCCAGTTTTTAATCCTTCAAAAGCAGTTTGATGAAAAAGTTGCATCTTCATGTCTTGAAACTCTACATTTCCTTCTTAACCTTCTTTGTTCACTGTTCCAAAGAGAACAGTCTTTGGAG
This sequence comes from Oenanthe melanoleuca, assembly GCF_029582105.1. Taxonomy (NCBI): domain Eukaryota; kingdom Metazoa; phylum Chordata; class Aves; order Passeriformes; family Muscicapidae; genus Oenanthe; species Oenanthe melanoleuca. The sequence goes on along the minus strand of NC_079336.1, from coordinate 108,113,011 downwards.
TGTTCTCCAAGGAATGTGCTTCTAACAATAATAATATTGATAATTAAATGCACTACTTGTAAGAGCTCCCGGGACATCTTCCTGGTAGTTCCCTTCTGATATGATGTATGGGTTTTTACATTAAAAATCTGTGACTGCTTGAAAAAAAATTGATTAGTTTCACAGTGTTCCTGTTTCCTGGTCTGTTGTTTTTCATATAACTAGGAAAGTCCCATCCTAACTAACTCTAGTCTTTTTGGCATTGCCCTTTAATTGCTGCCACCCATCTGATCAAAATGAGGCAGAAGCTACCAAGTTATAGTATTTCATTGTTTATTCCTTGAAGAATGTCCTTGTTCCTGAATGTTTTCTGTACATCCATTGGTGACCATTGCCCAAGATAGTGTGTGTTCATTATTAGTGGAGCTTTTAGGCAGATTTAGGCCCCTGTTCCATAACTACCTCTTTTTCCTTCTTTTTCAGTCATTCTTCTGTGATGGACAAACACATTTTATGTCATAATAATGTCCCTTGGCAGATTTGGTCTCATTATCTTAACATGAATGTTTATAGACAATGGACTCAATGTGCCAGTTAAAACAGCTTTTGATTTTGCTTTTCTGAAGCCAAAGTTCTTGGCCCCTTGTGCACAACCAAGCTATGTGGAAAAAGATATCCAGCTCTGAATGAGATCGCTAACATCTGTTGCTGTACATAACATTTAATCTTAAAACACCATCAACAAAAACAAAAATCAGGCAATAAAAAATGCAGAAGTGGAGTGACATGGGTGCTGTGAGTGCAGCTTCAGTTGCTCTTTACTGTTTCCACAGTGGTGTTCTCTTCTCAGCTACAGTAATCTACCCTCAGGAGACCCTCAGGACTATACAAGGAAAGGAAAAAAACTTTCTGAGAAGAGCAACCCAAAATGCAGCCACTCCCTCTTATCCTCTGGGCATTTTGGTCCCAGCACAATGCAGGGGTGGAAAAGTGATAAGTGAGAAAAGTACTGAAGTGGTCAAGAGTGTTTATTGAATAGTCTCTGTTATACAGAGATTAACCTGACTTCTATGGTAAAATTAGCTCGTAATGACTTCAGTTTGCTCCTGATGGTATCCAAATACAGTAGTGTATTTTCTCTTCTTTGTGATACTCCTGAGAGATAAAGATGATTGCAATTTTCCAAATGTCCTGAAAAACAGAAAGTATCAGCCATACCTTCAGGTGTTCTTTGCATTTGTCATTAAGACACATCTTGACAAATTTGTTTTTCTTTTCCTTTCTCTGTTCTGAGAGCTATGGTGTCTCCTGGATCAGGAGCTGAATAAGGTACCTGGGCTTTACACAGTCTATGAAAATGCAGGAGATTTTTCAGAAAGCTTTGGAAGAGCCCTGCTTCTAGATAGATGTATTTTTTCTTTTTGTGGAATGCATATGGTTTTGGCTTGTCACAAAAGTGTCCAACGCTCCCAGAGTCTGATAAACCTAGCCAACTGAGTCACAACCCTGTGTACTCATGAATTCTTGATAATTTTGCTGAAATCTCACATATTCTCTTTACTGTTTTTCTTAGTCATAAGGATTCTTCCATGATTCACTGAGTGCTCTGACAGACTTACATTTGTTGTGCTCCACTGACATGTCTTTGAAGCTATGCTGCTTTTTAAATACAGGTTAAAAATAGCATGGTGATGGTAATGGGAATAATATAAAAGACTGATGAAATAAAGTAAATTAAAGTTTAATGCTAGCAGTTGGAGTTAGTTCTGACGTTTTAGTTATACTGTTCTGTTTACTAGAGTTTTAAGTCCTTGAAGAAGAAAATGTTTATGGAATTTTGTTGTATAACACTGCAGTTGTAATTGTACCTGCTGATCTGTGCTATTATGTCCACAACTCCTTGACTGCTCTGAATTTTCATAGATTTCACAGAAAGTTCATCATAGCCTTTCCCAGTCTGTTCCATCAAATGGAAATTCAGAAATGGAAATTCATGTCCTTCCCAGGAGTCACGGTTAATGAACTTGCCCCAGGATTTCCTACGTGATTTGTGCTCGGTACCTGTGGTTACACACTAGAATTCCTTGCAGTGAAACAGATGTTTGTCATAAGGTCCTAAACATCTAAATCAGCCTGGTCTTTCCAAGCACTTTGTGTGCCAAAGAATGCAGTTATGGCTCTGAGTGGGCCTGGGCCATAACGCTGCGAGACGAGCTTATTTAACAGAAATTCTAGAGTGTTTGGCACGTTATGTTTACCAGGGTGAGGCGAACAGGAATGAAATGCAGTCCTGGAAAGGGAACTGTCATGCAAATGACTCATTGCAATCAAACACTTTGAGAAAATATGGTCTCTAAATGTTGTGTCTACAACTAATTAACTTTATTTATTGTAGGACCTATAGAAATACAGAAACTGTGAAGTTTAAGGAAAATTAAATTAGGTTTTCAAACAAATGCCAGGCTGCCCAGCATTCCTTTTTTTTTTGAAAAAATTCCAACAATCTCTTTTCCAAGTAAAGTGAAATATGCTAAAATGCAAATGTTGAAGTGTTTCAAGAAGGAAATTCAGTCACTGACTCAAACCTTGCTTTAAAAAATTGAAATGTTAAAATAATCCAAATTTCAAACTCAAAAGTAGGCTCATATATACACAGACTTCATTTAATCAGAAGCTTTGACATTTCTACTTCAATCCCCTTCTCCCCCGTTGAAACATGCACAACTTACAAAATGTACTCATACTCAAATAGGCACACTTGCACTAGAACTGACAGACTTAGTTCCAGTTGTGACTATGTATGTATATATGTATGTGTCATACTATAATGTTTTTTCTCCGCTTTGTTATTAATGTCTCAATATTGTTTGAGTATATTTGCATAAAAATTCCAATACTTCTTATTCAATACTTGCATAAGAATGCAAAATATACCACTAGATACTTGATGCTATATGCTCTTGACTATAAGGATGGGCAGGATAAAGATTAGGATTCAAATTCCTGAATGAAAGTATTGTGATCTTTAATGCAGTGTGTGTAGGAGCAACAAATAAAACCTAGTGATGCCTCACTGATGCCCAGGGATAGAATAAGCCATGTGTTCTTTGCCTAAGTATTTTCATGATTTGTTAATTTCATCAAAAGACAAAAGAGAGGAGAGAGGAGATGGATATACCCTGTCTTAACAGAAGGTAAATGTGTGAAGGGCCAAATCCTCTATGGGATAACAAAAATAATGCCTTTCCAAGTTGGTCTTAGGAAATAATTTTTCTCTGCAAATCTACTGATCCTCATGCAGCACTGAGAAAATAGATTGAGTAGTCAGGAAATTGGTGATCTTATGCAAATTAACTCCACATAACACAACAACTTCAGATCTTGGAAAAGCTGTTTGAAGATTCACTTGATTGAGCGAGCAGTAGGCTGTCGCTTTTTTCCCCTCATCCGGATAGTAGTCCCATCTCTTGGCAAGCAAAAACTTGCTCTGTGAAGTTCTGCATCATTTGGAGACCAGTCCAGGAAATCACGGCTCTGCTCACCAGCCAGCATAGTGAAGTGGATGTATGAAGGGCAGGAACATCTTTCTTCAGCCTGGTCAGGGCACTGTCAGTGCAGCACTGAGTCTAAGTTCACATGGAGCCCCGCCAATGCCTTTGGGCTCCGTAGTAGAGAAATTGTGCACAGGAGCCAAGAGAGGGAAGCCCTGAAAAAAGGCTGTGGCCAAAACTATAGAAATCAAGTCTAGGTCTGAATAAAGCACTTTGCTGACGAAATTTGGATTGTCACCAATTGCTTCTATTTAATGAGACCCTGTGGAAAGCAGTTCCTTATACTACTAAACTTCCGAAAGAGGGGGGAGCAGAGCCTCTAGGTCAGTGCTTAAACAACTAGAATAATGAATTGTGTGTTTGAGACACTTTGGGGGATAGATATGATTCAGTTTGTGGAAAGAACGAGGTGTCATTTAATTTTTTTTAGGGATGTAAGTTTATAACTAATTTTTGTCTCTCCTTGCCAGCATAACGGTTTGAATGTTAATTTAATTTTACAGAATATCATTTATGTAAATGTAATTAGAAGGGAAACATGATCAGGAGATGCATAGGACCAAAGAAAATTTATTACTCCAAGGGGTATTGCTCTAATCATTCAACTGCAATATTGAGTTTCCCAAGATTTAATCTAAAAGCAATAAATTACAAAAGGCTTATGTCCTGCCCAACAAAAAGCTGTCATGAACCCAAGTTTCTGTGGGGAAAAAATTCTACTTCATTTCAGCAACAGGCTCTCCTCGTTTACACATTCCTTTTATAATTCCAGTCGAGTCAAAGTAAAATGAATACAAATGTGAGAGTTCGAACACTTTCCCTGAATATATATGTATGTCTGTTGGTGATTGTAATAATCAGCAGTTCAAGGCACTGGGACTCTGTTATCTCAGGCAAAATTAGGAATGCAATCCTGCAAAGATACCACTGCAAATTCTTCTCCCCACCTTCACATGACCCTTTGATTTAAGGGAAGGCAAACTTGAGTCTGATTAATTCCAGTGTCCATATGAATGTCTGTTGCTAATGTGCTGTTGTCTTTGTTCTGCCAACAAAATGAATGAGAAGAAACAAGCTGTCCTTCTGCCTTTGTTAGTGACTGCAACCTATGTGCTCCATGGGAAGCACTGTAAAGCACTGTCCATGTGGGGAAGTCACCCTGTTGATTCTGATGGTCTGGACTTACTAAAGGGACAATTTTGAACAGTGGAATGAAAAACAAATCAAATAATATTGTGTTCTTATTTCTCAAAGCCCTTGAATAACATTTCAGCTGTTCAAGGAGCATCTCTCCACTTGAGTAAACCTGCAAGAAATAATTGTCAGGAAATAAACAACAGCTAGGCAAAATAAAAATTTGTAAACTCCCTAATGTGTAGGCTAAAACACTGTTAAATGTTGGGGTTTTGTGGTGCAATTTAGTATGAAGGCTGATGCCAACATTACACTTCTCTGGAAGTGGAGTAATTAGTACAGGAAATAGGTTTCTTATGTTTTATTTAGCCAAATTCATCTCTGGTTTAACTCCACTGTAGCCTGCATTGTTTGTTCTTATTTCCCAGTGTTTCTGTGTGTAATTCTTCATATCATGACCTTTAATTCACTGTGATTGTCTTTTATTTTAGGCAGGGGCCATAGTTCCTCTCTCAATTTGTTACTATCAATTATGTCATAAGTCTTCATTTCTTGGCTTGCAAAGTGAAACCCATCTGATCTACAACAAGTTTTTACAAAGTACTCATTGGCAGGTTTACAGATTCCCACAGCTGTGCATGGGACACAGGGAGAAGCACAGGGCTGCAGCCTCAAAGGCACGGAGAAGTAGAACTATGAGAGGACTGGGGAAAAATGCAAGGAACAGAGAAAAACAATTCTTGTAAAAGCAGGGAAGGAGGGCCTCAACATATGAACTGCTCATTTCCATGTGGAGAAAAAGTACATCTTAGGAGAATGGCTGAAAGCAGTAATGAGAAGTCCAGAGAGTGAGAGAAAGTGACTGAACTTGTTGGGACATACAAACAAGCTCGTGAGGCTCAGAACCTGCTTCTCACCAACAAAGTCAAGTCAATTACAAAATTAATTGAAATTAAATCAGTACCTTTTTCCTTGTCCCAATCCAGACAAGAAGATATTCCAGAGATAGTGATCGATCATGGCCGAGATGGCTGTGAGGATGTGGATGCACAGGTCAGTGCTGGGGTCCCATGCTATGATGGCACTGGGGAGACAGGGAGATATCTGCCTTCTCCTCCACTTCCTGCCTCTTATTCTTGTTGCAGAGATGATGTCCTGTGCTGGGAACTTTTCTTACAAGGATAGTTCCCTGTAGCAGAACACTCAACTTTTGTTTCAGTTCAGCTAAGCCAAAGTCAAACTGAAAGGAGGAGAAGATGGTTCAGTAGATTCATAACAACATTCATAACCATCAGCTTTTGTTATATAGGGTACTGGTGTGAAGCTATTAGAGTTGTAATTCTCCACCGACAGATGTTTAGGGAGGTCCAAATGTGTGCAGCAGAACATAGGACAAACTGCTGTGGGTACACCTAATTATTAACAGTCAGCATGCACAGTACTAATCATCTGATCCTTGATTGTGCTCAAGTGCATCAACAGATCAGGACAACCTGAACTGAAAGCTGCAGATCTCTGCTGTATAATTGCATTGGGTTAGTTCCATAGCTTTTTGAAGCCAGATCAGTAGAAAAGGACAAAACTGCAAAGCAGTGGTGGGAAAGGTCCTGCCTTGATGATCTATTGAGTGCACAGACTGCAGGATGTAGTGCTAAGAGGCCTGAGATGTATTTTTAATTTCACAAGATGTAGTTGGTCTAGTTGTGAAGTAATGTCTAAGATTTTTGTCTCTTTCAATTTTGCATAATGCACGAAGGGGAATCCTGCATCATGGAAAATATTTTTTGCCCCAAGTCAAGACTACTGTTCTATAATTCCTTAAGAGACATACATGAAGATTTTATTAGTCAAAGATGATCTTCCAAGATCATCATAATTTATTACAGTTCTTGTGTTTTCATTCCAATGAGATTTATAATTATAAACTGGTAATTAAAGAGGCTCCACTCTGTAATTCCATAGGAATTCCACTGTGATCTGACATTAATTAGCAACCAATTATAAATTATGATATAACTTTTACAAAACTCACTCGTGTCTGGATGCCTTCTTTCAGTTACAAGGAAATGTTAGAAGGAATTTTGTCTTGGTAAGATGGAGCCTTGTTACAGGTTGATCAGTACTACCATGGGCTGTGAACATGTTTCCATGGTGCAGCAACTACATTGATGGGCAGGTTCAACCTGTTATCCTCATCTTTCTTGTAAGAGGCATTTTTCTCACAGGATTTCAGCCTTCTGTCATGACAACAAATGTGCATTCTTTGACGCTTAGATTTTATCTGACTTGTTATGTAAATCAGAGTGATATGGTGCATTGCTTGATGACTGATGCAGTCTGTCTCTGCCTTGAAAGTGTATTTTAAATAATTGCAGCCAATCAGGAAAAAGAGAAAAATAGTCACAGGCTCCAATGAGAATGTCTGTGGGATAGAGAATATGTGACAGCAGGCTAAAGGGATAAACTTTCACAACTCTGGCAGTATTTCACCATCTGCATTAAAGATCTGATATCTAACGAAATTTGTATGTTCCCAAAATCTGACAGGTAAAATATGATATGTTGGTCATAAAACAACTGATGCATATGAATAACCAAGAATTAACACCTCTTTTTTCTTTCTTTCTTTCCCCTGCTTTTCTTTGTACCTTTTCTTTTTTTTTTTTTTTTTTTTTTTTTTTTTTGTGAACTCAGATCAGTAGTCCATTAAGCTTGTCAGAAAGAAGTGGGGATTGAGATAATACCCAAACCTATTACTTGCAAAAATATGTAGAGAACAAGAGACCTTAAAAGAGACAACAGATTCTTTTTGCATGGATGAAGATGAAATCATGAGGTAAGTTTTCAAAATCTTGCCATACAGATTAATTTCCACCAACTCCACTAAACCTAATGAAAATCATGTGTGTGTTTCTAAATATTTCTTAGTGCACTTCTCTCTTACCTCTTTTCAGCTTCTCCCTGTCACCTCCGCAAATCTTTTGATCACACCTCCAAGATTTTTCCCAAGAAATGCGACCTCTGATCTGAGTAGAGTTTGTACAGGTAACAGAGATAAAGGAAGTGTGATCATTAAGCCGTGTCCACATCCATCTTCCATCATAAAGCAACTCTTATATGAGCGTGAAGCTGTTCAGGAAAGTAAGTGTGGCTTATTTAGCAGCCACATTTTGTTGGCTTTGGAGTGTCCACTTTTCTCAGGGTCACTGTGATTGCACGGATGTACATCATTTATCTTTCCATTTTTTGCTATTTCACAGCAGGGAAATTTATGGGAGCAATCCTCTTATTTAAACTCAGACAAATTCAACAGTCTTGACCAAGAGATAGCGTTGACTGTTGTGTTTTCCTTCATTAAAGGGACTGTACCTATTCTTATATAAAACAGATGAGATTTCAGCTTGGAAATTCCCATAAAAATCTCATTCTTTTATGTTTCATCTAACTTATTAAGATATCTCTGAACATCTTTGCCAGTAAGCCAGAGATGTGTTCCTGACAGCAAGGAGCAGAGTGCAGCTTTAACATAGGGAAATGTTATAAACTCACTCAATTGGATCAGCAGTGACCGAGTCTACTCCTGTTGGACCCAGAGAGTATACATGAACTAAACTTCCTGCTTTTACTTATAACTACTCCTAAAAGGGATGAAGTCTTTAAGATCTGGCTACAAGCATTTCAGAAATTAATATATTCTCTTGGTTGTGTGCCTAAGTAAGATTTAGAGGAATTTGGAGAGCAGCTGGACACTGAAGCTTTAGGATGTTGTGTTGGTTTCATGTGCTAAGGTGGAGGGACGGATTCGCCTCAGGGAAAGCAGCACGAGGCTGGGGAGTGGGAGGGGCTGTCCGGTCTCTGGGAGCTCCACCTGAGAGCTGCTGGGACCAGTCAGAGAGCTGACTTGGTGATGGACAGCTCGGAAAACCAATGAAAAGTTACTTCTCTTTCACAAATCACAGTGGATCAAGTTAACCAGGGTCTTTCGGTTTCCGGCTCCCAGGGGTGAGGTGGCTCCGGTCGGGGCCCCGGCCCGGCTCTGGGCTCGGCGGGGGAGCCCGGTCCGCATGGCCCGGCCCCCCGCCACCCCCCCGACCGCATGGCCTTAGGCGGCCCCGGCCCTGGCCTGGTGGCCCTCGGCCCCGCATGGCCCCGGCACCGGCCCCCTGGCAGAAGAGGCCTCCAGCTGCCCATGTGGCTTTCTCACGATCTGGATACTATTTCAACTTTTTTATGCCTGGATAAGATTTTCGATTTCCTGAGCTCCCCTGAATGAGAAGAAGTGAAGCATTGAGACTAGAGAGGTCAGCGAAATGAAGATAAAGTTTCTGATGGGAAGAGATTGAAAAGATGCAACTGATAAGTAGCTGAAAACCTTTTTTGTGGGTCTATGAGGGGATTGTGACTTCACTAAAATTCCTTTAAACTGTGAAGTATACTTGGGGAGGTTCAGGGTGCTTGAGAAGGAGACTTTTTGCCTCGGGGAAATTGAGCTCTCTGTTTTGGGACTGGAATATGAACAGAGACATTTGATAGAGAAGGAGATGAAGAGAATTTTGTTTTTTGCACCAGCCTGCCTTTAAAAGTGGTACCCCATGTGTGAATCGTAACCCATAACACGGCTCTGGAAGGGCTGTGTAAATGGGAGGAAAATTCATGGTTCTGTAGGTCCCGGGGGGATGCAGACTATGAAGGTGAAGACACCCACTAAGCCATAACTAAAAAAGGAACTGTCCTCTCTTGAGTGAACTGAAGTGATTATTTGGGTGGATAACTGACTGAAGTGTTTTCTGTATGATGTTAAGGAATGTGGAATGAAGGGAGGAGGGAATAATCTAGGAATCTTATTCTCAATTCTTTTTTTGGTGTTATTATTAAATTTCTTCTTGTACCTTTTTAAGTTTTGAGCCTGCCTTGTCTCTACTCCCCAAATCCTATCTCTAAAAGAAATTAAATATATTAAAATTGGCAAAACCCAAGTCACACCATGACAGATGTCAAGCGTCAAAGCGGGTCTCATAGTAACTAACATTCTGTCAGCAAATACTAATGCTCTATATTTAACCTACTATTACTAAAATTCTGTTTTGGTGTTGTTTTTTTTTTTTTTTTTACCTTAATCTCAAAGTTTTTTATTTTTTTTTTGTTTGCAGAACAAGGCAAGCTCTAAGGCTATAAAATTTGTCTCACTGCTTTTGTTTCAGTTCAATGTTGATTTGATGGTATCTGAAAGGGCAAATGAGAAAGGCAGATATTATGTTTCAAGGAGAGAATTATAAAAGTCTGAACTGTATCTGAAGTATATTTTACTCCTAATAATGAGAACTGGATGAACAGCAATTAAAAAAATATGAACCTGCCCCAAGTAAATTGGTTCAGATGTAACTGATCTAATGCAGTTCTCCAAAGAATAATTGATATTATATAATAATAACTGGCAGTTTATGTCATGAAAGTGACACTTGACACTTTCCTGCTAACCAGTTTAGCATCATCAATTAAAACATCACTTGTGTAATGACATTTTAGTAACAAGTTTAATATCATAAATTATGACATCACCTTCTTTTATAGCATCAGGGTTGAATAAAAGGTTTCTTTAGAAAAGTGAAAAACTAAAAAAAATGGGGGAAGCCTTAACATTGCCTCTCATTTTGTCTTTACAGAAGGAACATATGTTTTAGTCTTCTGGCCACTGTCCTCATTAGGGAGGATATGGAAGCTAAAAAGCTACAAACAATGGTGAAGTAAAAATTGAGATGATCTTGCTTCAGATTAACACAGAAAACCTACCACTAGACAGTAGTGTCCTTTGCACCATACCAATGAAAATCTTTGAGAAATGGAGAAGAAAACATGGGCATGCTCATGGAACCTCATGATATACCTCAATTATAGTGCAGTAATATTTCCTAAGATGTAGTGTGGAAGTTCAAGATTGCATCATTACCCAATAGTCAATGTTCTTTTTCTTCATGGTCTGTGGCTTTGAAGTAATCGTTTTCTATATTATTCTTCATGGAATGGTCCAGTTTTGGCACTGGAGTCTGGTATTCAGATTCTTCTGGACGCTAGATTTTATGACTTTTAGTGATTTGAATCCTGAGTTGGCAAATGACTCAATTTATTCATGTCTATTTAGGCTTATGGAAGCAGACAGGAGTCAGACATGGATTGAGTTCAAAGGATTCCCAATTAAAGAAATGTCTCTATGAATGCGTGTCATTGCAGGATTGACTGCAAGGAGTCAAATATTGTCAGTATTTAATGTTTTCAGAGCCAGCTTTCTAAAGGCACTTGGCATCAGCTTCACACTCTTCCAAGATCAATAAGTGTTATCAGTGACCACAGCCACAAGCAGAACAAGCCATAACCAAGCATTTTCAAAATTTTTCTTTTTTTTCTTTTTTTTTTTTTTTTTCTTGAAGCTGAATCTTTATCATATTAAGTTGTACTGAACTCTACTGATACTATATCCTGAGATAGCACTTATCTTCTAGTGCTTGTACAGAAACATAGTCTTATAGATGCAGATGGTACCTGTGAGTTCATGTGCTTCTCCCATGGCTTGCTTTTATATCAGATTCTTGGTTTGGATTTCAAGGGTTTGAAAAGTGGGGAAAGAATCCTAGATAAGAAGTCAAATTCACTTTGTAAAAACCTGGACAACTGTTGTGTATTTGCTGGGGCAGAAACATTTCCCTGAACAATCCAGAATGGTTTCCCTTGCTAATTATCAGATTGTAAATCCAGGATATGACAAATGGGTACCACATGGCATCTGGGCAACTGGTCTATACTCTGGATTAAGTGTCCAGTGCTCAAGAGATGCCCTAATTCCAGCAAGAAGATGATAATTTAGTAAGTTTGAAAACCCTTCTTAAATGACACACAAAATTTTAAGCAAATTTATGTAAATTGACAGTGCATATCTTAGTGGTCTCCTGAGGATGCCATGATTTACCTACTCTCTTTTCTCAACATTTTTCTAAAGTTTTTTTTCCAAAGTTTTTTCCCCCATGAATATTTATATCGATGCCTCATTTGACTGAATTTCCACTCTGTTGGAATTATGCTTCCCCATAGTACACGCAGGAAAGGTGAGCTGTTAGAGGTGAGAAAAAGAGACACCATGACCTTTAGGAAATAGCAAGTGGCACTAGGTAAAACCTATTCTGTGAGGGGCTATTTATGGATTTGTTGGACATAATTACAAAAAAATTATTATCTCACTGCAACAATTAACTTGTGATAGATCATAGTCCAAATCTCCAGAAACTCTGAACTTTAACAAATTGTCTTTGCCTGTTGCCACTCTAAGGCAATGAGTAATTCTTAAAATAGGCATGAGTGATAGATACCACATAATTCGAGTTATGAGTATGGACTTATTTACAGCTGGCATTTTTTTTTTAAGTGAGTTGTAAATGTTAAGGTGCTAGATTCAATGCTTATAAATGTGTTTCCTCAGTAATAAAGCTTTCACTAAGCATGTTATCTATCTGTGCAGACAAGAAATTATTCACTCTGTATGTTATAGGTCTTGTGCTTTAAAATTGAATCCTCTATTGACTAATAGCTGAGAAACATAGAAATCAAATCCACAGCTGTTTTTTCTTAAAAGTGAAGTTTTGGCAAAAGCAGTGAAGGCTTTAGCACATTAGAAAAGTGTGCATTTTTAAAAGTTATTCTACTTCCTATTTTCTCTCTATGATACTCCCTAAAGTTAAAAGTTTTCTTGTGTTTCATCTTGCAGTTTCAGCAGAACAGGGCTTTAACTTTTGCATGCCCCTCTACTGCCAACTAAATGCAAAGAAGATGTTAGTTTGCAGGGGTACACATTGTAAAGAAGTAAACACATAGAATTAAATCCTTCTGGGACAAAAAAAAAAGCAGCAATTTATCTGATGACTGAAACAGTGGTGGTTGGAAATCTCTTCAGTGGAGACAAAGAAATTACTTGGAAAAGGTGAGGTGAGTTGGAAAGACTGAGCAAAAACCTCCATGCACTGATAAATAATGTCACTTCTATTAAGTGAGAAATGCTAGCCCAGTAGATATCCGTGTGAGTTTTACCATTCTTTCCACTTAATATTTTTTTGTAAGTAAAGCTGGGGCTAGTTGAGGCACTGGATATATGTGAGTAGTTACCTGGTCATCCCTGCTTTACTCTGGCCTGTTATAAAAAGATTCTCTTGCATGTCATCAGTTCCAGTGCCCAGGAGATTAGAGGAGTTATAACGCAGAAGAACAGGTAGATGCAAAAGATGCAAAGACAGAGGCCTGCTGCCAGTGAGACATTGATGGTCACAAAACACCCTCATCCTGGCACACATGACACGTTAGGGTTTGAGAGCTATAGATGGCATAGGGTTATGTGCATTAATAGTGAGGCCCCATAGAAGACCTGGTCTCAGCTGTGCTATAACTGGAGCAAACAATTAATGAGAGAGCTTACAAACTATGAGACAGGACAGGGGCAGAATATTAAATACCCATTCTCTGTGTTTGAGACTTGAGTTTAAATATGCCCAGTTGGGCATATTTGGATTGAAGGAGAGTGGATCTGACTTTTTCTTAACCCTCTTCCAGGGGTTTTCTTTCCTTCTTGTTTAAACCAGCATGAGCTCTGAAACCCCCTTATTACACAGAAGTCATCAAAGACATTTTAAGTTGCTTTTTATCTCTAATTTCAACTTTTGTTTCTATGGTTTAATGTTTTGACAGCTGTGGTGTTGTAAAGTAAACTGTGAACTATTCTGTTCCCAATGATCTTATCTAATTTTTTTTAAGTAACCTGCTGATGACCTTGCATATGCAAAACCATTCTATACATTTTTAAAGAATGTTATTTTGGGGCTTCAGATGGAGTAAAGTTAATACAAGAAACCATTCGAGTGGCATTGAGTTTATTAAACAGTGAAGAGAGAAACTTTCTGACCCTGCAGCTTTGAGAAGCTCTTGTTGGCCACTTTGGAAAAATGAGCCAGATTCAGATCTCCTTTGCTACTTGTTCAGCCAGCCATAATCCAGGCTGTAGCAGCTTTATGGGAAAACGGGTTTCCTGGTGTGTGGTGATGACTCCCCACAAGTCTGAGCTTTGTTATTGCAACAGACGCAGGCTTTCTGGCAGCCCTAGATAAATTCCTGTGTCACTTATGAAAGCTGTCAAGGGCTGGCATTCCTTTTGGAGAAACCTTAGAGCTGGAGCATAGGGCCACCACAGGACAAGCCCTGCAGAAACCCACATGGAGACTCCCAAGGTTACTGGCTGTAGGGATGACTTGATGTGCTCTCTGTCTCATGGGCACAAATCATGTAGGTTCTGAGAAATCTATTCCTTGCTATCTGGGCATGAATGTAAATGTAAATATAAAGATCTTGCATGTCAGCCTCCAAGAGGACTAGCACCCTGAGGGTGGCTCTGATTAGAGCCCTGAAGAGAGGAGGATGTTGCAGTGCCTCCTAGAGCCCATATTGCTGCTTTTGGATTTGCTGCTATTGTTTTCTTAATTTTGGAACAGCTTTTTCTGGAGCTATTGCCTAGATTTTGGCATTGTCTTTCCTTATGCTGTTTTGTCTCAGTTTATCTTTGGAAATGTCCAGAAATAAAAGGGGCACCACTTTGTCAATAGTGCAGGGAACAAAGACTTTTTCTCCTACACTTTGGTTGGCCTTGAAATTCCCCTTAATTCGTATTGTCATTAGATTCTCTCTCATAACATCCACTCTGTCTATTCTACTTAAATATGCTACCTCCAAATATAATAAATCTAGAAAAAATGTTCCTATTATTTCTTTTTCCAATGATGTCCAAAGAAAATGAACCACCAGTATATCTCCACTATAGGAACTACTAGTTTTGCCACTTAATTTTCTCCCCCTTCTTCCTACCTCCCTTTGTTCTTCCCCATATCTCCAGGATATATAAACTCCTTGTCACTCTCACAGCTATGCAGCTGTCTGTCAAGGAATATATGGTAAAATTCCTACCATTACCTACTCCTTACACTCAGACAAACATTAGTCCAAGATCCATAAATGTGATTTCTTCTCTATGTATTACCCATTACATGAAAAAGTTTGCCATTTAAGAGAAGACACAAAGAATACAAGCTTCCCTCTAGCCTGGAAAATTTCTTTAGAACATGTCCCTTGGAAAAACCCCTCCATCAAAACAAACAAATATAAGTGGATTGCAAAGAATTTGTTTCACCTAAACTGTGGTTGGATTTAATAGAGACCAGTTTTGTTTGTGAAAACTATCTGAAAGTGGAGTGAAATTAAAATAAGTATTCCTCCTGTTTCATCCTTGTCCTAGTTTGTATTACTCAATACCATTACTAATAGAAAAGGAGAAAAGGACTTTGTAGGTTCCTGAAAGAATTTGAGGACAGGTCCCCAGTCTTTTTATTTAAATATTTTTAAAAGTGCAAGAGCAGAAACATATATTTTTGTCAATACTTAATGCCAATTTTGTCAGTATTTCTGTATTTATTCTCAATTACAGAACTGACACATTTTTAGGTAGTATTTTTATAAGTGTTATTTCCTTACTTCAAGCTGAAATATTTTAGAAAAGGTTTACAGATCTGACAAAACAAAGCAATAAACAAAATCAAACAAAGTGATTACTTTTCTAGCAGGATGCTTACCTAATCATGGGTGTCATTTTTAATTTTTTCTCACAATGGAGTTTAGTAAGCCCCTTTGAGTTCATCCTCAGCCAGAGCCAAATCTCCAAAGCAAATTCCTCCTTAGTATTGCAATGTGATACTTCATTCCTGCCATATCTGTTTCTCAGGGCATGATTATGTGCTAGGGATTATGAACTAGTTATATTTAAGACTCTAATTTGGTTTGTTGGTTTTGTTTTTGGGTTTTTTTTTTTTTAATTCCTTTTTATCATTCCTCATTTTTTGGTCTTCCTACAAAAAATCTTTCAAGAGCACCTGAAATTCCACCAGACACCAAAAGAAGAGCAAAGGCAGGTGTTCAAGTGTTGTGAATACCTAGAGATTCTGCCAGCCTCTGGGTTTGCAGGGAGCACCAGTGAACACTGGTTTTGATTTTAAAATATGCTGTTGCTTTGACATTGCTGGAGGGGGGGAAACAAGTGAATATTATGTCATTTTTTGTATGTATCCATTGTACTTGCCTGGATTCTCCTTAGTTGATATATAAAGCCTTCATTAACTACATGATAGATACGCTAATAGATACATCAGTTAATCTGAGCTGAAGTGTCTTAGATAATAAAGCTTTGCGTAAATTTTAATTGAAGCAATTTCATCAAAAAGCATAACAAGTAGCTAATCTGGGATAAAAATGTTTTTTATTTCAGTACCATGTTCTTCATAACATTCTTCACAGATGCTATAATGTTATTTTACTCTTTAGAAAAATATCTAACAACATGATTGTCTCACACCAGGCAGAATCCCAGTGGAAATTAAAATTGCATGCATTTTCTCATCACTCTTTATTTAACAACTGGGAGAGCTTTAATATTTGAAACTCAGCAAGAAAATTGTCTTGAAACACAAAGATTCCTTTGGGGTAATTTCACTTTTGTTTTGTGTGAACTTTACCTGAGCAATTTTTTACGGTAATGCAGATCTGTGCATTGAATGACAGTTAATGGGACTTTCTATATGTGCTTCTCACCTAATATAGAAGAAAAAAATCACTAGGTACATTCTAATAACATAATTTGAAACAGCTGACCTTATTAATAAAGAAGCTTTGTTTTAGATTTTTAATTGTTTCTTTTAAACCCATATCACTGGGTTTAAAGATCAACCTGAAAGTGACTATTCCTGCATGAAAGGCAATACAGTTGTGACACTTCTCAATTTTCTTTTTTTTTTCTTTATTTTTTTCTTTTTTTTTTTTCTTTTTTTTTTTTTTCTTTTCTTCTTTTTTAGAGGATATTTGGAATACCCAAGACATCTTTCATTGATGGGATTTGGTAATGTAGTTTGCTTGACTTAGAACAGCAGTATTCTAAAGGATGGCTCATCAAAAAATGAGCTGCTTATTTCCCTTCAACAGCTGAAGGACAAATTCTTGCAATGCAAACTAACATTGCAATAGGCTGTTGCTAGTAGTCGTAGAAAAATGACAGTGGATTTAGTAGTCTTGATTCTATCAGCTGATTTCCATTAAAACCTTTTTTATTTTTGCTTGTAATCATCCCCTGGGAGACAGGCTTGCTAGCAAGATCCCACTGGTTATCACACAGTGGCTTCCAATATTCATTATTGCTCATATCTGTTCTGCAGGCTGAAGATTCAGAGGTCAATAAGCACGTTGTAGAATTGCTCCAGTCACACTCAGAGAATGTGATTGTTGCACTGCTTTGCAGTGGGTATCATTGCTTGTTTTCATGTGTCCAACAGAGTAATATTGACACTCTTGTCACTTTGGTTGCACTGTTGATGTTTCCATCTTTAGCATTTCTGAGACAGAGTGACACCTGCCAGTCCCTATCAGGAATTTGGGGCTCTTTCCTTAAATGTTTCTAGCAAAGTCAAAACAGCAATGTCCAAGGCCTGTCTTTATGTAGAACTTTACACTGGAGTTGAAATTATCGCCACTATGTTCAAACACGACTTGCGTGTCAGTTTGGATGATTTCACACCAAAATATATGATTGGATTTTTCTTTATTTTTATTATTTCATTCTTATTGTAATATTTTAATCCTTTCCTGTGTATCTTAATCGCAACATCTTTTTCTTCTATTAAATGTCTCACAGGAATTTTGTTTTTCAATTCTTCAACTAAAAAAGAGTATCTCAGGCCTCTGAGTTGTTTCAAGAATCAGATCCACCTCTCCATTGCAGCTTTTATGAGATCTAACAGAAACATAAATTACTTTAGTCCTGTGCAGATATACAAGTCAGTATTTGTCAGACTAGAACATTTATCATCAGACTCCATTTCAGTGGAACAGCGAGAACTTGTGGGTAAGTGGCAAAAGTCAAGTTTTTCACTTTGGATCAGTATCAGAATTCCTAAAAAGTCAGAAGCTCATTCAGCAGCTCATTCAACTGTTTGTTTCAGTTTTTTCTCTACACTAAACTGAATACTAAGATTTCATTAACCTGCTAGTAGATGGAAAGACCACGTTTCTGAAAAAAGAGTGTTGTTGCTAGACTCGAGGTAATTTCTGACCACCATTGTGATCTTTGTGCCATGAACAGGGGCACTGAGGTTGTTGTCTGTTACTTGTGTGCAACCCAAGAGCACCTGGAGGACCACTATAAACCTGTTATTGTCAAATCTCATACTATTCAACCCACACAGTCACACATGCAAGGTGTGTCTTTGGATCAGTTACTTCTACCTTCTGCCCAGGCAACAGGCTCTGCCAAGCCAGGGGCTGATTTTACATTCCAAACCTTTGAAATTGAGTTTAAATTGTTTGAGGCCAGCATTGTCTCTGTTCTCTTTGTGTAGAGCTCAGCACAGCAAACACCAACCCATGATCTGGTTCTAATGTACAATGTGTTGTGGAAGGCTGGATATCCATACCAAAAATTGACTATTTCCTGCTAAACATCACTGGTCATCATCTTGTCCATGCTCAGGACTTTGGTTGGTGCAGTCATAGGTGACTCTTAGGAGTGTCTACAGCTCTCACCAGATTATTCAACAAGGCTGCCAGATATTTCTTTTTGCAGAACAACCTTGGTTACACTTTTAAATATTGCACCTCTCATCATAATCTTCCAACCCTATCAAAGTCATCATGATTATTTCCTAGTGGTTGTTATACCTGTATTAACATGGCTGAGACAAGTACATTAAAAGATTTCCCTTTTATAATGTAGCCTGAATACCAGTATTTGCGGAGCAAATAATAATATTACTTATAGTAGTTGCTTGTGCTGGACAGCATTTTTTTCTTATTCTCTTTCTATTTTAACAAGGGCAATCAATTTATTTCCACATTTTCTTGTGAGTTTTTGTCTTTCCCTTCTCCCCCTTTTCCCAGACCTTCTTCTGTGCTGGGAAGATGGAATGTATACGTGATATCCCTTTCAGAAAATATATTCATCATATATTACAAGTATTGTCATTATGATGTATTAACATAATGCATCATCAGAGAGCTGTCAGGGTGAAGTTTTATTACCCTAAAATAAGTTATGATGAGACACTGAGGAAGGGGTTGAGAGAATTTTTGTTTATTTTTCTAAATTAAGGATTTTTAAAGTAGGTTTTAAAATCTCGTACCTTCATGAAGTAATAGAGCTAGGAAGGTCACAGAAAAGAGAACTTGAATCAGAAACACCAGGACTCAGAATAAGAATGTAGTATTTTTTTTCCCCCAGGTAGTTTCTATTGACGCCTTAAGTTTTAATTTCTATATTTTTCAGATTCTAAACTGCATTGGTCTGTGACTTTGAACTTTATATAAAGTGTTCGCAAGTTCACGTCACAGTTTAGTTAGACAGAACAATCCTCTTCCAGCCTGAGAACCAAGGACACTGTTGCAGCTTCAGGCCCATAAAGTATAAACAACAGCAAATTGAAGAGAGCAATGAAGCTGTAATTGGACAGTTAATCCCAGTATATAAATGGCCCAAAACTTGTAAAAGTGTGAAAACTCGTGATTCGCTGTCCATCTTGCATCCATCTTGGATCCATCCTGATAGCTGGGCTCTTGTATTGCCCAAGGTGTATCCTTTGAAGGCCTTTTAATAAATACCTACTTTATTCCTTTTATACTGTCTAGCCTCTGTTTCAGGTACCCTGTTTAGGCATTACTAGGAGATTTGTAAAGTTTTAGTTTCTGGCATGGATGAATGTTAAGGGACAGCCCAAGTCATTTTAAGCAACCCGAACTAGACATTATTGTTTATCCTTTGAAGAAAACAGTCACCAAAGCATGAGGACTTGAGCCAAAATAGGCACAAGGTGTTAAAAGGGTAAAATAATAATTTCATTTTAGAACAAAAGGCTATTTTCTTATCCAGGTGTGTTCAGTGGTCTTATCAGAAACCTGATAGCAATCCTCTGAAACCAGGGAAAGCTTTTCAGCAGGTTTGCACAGACTTCAGATCAAGCCCCTTCTTTGTATCATGTGGTGAAGCCGTGAAACTTGGCACATTTATAGCATTGTAAGATAAAGCCATCTGTGTATGAGTACAAACTTTTCCTTATTGCCAAAGTGCTTAATGTAATTACAATCAGGCTTGCTTCTCCTCTGCTCAGTTCATCCATATGCTGAGATGGATGAAAACTTGCACTGGTAAAGAATCCCACAGCATCTGTGTTTGTGTGCCGCTTACAGCAGTGTGCATTGCTAGCGTTGTGAATCTTAGACACTTCTGCGTTTAGGAACACACATTAACTTACAGGATATCTTACAGGAAAACTCCTAACAGAAATATGCCCAAAAATTCAGCCTGGATTCCTTTCTTGCTAGCGACACAAGACACCTGGCTTAGGAGCTCAGCTGTCCTTGCTGCCCTGTATAGTGTATGAAAAGTCAAGAGGTTTGGATGGCTAAGATGGGAATTGCTTTCAGAAGGCAACTTTTACTCTTTGCTGGATGGAAAATAAACGGAGAGTTCCTGCTCACTTTATTCATTGCCTAAGGAATGTTGTATTAATCCTGATTGTTGGCAAGCAGCTGCAAAGTAGTTGCTTCATCTTAAAATTCAGTCTATGCCGACTTCAACTGTGTTCAGATAGAGTGTTATCCCATGGCATTTATTGTATCCGTGTATTTCCTGTGTCATGGTGTTTGCATGCAGTTTCTTTAATCTGAATGTAATATTGGTCAGTGTTAAATACCAAGGTTGGTTATAGGTTAAAGAATGCACTGTGCTTGCTGCTGACTGATATAATTACTGATAGGTGATACGCTGAACTTGACCCTACAGCCCGCAGATGTGTACTTGACTTTATTGGTGGAGGTGGTCTATCCAAAAGGACTACTGACATGAAAAAGAAACATATGCAATGGATGCATTTGCAGGCACAGGGAGTATATTTTCAGGGGAAAAAAAATTGCTGAAGGCAAAAGGTGGTTATGCCAGAAAAGTCTGTAAATTTCTCATCCTGGAGGAAAATGAGGGTAAACCACTTGGTTTTCACCAATTTTAGGAAGACAGTTTAGTTTATTACCTAAAATGTAGGTGTGAAATTATTGCCAAACTTGCACAAGTCTTTTATAAACTCAGCTACTATGAATATAGAAAAAAGTTTTCTTCTTCTGTATGTCTCAGAATGGCTTAATCATGTATAGTGGCACGGATACGTTGGCTCAAGCCAAATTTATTTTGAGATGTTATTGGAAGTTTATATGTACAGATACTTATAAAGCAACTGCACTTTGCAGATGCCAAATGACCAGTTTCTGCACTTAAAGAAGGCTTTTACTGGCTCTCCATTAGGATGTGTAAATATATGCTTTTGGTTAAAAATTAAGTCTTCTGCATGGACACCATATATCCTTCTCAAATCGATCAGGAATTTGCTTTTCTAAACTGCAAGGTAAGAAAGGCACAAGATTTTAACTAGTCAAAAATTGTATATTATGTACTCATGGTCAACTAATCTGCTTAATGAAGGAAGGTGGGCCTGATCCTCTGAGGGAAGATTTGTGTTGGTATCTGTAGTCTGCTGGTAATTAGTTAATTTCTTAATTTTGTGATGCCAAAAGAAAGGACTTCTGGCCCATGCTGCAATTGTTAAGAGGCAAGTAGGCTTTTCATTTGCAGATTTCTATGCTATTTCTATTGTCACACATGCTACAAATCAGAAGTTGAAGTGATTTTGGTGCATAGATGTTGGAGTTATAAGGGATATGTCCAAACTCCTGCCCCTCTGGGAGCAAGGTTTTACTCATATTTTGCTTCGTGTTAGTAGTGGTGGTTGCTCAGATCACCCGTTAAAACAATTTTAAGTCAGTACATTTTAAAGGAGGTAAAATATCTTGGAGAGACCATATGAAATCTATCATGGAAAACCACTGATAACTCCACATCTTATTAGCTTCAATTAAGTATTTCCATAGGGAACCATGGAACTATTTAAAGTCATGATGACACACACACACTTTGTTCCGTCCAGAGAAATAATCTGTTTTCCAGATTTCTCAATAGCCAAACTATTTTGTTATTGTTTTTTTTCTTTTCTTCCTTTTAAGAGAAATAATTTATAAGAATTTATCTTTGGTTTGCTACAGATTTAAAAGAAGAAAAAAAGATTTCTTCTGACCAACTTTAAAATTATATGCATGACCAAAGATAAATATGTTTTTTATTTATAACTGTGGATACATGCCAAACAAAGCTTTTCATATGACACACCGCTGCTGAAGTAGAGGAGCATTTAAAACAGTTCCAGTCAAGTTAGGCCCCAAGACTTTTCATGAAACTTCATGCAAAATGGTTAAGACTTTTCATTCATTATTTCTTTTCTTTTCTTTTGAACATCTTCAAAGGTTGCAAGTGCAACATGCTTAGAGGATGCCAGGCTTCTTCCTGTCATGCTGAGATGGTCTGAAAACCACATTGAAGCATGGGGAAACTGCAGCTACCACAGATTGCAGATGAGGGGTTTTTCTTCACAGGCTGTGGATCTCTCCTGCCATTCCCTGCTTGGTTGGTAACAGTTAGATGGAGGCTGTGAATGGAGGCTGGCAAAGCAAAGGATTAGCGTGCTGTTTTGAGACTGCGATGGATGGGCTTTGACAATATTGCTGTATAGGAGTACTTGTGGGGCTAATACAAACAATTTGTAATTGTCAGACCTGAAAAGTAAAAACATGATTATAAACCATGCCTAGGATCAGCTTATGTCAGCTTTAAATTATTTAAAAGTCTTGTGTCTGGAGCTGCATCTTACATGCCTGTAAAACTCCTTAAGAAACCTTACAGAATGGTATAATCATGTCTCTCCTTTCTTGTGCATTTATTGTAAAAAGTAACCCTTTGTCTAGCTGACAGGAGACAGGATTTTAGGACAGATGTGAAGCAAAGACTTCCAGATAAGTCAAAAAATACGGAATTTTCCAAATTGGAATGAGACAATTGCCTGGTAACTGCAACTCATAGAATCTTACTGTTTGTTCTTATTTTATTCAGAGACAGGCTCTGAATAGTTAGGTGCTGATATGCCTTGGGCATCTGGTGGCTTTTGCTGTGCCAGGTTTGGAAGTTGTTTTTGTGTGGATGTGAAGAAAGCCTGTAAAGGATGCAAACTTTTCTGAGAGAAGGGAAGTAGCAAAAGAAAGCATCCTCTGTTACCTAGAGCCTTCCATCATTACGCCTGACCCTATCTCATTATCCCCTGATATCTGTAGCAGACGATGACCTTTGATGACATGGCACAACAGTACTCAAAAGAGCTGCTTTCCCTTTAATTTTGGCTCCTGAATGCCAAATGTAGGGACTTCTTCCCCATGCTGTACCCAGCCTTCTTTTATTCAAACCCAAGTACAAAAATTAAAATTATACTAAATATTGCTCAGCAGTATTGTTTAGATATGAGGTTGCATTTCTAACTTTGCGGGAACCTCTGTCTTCCCTTCACCTGAGAGTCTGGAGTAGGCTGGAAGCAACTAATTTACCATGTAATAAGATAGGTTCCTGTTGACACAATTCAAGGGCAAAACTATTAAGTCATTAGGGCTAATGTTGTAACATTCTGATACAAAGGCATGGCCAGGGCCTTTCAGATGTACCTCTGACCTTTTGAGGATTAAGTTTCTTCGCAGTTTATTTTTGGTATTTGGAATCTGTATTTTTCTTTTTCCTTCTGCTTCACATCCATTGATCTTTGGTCTTGTGCAAGGTACAGCTTGGAGAGCAGCTTCTGCAGTCCTGATTTGTCCCAGTTTTATTGAAGAAGATAAGAATTTATCAAAGAGGATAAGACTTCATCATGTTTGTAATCCTGGAATACTAAAACTACATCATATATTCCTTTGCTCAGCCCTGCCCATGTCACAGCTTGGCTCCTGGGACTGCTGGTAGGAAAGAGTCAGACAAGTGGCAAGAGTCACTTGTTTCACTTTCATTGTGATGGCTGTTGAGTAAGTCTCAGTGTCTGGAACTTATGATCAAAATGTATTACAGAATATAAACAGGCCAATAACTTATACAAAGGCATGATTGTTTCCAAAACTACCCAAAATAACACATTTTTTAGGACATTATTTAACTGGGAAGGGTCTTTTTGCATGATGCTTTTGTTAGTTGTATAGGAATATGTTCAATGATGTGGAGAATTGAACAAAAAATCAATCTGAAAATGTTCTTAATTTAATTTATAATTTGTATTTTAAGTCTATTTTTCTTACGCATTTAGCTTGTCCATTTGGATTGCTGGAAAGGGTTCTCTCTCAAGGAAGAATTAGCAGACCATTGTTTAGAAGAAGCATTTGGGAAGCACAGCATCCAATGAGTTTGTGGCAAGAAGCTGTGAAATGTTATATTCTGACATATTAATTTCTGACATATTTTATGTTTGCATTTAGTCTTTGTTAATATGATGATGCTGAGGATGTGTATTTCATGAAGTTTTGCTTTATTTAATTTCATTTTTGCTTTCAATGACTTTAAATACAACAGTGATGGAGAAAAGGAAGTTGGAGAAAAAAAAATTCTGTTCTTAAAATTGTACATGCCAGCATAGGTCTGGAATGGATGCTCATGGCTGAATTAATAAACTCTGACTGTGGAGGTTTCAAACATGAATTCTGACAGACCCTTCACTATGACAATACTAGTGGGAGTCACAATAATATCATCTGCTGCTGAACATTGCTAGTATGTGAGTACTGTTGTGCCAAAGGTTAATATGCTAGTTTTATTTCCTTCTCTCTACAGCTATAATTTAAATGAGTTGCACACAAAAGTGATGTTATATGCATAGGGTTTTGCATTAAGTTTGCTATGTCAGATTTGTTTATAAAAATCATATTTTGAACCACTTGCCCAGAGGCTCCGTTCTGGGAAACTGCAAGCTGATTTCTTTTAAAGAAGCAGTTTTCATTTTGCATGGATTTTCAATAGAGATTTTGGAGCTCTGAACAGGGAGATCAGTTTTAAATTCAGTACTTGCTCAGGTTTACAATTAGGTTTAATTACTTAGCAACAGAGAGTCTAATCTAATTTTACATGTGTGCCACATGACCCTTTCCATACCTTACTGGGATTGGAAGGACTGCCTGATTCTCTTGGGGAAAATTGCTTCCAACATTTTGGAGACCGTTTACAATGTTTTTATTCCTATGCTGCAAAGTTAACATTGCCCATAAACCTAATAGTCATGCAGTAGTTAATAAGGGGCAGAAAGTTTTATAGTCTTTTCCGCAGTTGTTAAAATTACGCTACTGTAAGTTTAGTCCTGGCCACACAAAACCTATCGGTTGTGAAAAATAGGATGTTCTATGTTGGTTTATTCTTGGAAACCAATGGAAGAGAGGACCTTTCCTGAGAATCTAGCTGAATGTAATGAACTTGGGGATTATTTAAATTGCTTGGCTTGTAATGTAAACACTCGAGGGCTTGCCAGCAGTGTACCTCCAGGATGTGTGACTTTTCTAAAAAAAAGAATTCGGTATTTTTTTTCAGAATCCTCTGCAATTAGTGGCACTATGGCAAAGGATGATTTATTAAATTGCCTTTCAGTGAGAGGAAATAGAATCCATTAATGATGTTGCACACATATTTTTAGTCAGGTTCAGCAAAAATAATTTTCTAGCTGTCTTTCTATGTTATGTAAACTAAGAATATTCACAGGGTAACAGCTGGATTGTCCTTTGGGCCTTGTAGACTTTCAGAATGGTTTTGACCTTCTGCTGGAAGAGTTGCTGATGTTCACAACTGTACCAGTGGAAATGAAGTGCTACTCAAAGTTAGTTAGATTTCCAGACTCAAACCTGCACTGAAATGGGCTCAAATGTAATTAGGGATTGGCTACTAGTACCTCTTGGGTACACATTTATTCTTGTTTCTTTACCACGTTGACAGGGAGCAGGAAAGGCTACAGCTTGACAGAGTGGTCATTGGAAGGAGGGGCAGATAGGAACAGCTCTGAGAAGGAACAATTCACAAATTTCTCTAAAGGGTAACTTCCTTTGCTTTTGCTAATAACTAAGCAGTTACATTAAAAAAAAATCCAGCCGTTAATAATCCAGAATATTTTCTCGGAAGGTACTTGTTCTGCTAGGATGTGGAAAACGGGTATAGAGATTAGTACGCAGTAGTGAAGAGTGGGGAGAGAGAGGAATAAACAAAAGCTCATTTGTTTCAAAACTGAATACTATGGACACTGTGAGCTTTTAAGAACAATGATACTTGGTGCTGTCTAAAAGAGCAGAGTTCTCATTAATTGGCTGCCATAACTGCACTTCAGTGCTTAAAATGTGATTTTCTTTAGATTTCATCTTCAACCTGTGTTGCCTGGGATTGAAGATTGCTTTATATTGCATTCCTAAAATGCATTTTTCTACAGATTATCAGTGCATACTTTGTTACTCTACATCCTAACACAGTTCTCCCATGCCACCTCTGAGAAGAGGGTGGTGTGTTTTCTTGGATAAGCTTGGCACTACCAATACACTGGGTTTGCATCCTCGGAAAACTGTGTGCAGTCAATGGAGCAAAATTCTGTGGGTTTGGTGTTGAATTTAGTGGGACTTTGAAATGCAGGGAACAGATATTTTAATAATGATAGAAGTAAAGATTATGTTGTGCTAGTGATTGGCAGATGCTTTAAGGGGAAGAGTCTGTGAACAAAGCTCCACACTTTCTTCCCTGTGCACTGTGCCAAAGAATTACCCAAATACCATGCTATTATCAAGGTCTAAAAAGGAAATGGTGCTATTCACTCAATAATTTCTGACCTTTTGCATGACTACACTACTGGATTAATTTTGAAGTACATATATGGAAGTACCCATGTAATTACCTGTCTAAAAATACAGCACTGCCATTTCTGGTTTGGTCTTTAAAGAGTGGTTGCATAAAACTTTATCAAGATGCTTAATACACTGTGCCATGCTCTTCTTGGGCCAGATTGCTACTGGGAAAATAAACTTAGCACTGCAGTGGTTGCAATGCCTTCAAAGTCTGGCCAACTCGGTGCTCTGGATGCCATTCTGCACATCTGAAATTCCCATAGATTGCAGGCTGGATGTTAATGGAGTGAGAATGGGTTGGAAATAGAAGCAGGTCCCTGTGCCTAACCCTTCCCACACAGACTGGCTTCCTTTTTCCTTGGAGATCTGCACCCGTGGTCTGGTGCCAAATGCTTTCTGCTTAACTATAGGGGTAAGCCAGAACATTCTCCTTGGTGCCTTGAAGAAACTGTGGGGAAATAGAGGGAAAACTCCTTCCCTGAGATGCTCCTGGACCCCCTAGAACTATGTAGAGCCTTCAGCATGGGTCTGCCCCAAAGGTACAGTCTGCTGCTGTCTGACAGGCTGCTCCTATGAAGAAACATTGCCCTGGAAAACAGACTTGTCTTTGTGCAGTAAGTCTGTTCTCCTTGATTCCAAAACGACTGAAATCAACAGTGTTATGAAGTCCATTTCCACTGATTTCCCTAGTCTGGAGATTAGATTTCACTGCCTTTTCAACTCTGAATCTCAGCAATTCCTTACTACCTCACTCTGGATATTTTTCCCCACTGTAGGATAAAAAGAAGCTATTTAACATGACGAGATCTAAATAACTGGGCACTGCGCATGGAAACTGCAGCTGTATTGTCAGCTCCATTTCACAGACAAGGAAGCTGCATCTAAAATCATATCTCCAAACAGCAGCAAACCCAAGAACAGATCCAGCTTTCATTCTGTAGGTATCCTAGTATAAGGAAATTTTTCAGCTTCATTTTAATTTGCAAATATTTCCAAACATCTTCCCTAATGTGCAGTCTCTTCCAAATACAGATGTGAACTATTGCATTGCTGTGGTTTTTTTCGTTTATATTTCCTTGTTAGTTGCAGTTATTAACAGTTTGTGAGTTAATTGATTATGGGTAAAAATATACTAATTGGTAATTAAGCATTTTTATTCTTGTTCTGCTTGAAATAGAATAGTACAGGGAAAATGCACTGGTATTTTCCATTAAATGGAGAATTTTTTTTCCAAAGCTGTGCTGACTTATAAGCTTCAACACCCATAAGTTTGACTAAGAATTAGGCTCCTTAAAAGATGGATTGAGACCCTTTTCAGATTTTCCATTACCTAGGAAGTATCCTTAGTTCAGCAGCCAGTCAGGGTAGGCAGTTGGAGAACAATATTGTGAGTGACATTTTAGAATCGTAGTTTTTCAGTATTTATCAACCACTGTATTTTCAGCTTGAAGGTACCAATGTTTTTGTGTCACATAATAAATTACAGAATGTTTACATGCAATTAGGTATGTGCCTATGGAGGAGAAAACACTGGGAAACAGGATTTTCCAGAGGCAGTAGCTAGTTCAGAGGCCCAGAGCCACTGCAGTAGCTGTTGTCAGGGAGGACTGAGTGGCAGTTCTAATTACCAGTGTCTACACTGGTTTCTCATAGGAAGATACAAGCTGTCACGATCCCTTGCCAATCACATGAGAACTGACCTAGGGAGAACATCAACTGAAGGTGAGTGTACATATCCAATGAATCCTGTCCCCATTGCATTAGCTTATTTTTAGGATTGTCCTGAAAAGACATTCAGCCTGTATCATAAAACCTTCAACTGAGCAGAAAATACACAGAATGATGATGATTTTAAATTTGGGTTCTTGCCCTCTGGGGCATGAATTCATAGTATTTCAGATACAATTTGATAATGTACTGAATACTGAAAGAGAATTTGTAGATGAGTTCATGGAGACAAAGCATTTCTGCAATGTTTGTACTCTCCTAATCAAAAGAAGCAAAATGAACCTTTCTTAATTTTACTGCAAATGCTATACTTAATTTTCAGTAAAACTATGTTCTATATTTAAGATACTTCTCAGAAACAGAGCATTTAAACTTAGCATGTAAATTTATGCTTGCAACTGATAAATCTTTTTCTGATTTTTTCACCTTCTTCCATTGAGTGTATTAAAGTCTTGTTCTTGAACATAATTTAGACAATACATGTGTCACAAGCAATGATGAATCGAAGAAAGAAAGCATCCAGAAAGGGAAGTTAACCAGACAGGTAGGCCCTCATCAGCATCACATGCTGTTCCATAGCTACAATAACAATAATTGAGTCAGACACATGGATTTTAAGTGCCTCTTAAAGAGGAAAGTAAGGGAGAGACATTGTGGAAAGAAAATTACATACTGAAATGTGGCATCTCGGTTTTGCAGCTGCCAACCTTCCTCTGTCAGTAGCCACAGCTGTTGCCTTTTTCTTCTAAACTTAGCAGGGGATGGGTGAAACTAAAGAAAAGCAGGGCAGGCACTCTAGCTGATAAGGAGGTATGGGTCCAAGTCCCTCTGTGTAATCAAAGGAAACCTTTAATAAGCTTGGACTCTTGAGAGAGAGGGGGTTACTTCTGTGTGGACAGAAGCTCACTCCAGGGAGATGTGTGCCTGCCTCATGGGTGGATGCACTCTCGGGATGCTCCTCGTGTCCCTTTGTGCACCAGTTAGGTTTTCTCCAGTTCTACTGTTTTGCCACTTTTGTTTTGTTCATCTTGGGCAGCACACTTGCTCAATGTTGTCTTTTCCAGTGAGCAAAACAGAATATTTGTCCTAAAAAGGAGGAAAACTAGTCTCTGCTTCTGCTGCTGAGTGAATATGGTCTTTTAGCACTTGGTCCTCAACCCCAAAGTCAAACCTGGTGACCTGGTGGATTCCAAATCTGGAGTGATGAAAAGTACAGAACTTGATGTCACTCATACCAGTTTTCAGTCAGAGTCTTGCTGTACTCTCACTGAATTTGCATGGTTGTTTTGGGGGGTTTTTGAGTATCAGCTTTAGACAGATGAGACTAAGTATGAGTAATAACTTTTTTTCCCCTTCCTTTGGATTGTAGAAGAAAATGTGGAGACATGATGTGACATTAAAAACAAACACAAAGACGGAACAAATAATTCACCCATTTGTGATTTACTGTTTTAGCATTTTTTTTTAAATGCAGTCTTATGTTTAAAGGCAAGTTCTCTGTTCTTTGATCTGCTGCCTTGGGATTTTTGAGTGCTTTGTCTTTCCATGTGAAAGTCACCTGCCAGTGATGATTTGGGGAGGTGAAAAAAATGCAGATGTAGATAATGTAAGACATGTTCCTGCCCCTGTTCACACAGTCTGAAGTAATATAGGCCTTGGTCATGAAGAGTGTTTATGGTGCAAGGGTCTGTTGATGTAGCATGGGAGGACTCTTTAAGGTCAGAAAATCTGATGTGGTTTTCTCCTATAAGAAGCAGTTCTGGGACAGAGTTACCTGCTGGGTGTCTTTCACCTCAAAGGGTCAGCTCCAGCACAGAAGTTGGGGGTGATTTACCATCAGGTGTGGATAATCAGGAGAGAAATGGGAATATAACTGCCTGACAGTAGAGATATAATTGTACTTATGGGTGAGATTCACTAGGAGACAAAACACTCTCTGCACCAAGCACAATAAAGCTTGTTAGTAATGAACTATTGTATGAGCCACTGACTGCAAAGAATAGAAGGTCCTATGGAAACAGGAAATGTGGATGTTTGTGTCATATACAGAAAATTTGGCGTGGCCTGCATGCCAGATGATATCCTTCCATCTGGTGAAGCTGAAGGTGCTGAGAATGAGAGGAGGAAAGTGACCATGCCCAAGTTAGATCTAGGAACAATGTGTAGTTAAATGAAATAAAATATTTCTTGAAAAATGATTGATGAAAGCTAGAGCTCATAACCCCTGCAGTGATTTTGTCACTTTTATCTTCAGAGTGGAGATCACTACATGCCAGGCTGCATTCCTTCATAGCATCTGAATCATTCTTATTGTCTCCACAAGCTGAAAATGAGAAACAGACTGGCAGGAAAAATAAAATTTTCAAGGTGGAAAGAGCAAGGAATAGCCTGATTTGGTTTTGGTTTGGTTCTTTTTTTTTTTTTTTTTAAGATTAAAAGTTCCTGTTGCATTTTTGCAGGTAATAGTACACTAAATTTTATGATTTCTTTGTTTTAAACAAAAGTATAGTTTCCTAGATTTTGAAGATAAGCTAGAGCACCTGAATACAAGAGTTTTCTTCAGTGCTGTCTATATCCAGCCTGGCTTTCCGTGAGCTGCACAAAAGGGAAATATATCCAAGGCACCAGTGGTTGCCATATCCTGTATGCAAAAAGATTCCATAAATGTCTGAAAACAGATGGAATGCAACTTTGGAGGAATAAATGGATTTTTAATTTTCTGAACATTTTGGATTCCATCTGGTTGAAGTAACTAAGTGACCTACTAGAATACTTTTACCTTTCTTGTATAATAGAAATACTGCATGCATTGCTGTTGACTGACACATTCCTCACTATTTCATGAGGTTTACTTGCTCATACATTTGCTTATTTTTAATTTTTTGGCCTGTATGTCAGGAGATGCACCTCTTCCTGCATGTCAAATCTAAATGTTAGCCCTCTCTCAGGTCATGATTTATCCTTGCAGCTGGTAAGGAGAAGCTCTAAACCACCTGCCTAAGCCCACCTGACAGTAGAGTGGGAGTCTAAAGAGCTAAAATACCTTAGAGTTATTTCATTTTTTTCCTTAATCTGTCGGCACACAGCAAAAAGAAAAATAAAATGCTCTTAGTTTTCTGTCTTGCTTAAATAAAAATGAGGAGAGGCTTTGTGCACAGTCACTAATTAGGTGGATTATTTCTGTCTATCGTTTTTTGTTACTGCCATTTAGAATGTTGTTAAATGAATAAGAGTAAATACATGTGTTTTTAAACAGGAAATGAGCCTTCTCAATGAATAGGGAATATAGGGAACTTGAGCTCACAAGAAAGAAGTCGTAAAATATACTACTCTACACAAAAAATTGTTGACTTCAGTTTATGGAAAGGAGCAGTTTTGTGTCTTTCACTTCAGTGAAAGGTAGAAACCACATCTATTCACCTTCCTTGAGAGAGAAGATGAGTCTTTTAAATTACTAATTTTAAGCCTGTGCTTCAAGTTCCACTGCTTATGAAGTTGATCATTTATGATTGCCATATTGCCATTCAGAAAATTCTACTGAGAATAAGCATTTCCATGCTAGTAAGTTCATAACTAATAGTTAGTAGGATATTGACAATGTGTTTGGTATTAGTTTTCATACTTTTTGGCACTTGGTAACATGTCTCAGGGTTCTTGCTATGAATATGGATGAAACATTCCAAAGAATGGGGAATAACAGTACTTTTTTATTTTTTAAAAAGTTTTTAGTGAGACTCTATTCCACTTCTGGAACAAAGTATATTTATGGTTTATTAACAGCTGTTACATTTTAGGATCACAAGTTTCATTCTAGCACAAAGCCTGAAACCATTGAAAGCTTTCCCTTTTGCCTGATGCATTACTGCTGTGTAAAAAGTGTGTTTGCTCTGTCCTTAATAGGACAAAATATAACATTTCCATCACAAACAACATTTATATAAAACTCTGGTCACCATAACCTCATAATTCAAAGTAGGCTTGTTTCTTCTCCCTGAATTTTGTGATTATGAACTTTCTGAGGGCTGGCAGGAGTACACATGGGTTCAGCCAGCAAAACTGGCTGATCATGGTGCAGTCGTGTTTTGAGTGTCTTTTCCTGGGGTCCAGGAATAAGTTTGCCTTGTATGGCATTGAGAAAATTGAATTCTCTTTTGCATTATGCACTTATGTAATTGCATTACTGTCTCTGAAGCCTTTTTGCCCCTATAAATGATTAAAACTGTTCTTACACAAATTTGGGCTTGGGAGACACATGTAAACCTCCTTATACAGAATGTAAGTGGCTGAAAGACTCATGTGCTGCCAGCACTGAGGACTTACTCTTTTGTGATTTTCTGAGTTTAGAGTCTTTTAAAGAGAAGTCTGTATCCTGCTAATAATACTCATCACATGCTCTCTCATTTGTATAATTGAGAAAATTACAAATATAATGAAAACAGCTCCGTCTTAACCAAGTTCTCTATCCACAGATAATAAAATAGTATCTACCCCCAGAGACCTGGAATTTCTCTACAAACATTTTTAGTTAAATGAAGTATTTTGTGTACCTACAGTAAATGTGATATTTATTTTTTCATTATTCATGAAACAAGTTTAATGTGACTGCTGATTTTCCTGGTAGGATGTTCAACTCCAGCATACCAGACTTCATGCTGAATTGTGGCTGAAGATGTCATTCACAATAAACATGAGCTGCTGTAACAATATGATGGCAGAAGGTGAAGAATATCTTTTCTTGTGCAAGGGCACACATGTGTCTCTGTGCATGAGGGAAAGAAGGAAAGAAATTTGATTGTGTTTACAAGATTGATTCATGGCACAGCAGGTAGTAGTCACAATGTAATATTCACCTTAACGTAGCTAATTTGATTTTCAACCTGGTTATCATGCATTTAGACATAATGATACATGAAAATATATGCTCTAGCAGTGCATTTTAAATAAGGTTGCATACTTTAAATTGGAATGTTTTAGAGACAAACATTGATTTTTGCAGTTGCAGGAGTCCTGGAAAGCACTGCTCAGCGAATGTTACAAAATTACCAAGAAGAAAGTGAATTCAGGGACTGCTACCGTTTCTGGGCTGAGCTCAACAGGATGGGTGTCCCCCATATTTGACATCTCTAAAGATGTACAAGTTTTTCCATTTTAGAGCTTCACGTACTAATGGAATTTCATTTCTGAGTTTCAGGTTGTCTTCTAACTGGCAAATGAAGAGTCGAAAAGTCCTGAGGGCTTTCTGCCCTTCTCACTGAAAGGAAAATGAACAGCCTGGTCATAGGATGAAGGTTGTCGTGGGTGACCATCAAGATCCTGACCTGCCTAAATGAAGTGACACAAGGAAAGAGGTATGATGATGTTTGTCAAGAGCTGAGCCTCATTACAGCATCCTGAGGTAGCCTGAGAGATAAGGGGATCTATCAGCAATTTAATTATAGCTGTAACACACTAGCCTTCATGCAAGACAAAAAAGGAATCTTCTGTTTGCACTGTGAGATCAAGCTCAATTTAAATCTAAAGAGAGTGGACGTGGTTGGGCATGATTTTGTGAATCACCTTCAGCACATTTGCACAAACTAAAGCAGGTATAATTCTGGAGTCAACGGAGTTGAGCATGTTTATATAAATGGGGCATTTGGCCCAAATACAGTTGAAGCCTTGGCAGTATAACACCTCTGAATCTTCAGAGATTTTCTTAGAGTCATTAATACTGAGGCTTTATGTACCCAAGGTAATTATCCATTACTATTTGTGCCTGGCCCAGGAATTGTTTCACAACATGTTGCCTCATTAGTAAAATATAATGGAAAAAAAACCCAGAAACAAACTGGAAACTAGGAAAATAAGGGTGCTAAAAGGAGGAGAGTGTGAAGAAAACAAACACAGTGGAGTGAGATCCTCTGATGGTGTAAATCAGTATCACCTTCTGTGAGGCTCTGCCAATTTACACCCTGTGATGATCTGGCCCATGATTATTAGGAAAAGATGTTGTTGATATGCTCCATAATGGCTTCCATTACCAGCCCATGCTAAAAGAAGCAGCTGGTGAAAGTTATGTTTATGTTCCACAGATGGATTGGCAATGGCAGACACATAGCTCTGTGTCTGGTAAACAGGTGTTTTACTTTATGTTTGCTAGCTAGCCAGAAGAAGTCAGATTCTTGGTGAGGGGTGTAGGCAAAAAAGATCAGTTCAGTTGTTGAAAAAGAAGAAGCAGTGCTTTCTGGTTGCACTTTATTTTCTTTTAAAATGGCAAGTAGTGTCCTGAAACCCATCCTGCCTTTTATGAGCATAATCTAAGTGACTGAAAAGAAAAAAAAAAAAATAAACCCTGAAGATGGTATTCAAATGATATTATCTCCTTCCTTTCTTGTCCATTTTCTTCAGGAGAAGGAAACACTTTGGTTACAGACAATGTAAAAAGCGCTGATAATACAGTCAAAATTTCTTGTGCCAGTGAAGCAACTTTGCCAATTAGTACAGTGCAGAACAGAACAAGTTGAAATTACAGCAGAGTTTATCTATGCCTTTCGTGGGAGATGGAAATATAATCCTTATTTTAGTAAGTAACATTTTGCAAACCAATTCTGACACCTGTAAATTTAATGTTTACATTACCAATTCAGAAGAACTATTGCTTTTCATTGCTCAAAATAAAGCATTTGTTTTGACTGAGTTTTTCCATTTCTGATTGACCAGAAAACAAACAAACAAAAAAAGAATGGGATTTTTTCTGATCTCTGAATGACAAATACTTCTAGATGGTAGAATGGCAGCATGTAAATTTCTTGGTGAGCATCATTGAGACTAAAATTCTTTAAACTCTGAGGGTTTGAGAACATTTTCAAAAATGCCCACCAGTAGGCTAAATATTCATTGATAACTAATATTATGAATCATAGTGATAAAGAACTTCTAGCTGCAAATCAGATTATTATCTTATTCTTTAAACAGCTCTAGGGAAAGCTCCTTAGTATGTAGTGAAAGGAAGTAGCCTAAGGGAATAGAGCAGGCTGGTATCATTTACCAAAAACTTGCCCACACTTCTCTTGGGTGTTGATCCTTCTGGCAGAAGGTTAAATGTATCCTGCTGAGTCCTTGGAACCAGTGGCCAAGGCAGGAACAAGTTATCCTCCAAGACAAAGAGATGACCTGGTAAGAGGGAAGAGTAGCTAGGATGGCTGAAGAACCTGGGGTAGGCCTGAAAAGGTGTTCACCCTCAGAATTGTTAACCCATTATCACACCTATTTTATTGAAACCAAAAAGCTCAAAAGGGGCAGCTTTGGAATCAGCTCACTATGTTGGGGAGGTGGCTGTTTAAATGAAGTGCAAGCAGCGCCTGGTTTTGAGATTCTGTTGTAGATATAATATATGAAGGAATAGTGAGAGCAGCAGGTGTTGTCAAAATTTATGTGCAAGCAGCAAGCCCAGGCAGCAGCCCCACAGGAAGAGCAGTGACAGTTACTGCAGCAGATGGTCTCAAGAATTATGAATGTGGGACCTGTCCCCATCTGCCCCTATAACTTGGTCCTTTTCGAGCAGGAACCAGCAAGGCGTTGGCTCCAGAACCTACTGAGTCAAGTTGAGCAGCAAGATTGGTGGTGGTCAGGGCAACCAGCTCCACACTGAAGCAGCCTGACCCAGTCTGTACATATTGATCTCTGAGCAGTGCTGCCGGCTAGCAGAGATACATCTTGAACCAGTTGGGAATCCCAGAATAGAAGTACTGATAAAGGCTCATGAAGGAATTTAACTACCCAGACATCTGTTGAGTAACAAATACAGCTGAACATGCATCATCGCAGAGGTTCCTAAATTATAGTGAAGACAACTTTATGATCCAGAAAGTAGAGACTCCTGAGGAGAAGCCATCCTGGATCTACAGGAGTATATTAATGAAATTTGCAGATGAAACTTTGTAAGTGCATTAAAAATACAGGAGAATTGTGTTTTAGGATTAACTTTAGCAGAGTATCATATGTGTTTAGAACAGATTGTCTTCCTCATCCATTTATTAATTTTTACTGTTTCATGCTTAAATGGAAGTTTGAGCCCACTTTCTCCTGTCTTTAAGTCTGCTTGCATCATTCATGTGTGCCAGATATTTGAGATGTGCAGACTCTCAACTAATGCACTTTGCAAACATCTCTCTGGGATAACATACAGCTCATGAGAGAGACCAAGAAAATTACAAGAATTGATAGATAATAGCACTATGCTGGTGCCTTCAAAAAAGCATGTATGCAAGTGAATACCTTTGCAGAAAGTAAATCATTTGAAACAAATATTGCAGGGGATGAGGAATCTTAAAAAGCACAAATATTGAAAAGATAATAATGAACAGCAAATAAAGCATGAGTTTTCAATAAAGCACAATAGCATGGAAGCCTATAAAATTTTGGAGTACAAACAAAGAAATATTGCATCACACGGTTAGGTTCAAATAGGGTTCTTTTTCTTTTCCTTCTTAGTTAAAAAAAAATAGAGATATAAAATGGAGATGTAAAATGGCTAATGCACCAAAATAAGCAGCAAAAATAATAATGATGATGAACTGACAGACTTCTGAAATTTTGAAATATCTTCTATAAGTTTTGATTTATAATGCCCCTT
This sequence comes from Oenanthe melanoleuca, assembly GCF_029582105.1. Taxonomy (NCBI): domain Eukaryota; kingdom Metazoa; phylum Chordata; class Aves; order Passeriformes; family Muscicapidae; genus Oenanthe; species Oenanthe melanoleuca. The sequence goes on along the minus strand of NC_079336.1, from coordinate 108,076,120 downwards.
AATGGAAAAAGAAAAGAAAGCAAAAGAAAAAGCCCACAAAACTTCAGTTTTATCCTGAAAAAAGGGAATCTGTGAAATCTTAGGGGAGTGAAAATCTCTTAAAATTTCTCACATAAATTTTTGCCATCCTCAACGAAAAACCAGCCCTGAATGAATCCTGCTTCATTCCTCAGATTCAATACAGGGATAATGTCAAGTTTACTCTCTGATGATTCATTTCCTTACATGTGGAGAATGTGTCTTTCAAAAATTTAGAGGGGAAAAAACCCAATTTTTTTACTTTCTTTCCAAGTTTTATTTTTATTCATCCATTTCTTCATTACTGTTCTGTCCCAACATTTATTGTCTCAAACACTACTTAGCAAAACCTTTTTCTCATCTATTCAGGAAGGTAAAGTTTCAATCTGCATTTGTAATAATGAGGTATGATCATGTCAGTAGGATGGCAACCTTAGTAATCTTCCTGCTAAAAACCTGCTAATTAGCTTTTTAGATAAAATATGCCTGTGTTATAAATATTTCCAGAAAAGAACAAAACTTTGCACTTGTCTATATCAATCCTGACATCTGGTATAAGTTACATGGAGAAAGAAATCTGCCTGCAAAAGTTATTCCAGTTCATAATTGTATTAAAGCTATTATCAATGATTACACTGCACCCCATCAAGGGCTTTCTCAGCATTTAATGCTATTAACCTCCCTCATCTTGAGCCTTTGCTTGGTCAAAGATTTTAGACTCTCCAAAGCATCATCTAAAGTCACAGAGGGTTCAGGAATGGTTCAGCTCTTTGATGAGAAAGAACCAAAACTCCTTTTTATCTTAATATTCAACTTCACACACAGATGCACAGACACACACACACACACACACAAAAGAATAAGTATTCTCAGGAAGACTGATCTCAGCCCAGGCAGAAGAAATAGTGAAGACTTTTGTCAAAGGTGTGATCTAAGAACTACCTTTGCAAGCAAGGAATTTGGAAGGAGATGAAAAAATGAATGAGAATCCCTCTGTGGTTATTACTTCTGTCTGAATTCCAGTTTGAATTGGACTCAGACAAAGAAGATAGAAGTGTTCTATCAACAGGATAGCAGTGGTGGTACACAAATCACCACTAATCAACTCCCTTTATGTGTCCAGGGAGGCCACAAAAGAAAGCCCACAAATACGTGCCTGGAGGCTCTGCTTGCTTCAGGCTGGATGGATTTGCTTGCTGTTATTGCCCAAAGTTAATTTCTAATCTACAAAACCATTCTTCTATTAAGAGACACAAAAAAACCCTAAAGGTAAAAAAACATGGCAGAATCTCTGTCAACCTGAAGCTTCAACTTTCGACTGCTGCACCTGGACTGACATCTGAGTCTCTTCGAGGTTTCAGCAGCATAGGTAGGAACATACAACAGTAAGGGAAGTCACTCATTGATCCCAGTGTCAATGAGGGAAGGTATAACAAGCTCTGAACTGTTCCTGAGCAAGGTTATTAGTTTGAAAAGTACTTAGCTAAAACTCTTTCCTGGTGCATTGACTCATGCCCTCCACTTCAGCAAAGCCAGATTATGTTGATTTGCCAATGATTTTGTGGCTACAAAATGCAGGAAGGCATTTTAATTGCATTTTCCCCTGTGTTCAGTTCTGTTGCCATATTCTGTGGCTGAAAACTTACTGGAATGTTTTAAATAGAACAAAGACCTGGTCAGCTATTGCCCTTCCTCTTTTCCACCCAAAGGAGTCCAGATTGTTTGGATGGAAATGCTACTTTAATCTGAAAGGCTTTTCACCAAGAAAGTGACTACAGATGAACCATTCCGACAGGAACTCTGCATAATCACTGGCAGGGTTTTTCTCACTAGATGTACATTTTCCAAAGGAAGTACACTGAAATATTTGTTTCAAGTTTTGAAATGGAGTGGCGTGAACTGACTCAGTGCCATCAATATGCTGATTTACCCCAGCTGAAGTTCCTGAGCTGCACAAAACCCCCCCAACCTTTAATATTATATGTGAATCAGGTGTTTAGTAATCAGCAGGATCCAGATTCTGGTGGTTTTACTCCCACAAAAGGTAGGGAGGAGGTTTTTATCTTATTTTGCTTAGTGATCAGCTTTGAAGCCTTACCAGTGGATGAAATTCCAACGTGGCCTTATTTGCCTTATTTCTGAGACAGTTAGACCAGTTGCTCTCCTCTTGCGCTTCACTCATGTATATTCTCCTTGATTAATAAGAGTACTTATAATTTACCTCACTCATCTTAATGGCCCATCTGGTGGAGGTGCAGAAATGGTGATCCTCAGGTCCTGAAAAGCCTCAAAAGATACATGCCCTCTTCATTCCTCTCCTGAATTTCTTGATATAGCAGCTTATCTACTTCTGTCAAGTAAGACCAGTAAGACTTCTGTTACCTGCCTGAGGTCAACTCCTACAAAGTCAAAAAATATCAAACAGGATTTCCCATGAAATGTGTGTAAGCAGGACCTGGATTGATGTGGAGGACAAGGAGCGGGGGTAAAAGCATGGGTTGATTACATCTCTTGGTTAGATTGGATCTAGTTCCTATCTTGTGCTAATCCACCCCAGACTCCTGGCGGTAAGATCCAAAGCTGCATAAAGCAGATAACAGAAGAAGGCAGAGGGGGCTGGTCAGGAGTGTTTGTAAATAAATCTGGAATCTGGGATCTGTAGCCTGCTTGGTTATGGTTTTGTGAAAACGGAATTACAGCATAAAATGAAAGCAGGCTGTGCAATGAAAACAAGAGGAATGCCATCATCCAGGTTGGCTTGTACTGCAAACCACGCTGGTCAATCATCCAAGATGAATGGAGGTATCCGCTGAATAACCTCACTTTGCAACTTTTATGTGAAGGTTTGATAAATGAAGTCAGGGAGAGGTACAAGAAAGTGATTAAAACCAGCCTGTGCAAAAGGCAATGATAACCTCCCTGGGCTTTAAACTTTTTTCTCCTTCTGCCCCTGAGTTTGTTGGATAATTAACCCTTTCATCTTTTGGTCTCTGTACACAAACAATTGTATATTCCTACAAAGCAGCTGCGTTTTGACAGGCAATTTGTCATTGGTAATAAATTGAACCCAGCATCAAGGCAAACCACTTTCAATGGGGATGCGTACAGCCAGGTACCATGATCTGGAATTTCCTATTGGCTTCACTGTAGCAGAAAACTTTTTCCAAAGTTTAGCTCTCTCATTTTTTGTCTCTGGATTCACTGAGATGCCCAGCAGCTTGCCTAGGCAGCTCCTTTTAGGAGCTTCTTGAAAGAACATGCCTCAGGCTGTGCTGGCCAAATAGTTTCAGGGGATCTTAGTCTGTTGTCCTGTTGCTGTAGAGCTTGAACAGGATATTATTGTCACCAAAACAAAAAGGAATTCTGGCATTTTTGATAAGCCAGAGTTTCTCTTTGTGGACCTGGAATCATCATCTGTCATAGTTTGTGGTAAAATTTGTTACTGGGTTGGAGGATGGCTTGAGCATGCAGAAAAGTGTTTTGCCCACACGTGGCATAGTTGGAGTTTAACAGAATTCCCATGTCTTGGTACAGCCCATTGTGCTCCTAGGTGCTTGCTAGGGTTAAAGAGAAAGGGTCTAGAAAAAGTGTCATAAAACAGACCCTTGCCCAAATTGGGTCGGAGGCTGCTGCTTATAATTTGATTGCTTCATTTTTGGTCTCCCCAACTATGTCAGGATACCGAATCACACTTAAGGAAAAGCAGCTGTCAAGAATCTGAGATGGGCTCTCAGGTGAAAATTTAAAAGTCAGTATTGACAAAATGCACAGAAGTTTACTTGCATGTCAGAGAAATGAGCTTTTCTAGGGGGACCTAGCCCCAAGAAAGGCAGCGGCACCACAACCTCAATTAAATAAAGCTCTTTAAACCCTTACTGAGAAGCAAAAATCTCTGCTGAGAAATGTCAACAGAGCTTTTACAACAGCCTGAAAATTAATTGTCCTCTGAAATGGCAGTCCTCAATTTAGGCTTAATCTCTCTTGCATTACCCAGGAAGCTATTGTGAAGTACCATCCCACTTGCTGCTCTTGCTGACAGTTTCTATATCCCTTCACCACACCCACTGGAAGGAAAACAATCACATAAATCCCTCTTGCAGGGCATGCTTCAACTTATTTCTTATTGTGGGGCAAATTTATGGTCACATTTACTATGTAATCTTTAAAGGGGACTGGCTGGTGGTTGAAGGTCTAAAATTACAGATGACCTTTATGTAAGCAAAAGTGGATTTGTTAAAAAATCTGTATTTAAGGGAGGGGAGAAGGGCGTGAGAGAGGAGAGCTAGATGTTCCCTGTGTAGTATATGACCTTTCCCAAAAAAAAGAAAAAAATCCCAAACTTCAAGAAAGGTAGCAAAGCAATTTTCATTCTGTGGCTCTAAATATGTGTTTATCCCACTGTCATGATGTGAGCATGCCCAGTTGGGATGATTTAGCACTCTGCTGATGACTACCAACGGAAGGACTTCATGTAAAAAGGTAGTCTGCCACGGCTAATGGGCTCTTGTTTCAAAGGGATGCTGTGTGTACATTACTAGTGTATGGAGAAGGTGCAGAAAGGCCTCAGCAGACATTAGGAATGGAGTGTTGTTGATGATGAAAAGGCACTTTACTGTTGAGGGAATGGTGGGAGAGAAAAGGCGTATCTGTCTTTTTGATTAGAAATGCATGCTTCCTTTCATCATCTGAGCTGAAAAATTGGCTTCTGCTCTTGGTTTATGAAACCATTTTTCTTTCCCTTCCTTCCCAGGTTTGCAAACTCTTTAATAAATTAGTTACTATGAGGTGCATGGGTGCAACAATCACCTTAGAGGCTTTTCCCAAATGCATCTTTAATATTTTATAAGTATTTAAATAGATTTATTCAATGTGAACAGCCTGATTTATTAACACTGGCACTCTGGCATGGAACGGGGGTTCAATACAAATTATGTTGTGTCAGAAATTTTTAGCAGGTAGATCTCAATTTACCAATGGATTCTTGGAAGTCAGGAAATAATAGGACCCACCCCATGTTAATATTTAATCACACTTTGGTACCAGATAGGAGAAGCTGTTGAATGAAGGGGATGCAATGAGGGGAGCCCTGTATTACATTAAAACATACATCATGTGCTCACTTCTTAAATGGGGAGGGGAGAAGTGGGTCAGTTATTATGGTGAGAAGCTCAGACCTGCCACTGAATAAAGATGCTTTGTCAGGCCCTCAGAGCTCACCAGATGAAATTAAAGTCTCACCACAGACATGTGAGAGAAACCTGAGTGACTAGGTGGGAAATTGACTTCCCTTTTGGCATCCCAGGATACACAAGATACACACCTTTCCTGTGCATATTCAGCAAGGAATGTATGACAACAGAAATGCTGAACCTGACGTGATAGCAGAGGTGACTTGCAAAGCACTTTGTAATGATGAAATGAGATGGGTGCTACTAAACCCAGTACTCTCCTACTTATTTCATGTACCAAGGTGCAGGGAAAGGACACCTCTATAGGTCAGGACTCTGTAGGTTACTCTGTTTGGAATTGCCCCATGCTCATTTTCACTCTGAAGTGCCACATAATATTATTTTTATTTAGCCTGGTACACCACCCTCATAAAAAATGAATGGCTTTTATTTCTGTATGGAAACACCAACCTCTTTCTCAATGAAGAATTTGGGCATAAATTTAAATTGCAAGGAAGCTCAGAAGCAACACAGAGGTGTCCACTCACTTGAACAGAAGAAATGAACATAATGGTGCAATTGCAAAATAACTGCATATCAGCAAGTCTTTCCTAAATCACTTTACCCAGTGCAAAGAAATTAAAAAACTGAATATCTCTTTTCTGCTGAGTACTGGTGACACAGCCTCCTCAGTTAGCCCCTGAAGGCAGGGTCTCAACAGGTGAATGAAGAGAAAGCCAAGTTTCAGCCAGCCAGTGGGATCAACACTGGACAAGGAGGAGAAAAGAGGCTATTTCAGATGCCAGAAATACTTTTCTGGAATATTTGAGGATGATCCAGTGGTCATCATGATGAGTAGGAAACTCTCCAGTCATCAAAACTGCCTAGCCATAATTGCAGGCTCCTGTGCAAAGTTTCTAGGAGGGTGTGAACTAGTGTAGTAGAAGTGCCTGGAATAACACTGGTGGACACTGGCTGAAATATTGGCCTGCAGCTGAAGTCCTTGTGACAGTGAACTGGTCTGCTGATAGGAACTTTATTCATTCCCTCTTCTCACTTAATTTTATTTATTTCTATTCCTTAAGCATGTAGCGTGTTTAGTTTCCCTGTGTGCATTCTTTATTTAAAGAAAGAACAGTTCAGCTGCTAGTCCTTTGCAATGTTAGCATTAAGAAAACTAGATGATATTTCAGGGACTGAGTCAAGACAAGAATCTACTCCATACATCTCATTCTGCCAAAGTTTGCTCGGAATGGTTTATTGTATGGTTGTATTACCAGTGAAAATTTCTTTGTGCTGTGATAGTTGCCTGTTCCTGTTGGTAGCTTTAAGAAGAATATTTAGAGGGCAAAGGTAAATAGAGGACTGGAGCAGACTACAATGTTAGATTTCTTTATGCAGTTTATGGTTAACTTGAATTTATTTTTGTGGGGTGTGTATATGAGAATATTTGCTTGACATGGTGAAAGATCTAGAGCAAGGTCAGTTCTGTGTCACTACTTGCAGATCTCTACCTCATGGGCCGCAAGGTGGGCTGGCTGGTTGGAGTGGGATTGTTAGTCTCTTCCATGTGGTAAATTTTTAGCTATTATTAGTACATACTTACGCAGTTCCTTAAGAGTAAGGAGGCATATTATGATATACTTTATGTAAAAGGGAAACATATGGAATTGTATGTTTAATCATAGATTAAACTTCTTTCCACTCCAGGGAAGGAGTGTGTCTTGTGGCTTGCAGGATGACAGTTACAGGTTTTGGTTACAAGAGGTCCAGGTTTCTAACGAAGTATCTGGGCACAGCTATTTCTGTGATGGGTAAGAAGGTGTATCTTTATGAATCATCCTAGAAGTCTGCAGGTGATCTACAGTTCAAGTTATCATTTGCTTCTTATGTGATGCAAAAAAAAAAAAAAAAATAATGCCAGAGTTAACTTCTTAAATTCACTGATTTGCATTTTTAAATCACTGCAATTTTTAACACCTAATCTCAATGTTCTTAGTAATGACTTATTAAGTCTTCACTGTGCCACGTTATGTCCAAGCAGAGTGATCTCTGTGGTTGGCAATCTTCTAGAGTCACAAGAAGATTTTATAATTTTTATCTTAGGAAAAGAATACCATCATCTGCTCCAGACTCAAGTACATATGAACAGATTTTACCAAAACTTTTTTCAAGCTGGGGATAGATGGGAAGGAAGAAGAAAAAAGAACATCAAAAGGAATAGAATTTTCACAATTCAAACAATCCTTGTGGCTTATTAATAATAAAATATTATTATATAATTTAAATATTATACAATTATACTATATTATTATTATTTATAATATATTATAATATTATTATACAATAATACAATATTAAGGGGTTGGAATGGACCTTGAAGATCATCCGGTCTCAACTCCCCTGGCATGAGCAGGGACACCTCCCACTAGAGAAGATTGCTTAAGGCTTATCCAACCTGGCTTTTAATATTGCCAGGGTTGGGACACCCACAGTCTCCCTAGGCAACCTGTGTGTGTGTGGATATATATATATATAGATAGATAGATATATATATATCTGTGATGTATATATGTTATACTCTTCGAAGTTCAGTTCAAATATATGAGGCATAACTACTGATATGAGGAAAAATATTAGAAAATATATTGTTATTAAACACTGCAGGAATTTAAAATAAAATGTGGAAAAGTTTTTCAGTTAAGTCTCCCTATTCAGATGCTCATGTAGATTTATAAAGAATTTGATCAACTAGAAATATATCTGAAAGCACTGAAATTCCAGTCCCCTTCTTCCCAAAGGAGACAGCAATTAAAACAGATTAATAATCTTTCTCGCAGAAATGGCCTGAATGCAGAAATGCTCTGGTCCTTAGGACAGTTACAAAGTCCTACTTTCTGTGTGAGTGAGGCCAAACTGGTTATCTTGGAAATCTGAATGTGATTTTAATTATAGCTTTTATTATTGAAGCAGCTGTAACCACAATTTTAACAGACAATTATATACGGAGCTTTATTGGCAAAGGGTGTTTAATATTAAACAATCATTGCCAACAATGAATATACCTGATATAATAATGAAATTTATTTGAAAGATCTGCAAGAGATAAAGGAGTTAAATTTTACTGTACAGTCTGTAACAATAGCATGAGAGAATACTGTCAATTAATTTTATTTGGAAATAGAAAACTCTGGATGTTTTTAGATTATCTTTTTGAGATCATGAAGTAAATGTTTGGTAACCAGAGATTTGTATTACTAGAGAAAATCACTTTCACTAAAGCTACAGTAACCAAATGTTTAAATGTGCTGGGCGGAACTGTCAAAGCACATAACAACATCTTTAAATAAAATGGAAGCAGCTATAGCTGCCTTTATCTGTGCCCTCCTCCAACAACTGCTTAAGGTTCAATTCTGTTCTGATTGAAGTCAGGGAAGAATCTCCTGGTAACTTGAAATGATTCATGGCATGGACATTACCAGAGAAAAAAGGGGAAGGCTTGAAGCACCAAGAAAAGTGTGTTGCTGTCCCCCAACACGTGAGTTATTTATACCTGTGCTGGGTAACACTGCCAGCCCACAGCATTCAGAATTGTGCCTTGAGCCACTTGCAAGGGCCTTGTCAAAGACAAAAGCCTTAATCTCTCCTCAGGAGATTTTGTTTTTTCAATCTTCATATTCTAAGTCACTAGACATCTTTGACAGCTATAATACTTCGGTTTTCAGATTAACTAAAGGCTCAGAAAACCTCTTACACTATATTTAGTTTATTTTAATTAAAGCTGACAATCTCTGATAACCAGTGTTAGGCTACCAAATCAAAAGATCTTGTGTGGCAAAACCTGCCCCAACCCCACAGCTATGAAGCACTGAGAAAGTAAATGCTGGCTGGGCCATATGCCTGGTATAGCAGGGTTTGTTCACTGGTTGGAGCTTTTTAATTTTAAATGTGTACTTGTGTCAATGACCTATTTGGCCTAAAGCAGGAGTCCTGCTGCAGGCAATGAGGCAAGATGCAAAGTGGCTGTGGAATGCGGGGACAAGGCAGGCAGCACCCATCCTGCAGACCACACTTCCACACTGTCAGGAGAACCAGCTATGTCTCCTCTTTTCAGTCCCATTTTTTTTTGATTCTCAGCGGCTAAGCTAGGAGAAGGCATTTTTTATTTAAATTTGTGCTAGAGTGTTTCTCCTCAGTCCCATTCTCTTTCTGATTGCCTCTGTTTGTGCCTGGTGGAATAATATTTTGCAAACTGCTTTTGTCAGTGTGTAGACTGAAATACTCCAACCAGAGCTGCCTCCCACTTCTCTGTTTCCAAAATGCAGCTCAGATTCTTAATTGGGTAACCTGAACTTCTCTCTAATCTGCATGTCAGTGTGTGTGGATGTAATGGACATGTCAGTGCTGTGTACACTAACGCTTTTAAATCATATAATGAGCCTGTTCACTAGAAGAATAAACACACAGTGCAATTTAACTGCAAACTGGGGGCATACCGAGGGGAATGTTGCCTGAAAGGTTATCTGCCGTGTAAAAGCAGTTCTTTCCTTTTCCAGATTTTGGGGGTGATCTGTAGCACTAGTATTCTCCTTAATTTTAAGAATGATTTGTCTAACTATTTGAGTGGTGGGGAGAGGAAAAGAAATTGAGAGAATTCTGTCTTGCAAGTACTTTTCAGTTCTTAAGAGGCTTTTGTGCTGTGTGTGCAAGCCTACAATTGGATATTGCAGAATACAGTGCTTTTATGCAGAGAAAAGGATTATTTAAAAAACCCCAAAGGTGTGAAATAACAAAAGGCAATGTTTAGAATTGCACTGTTAGAAGAGACAGCTGAAGTCGGTGGGAGCTTGATCCATGAAAGCACAGTGGGACCATACCATATATAGAAAAGTACAATCTGTCAAAATTAAGTATGTAGTTTATGGTATACTTTTTGTTTGAAATAACATATTACCTCCTATTTATAGTAAAGCAGACTAAACAGTTCTATATGTCTGCATTTAAGATTTTCAGACAGACAATAAGGATACCTTTTATCTGGAAATTGTAGAGTCAGAGCTCAAAATTGTTAGCAGTGATAAATGAATACCTGTGATTTTTTAGGCATATAAATCTCAAGCTTCTGCTTACATAGCCCCACTCTGCAGTATTGGCTGCAGCTGAATCTCACTGCTGGAGGACTAGTAGGAAACAAATGAACTTGCAATGCATAGTATCTTAAAGGAAACTATAAATGGGATAGGTCAAGGACTAGGCATGTAAGTGACAGGAAAAAAATCTTCCTTTTAGTTTATACAACTCCTGCTTCCATGTCTGTGCAGATTCCTAATAAGGAATAGTAACTTTTCGAGGCACTAGGCCTGTACATATTTCCTGATCTTATAATTCTCACAGTTCTAGACATTCCAAGGTAGGGGGTCATTCAGACAGAGCTGTAATTTCTTGCGCATATTTATTTCCAAAGTATCTTTTGCATAGTTTCCCAGTGAAATCATGTGCTAGGGCTGGGGAATGCTAAATAGGTTATTTTTCAAGCTTGCATATAAAGTGCCCGTCAAAGTGAACTGTTTTGGACTTACCAAGTAAAAGCGACGAAGCCAAAGCATGATGTTTGTAGCTTGTCCTTCCTAACCCCACTGTGAGCTGGGCTCCCAGCCTTCCTACAGGAGATGACATCAGAGGGTTAAGGAGCTCTGGTTTTGTTACCGGTGAGGATTTCAGTGATCGTAAAAGTCTTGAAAGCATACATGGCTCAAGAGAAGTTTGATATGGGCCTTCCCCAAAACCTACGTTTTGTTAACCCTCTGCTGCTAGATTTGTACTCCTTTTCCTTTTCATTGTGTAAATAAAAACACAACAAATTTTAGGGGTAAAAAGGTTGCGAAGCTCAGCCTTTATGTAAATAAACTTAACTGGTTGTGAAAGCACATTTTGAATTCATTTTCCCAGTCCTTCAAGACACATACTTCTTTTCTGAAGTAATTATATTTATCTGATCAAAGAATTAGATACACCAGGGACCAGCCAAGACCTTGTGAATTTTGAATATTCATTTCTCATAATCCATCAGCCAAGCAGCAGCTAGAAGTTATCTACTGTCTGAAAGAGGTTTACACAAGGTATTTGTCTGGCCATTTTCAAAAAAAAGAGTCTCTGCTAAAAGTCTTGCAGATAATGTATTTGTCAAGGAGAGGCTGAACTTGAGCTGGAAGAGTTTGCCCATAGTGCTGTATGTGCCCTGCTCAAAGCAGCTGTAAGGAAAGCTAGTCAGACCTCAGCTTTTATCTAGGGGTGGCTAACTAATCTAAACTGAAATGTGGGTACTTTCCTTCTGAACTCAAAATCGGTGCAATAAGTTTGGGACTGAGGGTTTCAAACTCCTCTTGAAAAGCAAGTGTAGACTTCATGCTTACAAAAATTTCCAGGGGAAAAAAATAAAACACTTCCCTAAGATTTCGAAAAGAATGTCAAGGGGATGATCCTATGGAAATTGAGATTGTTCTCACAGATTGCTGGTGACAGTAAGTAACATTGTATAAAGCTCCAGTTAGGCTCTAAATGGCATATGGAGACAATTTCTGCCTCAGCTATATTTACCTTCCCCTTTGATCTAATGGGAACAGTGCATGGATACTGAGACAGAGCTTGGTCTGCAGTAAGTGTCCTGTTCAGTTTTGTGTTTGGGAAGAAGTTTGGAATAGCTAGGTTGACACATGCTGTTGTAACTGAGAGGGTAAGATGGTGCAATGAGCCTGATTTAGGCACATGGAGGGAGAGCTACAAGGTGATATGAATGAAATGCATTAAGTGCTGCCTTTTGCCTTTATCATCAGAGAATCACTGAAATGTAAGACTGGAAGGAAACTCCATAGCCCATATATTCTGTTCTCCTGCTCAAAGGCAAGATCAATTATACAGCCATCTCTGGCAGCCATTTAGGTAAAATATTACTGGAATGAAGAGATATTCTTTAAATTTAGAAGGGGTAATACTGCCAGCACAGTGAGTTTCTTGCCACCTGGAAAAAAAATATAAAAAAAAATAAAAGAGAGGTTATACAGTTCTCGAAGAGTTATCATTCAAATTAGCTTGGATGATTTGCTTGGGATCATTGGAGAAGCCTGACTAGAAAAGATAAGTGGAATGTAAGATGGGATATGTGGAAGTGAAAAATAAGGAGATATGATCATAGTAAGGCAAAGGAACAGGTTGAGCTGGCTTCCAGTTGAAGTGCTGAGCTCCAAAGGCAATATTTAGGCAACAACTGTGTAAGTGTGTGGAATTCAAAAATAAAAAGAGCTGTGGGTTATGTCTTTGAGCTTTTAATTACCTGGTGACACTTTCAAAGGCTAGAAGTGAAAGGCTTGCCCCCTTTAATGACTATCAGAGGGGGTGTGTTTGTGTGGATGTGGGTGTGTGGGTGTGTGTTTGCATGTTTGCTTACACAGCACTGTTTTTATCCCTCCTGGGAAAAAAAGACACAATAATTTTAGTATTCTTTTAAAAAATAAGTTTTAAAGTTTTTAAAGGAGAGCAAGAACAGACAGCATTGCACTTCACATCCTACTTACCTCTGCTATACTCATATCACTCCCTGACTGACCTGCAATTCCTTTTTTGAAAGCCAGCCCACTTCATTTGACTTTGTCAGAGCTTCAGTTTCCTCTGCTGTACTTTTAAGTGTAAACATTGCAATTATTTTCAGAGTGTTATTGGTCATTTATTTTATCAATCTAATATTCCTATATTATGAATCTTACAACCGCTATTAACTGTTTTGGGTCATTTCGTATTTGTACCCCAGAAAACTGCTCCCAGTGTTATTACTTATTGGTCATAATCAATTAGGGAAGTTTTTAGACTGTGGCAGTCTTATATAAATACACTGGCAAAGTTCACCTCCTATGATTTCTGACAATTAAATTGTCCTGTCACTTTGGGACCTTCATTAATCTCAACTTGTCATCCTTGTTTATGCAGGTTATAATGGCCTGTGTGTGTAAGTGAAATGAGATGCTAAAAGCCCTTGCCTGTTTAACTCTTTGATGAAAGTCAAGCAAGAATATTACATTGAAGGGAAAAGCTGGGGTTTTTTTCATCCCCTAAAACAGCTCTGTGGAAATGATTGCACTGTTTAACAACTAGCTTTCAAATAAGTCAAGGAGGAGTTTCACAGAGGGGTGAAGGAAACAATTGGCAGTACTGTTATCACAGTCCTTTATGTGTCTGCCTGAGTACACATAGAAATAAAGAAATGGCAACACAGATTATTTTCTCTTCCAGGAAAGTGGTATGAAGACATCATGTCCCAGCAGAGGAATCTAACGGCCACAGATTTTCAGATAACCTTGCAGGATCAGTGTGGCTAAGGTCTCCAAAGTCTCTTGAAACTCAGAGATTTTAGTGTTATTATTATTATTAGGCATTTTGTTTTGGGTAATTCTGGCATACTGATTACTTGGGACTGCTGCAGGAACAATTCTGAGGACTTTGGGAAGCGAAAATCTGTTCAAAGAATTTAATTTACTAATTAAGTTCCTGGAGGAGTTAATACTCTGTGATGGCTCCAAATTCAGATGGTGGTTTATTAACTCCTGCCCTTTTCTTCATCTTTTGAGAAGGTCTTAAACGACTTTTTCGAGTGGTCACTTCAGGGCAGCAGCATAGTTACTTGTATCATTCTCAGGCAGAATCCTCAGTGCTCCTTCCTTTTGGAGTGGCCTTTCACCTTATAGCCTTCTGAATCATCATCACATCCTCACCTGGCACCGTGCGTCAAAGATGCAGGTACCTTTTATTCCGTGAGTTCATGAAACCTAGTGTTTCCTCTTGGGCAAGTCCTACTAAAATTGAAACCCAGCCTCAACAGATCTTTATTCTCATTTGCAATAGAAAGTGAGGGGGCAGGTGAAAGCAAGCAGTGCAGTGTTGTGTGCTGGCAAAGCTGGAGATGGATCACAGGTCTTCCAACCTGCTCTGAGCCTCCATCCATTCACAGCTGGCCAAGGTTAAAAAATAAGAATAGTCTGGGAGCTATCCATCTCAAACCTAAAAGGAGTGTAATGATATGCTATTCTCTGCACCCTGAGAAACATACGAGTGACATCTTCTCTCAGAACACTAATTACCATAATTCTTAGACCAGAGAGAGATCCAGAACACTGCACAAATTATCACCCAATATCTTTAATAAATGTGGATGGTAAGTTACTTGCAAAGGTGCTGGTTAATAATCTGGAACACATATTCCCAGACCTAATTCATTTCAGTCAGGTGGGATTTATTAAGAATTGTACTGTCATGCAGTAGTGTGAGGCAACTCTTTGGTACAGTTACTTCACAGGCCAGCAAAGGAGAAATATGACACAAACTGTTTCTGACTTTTCCAAATGTTGGTCTATGAACGTCTCTTTGACACTGTGCAGTAAAATCCTGTGGCAGCTTTCAATCTGTGCTGATCAATGCTGATGCTGGTGGGTTGATGGCTAGGTTTCCTAACAGCTAAGTTACAAAAACAAGAAATGGTAGAGCTGCTCTCCCATTTCTATTTGATCCAGGGTTCACATCATAACTCTGTTTCTCTTTTCTTTCATAAGATTAACTTATAAAGAAAACTAAATCCCTTGTGCCTCAAGGATGTCCATTTTGGATGTGGCTGCCTTTCCTTCTTGCCTAGAGAGGAAACAATGTGATGGGTTCCTACCAAAGATGTGTCAGTGTGTGTGTGCCCAAAGTTCAGCAGGATAAATGCAAGTCTTAGAGGCAATCTGCCAGATGTTATTTGTCGAAGCTGCCTCTAGGCTGCTCTGAAGCATACCAACACATATGTCAGGGCAGAATGAGAGTCAGGGCAACTTTCCAATTTTTCTTGCTCCCAGAGGCTCTCCAGGGAAAGCTAAGTTTAGGAATAGAGAAACAAAGACCATAAAAATGAGATTGGTGCAAGCTCTAATGCTGTGGCAACTATAAAGCATCATATATGTAATTTCACAAATTTTGAAAACAAAACAATAAAGATGTTTCTATAAATACTTTGGTGTGTGGTGAAAGGGCATAAATCAGATGCAAATACTAGTGACAGCATTACTACTTCAGCTTTGACAATGCCACCTGATCTTATACTTTGGGAATGATGTAAAGCTTTAACAGGCGTTTTGAAATAGAATTTTTAAAAGGTACATTGGATTTCACTCAGGATCATTCTAAAAAAATCTAGAATTTAGATCATTAATTTCCACCCCTTGCCTTTGTACAAACATGCAAAATAAACAGACTAAAATATATGTAGTATTGGTTGCAAAATGTCAATTCATCCTACAAAAGTGAGAACACTTGCCTAAATAAACATAATATGCTCTTGCTTATATTCTTACATTATCATCTTTCCATGAATAGACCGTTTACTTAGACAGCTATCTATGGGGAAAGTCTATTTTTAGCATGTGTTTGTACATTGGTCAGCATAGCCAGATGCTGTTGCCTAATACTTGCCTATTGAAAGTTAAAAGACAGAACTTAGTGTAGTTTAAGAAGGGAACTCTCAAAAAAGTTTACTATACTGTGCTAGGGATAGATATTTAATCTTTAGCCTCCATTTCTTTTCAACAGGATATAGCATTAAAGAGATAGCAGTGATGTATTTTTTATCCTACCTGATAGTTTTGCACCTTTTTTTCACCTCCTCTTGCAGTTTTGCCTTACTGACATTCTCCATCTTAATGTTTGCATCAGACACTTTTGGTAGTATGTAAATTACATTTAGTACATAATTATGCACAGCCGCAGGGTTGCATAAATAAATTTTCATCAATTTTGCACATCAACGCTGAAATGAGTACACCTGTACTAGCTCGAGACCTGGAAACTGATTAATTGCACTAGGACCACTTAGCTCAGGTGTGATTCTGCACTGAGCTCTGCCACTTCCAGAGCCTGGTCAGTCGCATCTGCACAGTACTGTGGCATCTTACAGAGGCATGTGGAGAGATGTCAGAAGGCAATTACCACCCCAACAAAAGGGGTGGCAGAGAGTCGAGCTCAGTGGTGGGTGCCTTCAGGGAGAGAACTGGGGCCAGCTGAAGATGGACTTTGGGGCTTTGACTCAATTCACTTTTTTTTTGCAAAACTCAGAAATTTATTTCAGGAGATTATTTTTAAAATGTTTTTCAAAACTGTGTCTGTACTAACAATGGCTTTGATGAAAAATTGGGATTTTCATGTTTTGTTTCCTTAGAAGCAGTTTTCCAGTATTCATTCAGCATGTTTTAATGAAAATTCCCACTTTTTAAATTAATTTCTGAAACATTGTGTAGATTCACTTGGAGATAAGAAGGATAAAATGCAACTCACAAGTCACTTATTTCTCTATTGCAGCCATCTCAGTGGCTGATATCCTGATATCCTCAGTGTGTATAAATCAGTTCAGTTTAGCAATAGCAATTAAACAAACTGTACCTTTAAAACCTCAAAATCTGTTTATTAAATGAAATGAAATATTTAATTTTTTTTTAAATGAGCAGTCTAACATAATTAATTAGTTTGAAGTTTTGCATAGTAACTGAAATACAGGGGCATACAGAGGCCATGTACTATGGACATACAAGTGTGTATGTGTGGGCACTCACATGGCTTTGTACACGCAGCACACACATTTGCATCTCTACATGTGAAAACACACCAGCATGTATATGTATATTTACACATGCATAAAATCACTGGTGGAACTACTGGTGGCTGCCTCTCCAGGCAAATAAGGCTCATAAATTGACACATTTTGCTTAATCTGTATGTAAAGCATGTTACACATCACTGTTACAATGCAGACATCTTAACTTTAAATGAGATGAAAACAAACATAAAATTAGCACTTTAGGGAACCCCCTACCACTCAATTTGTGTTGGGTTTAACACCTTCTTATTTTATATATCCTTCTACATAAACAGTTTTATATCAGCCCTTTATATGATGCCTTCAAAGAATTAAATGTTGAGCTGTTTAAAAGCACTAATTAGCAGCTTTAATACGAAGGGGAGCATAGTTATTAGTAAAATCTTGTAAACCTAGAATACCCTTCGGGCCCCATCATTTGTGTGTGAAATAACTCAATAAAAATATTATATTGTTAATCACAAAAACCTTCAAGGGAAATACTAAATCTGGGAAGAAATATAAACTGTACCTTTCCAAACAAAGGAAGAAAAGTGACCGTCCACATTAAAGCAAATCCATAAAACCCCTAAAAGAATATATTCATTGATAAAATGCAGCTTGTTTCTTAGTGAGGGGTTTGCAGTCTGTAACCTTATGCACATGCAACAACAAACATGCATTAATGGTGTTTAGTTTAAACACAGCTAGTGACATATTTATTAAATTAGCACTTCATTCCTTTTGGTAATGTGCAAAAATGGCAAGTCTTTTGCAAAACGTAGCTTTTGTTAGTGGTAAGAGAACCTTTGAATCTATAGTTATTTTGGTACAATGCAAATTATGCACACACACACACACACACACACACACGCATTTATATATGTCTATGTATATATGTAGTATTAGAGATGTTAATAAAAGTATCGGGATCAATCTCACCCAGATTTTCTTTCTAAAATAAATAAAAGTACCTTTAATTTTGTCTGGTACATTAAAATTATGCTTGACAATGCTGAGTTCTACTCCTTTCAGTATTTCACACATGGTTTATGTAAATAGCTAGTATTTATGATCCTAGTAAATAATTATATTCTTAAATGTTTTAAAATTACATTTATTCCAGCATTATTAAGGAGGTAGTGTTTCTAATTTATACAATGTAATGGAGCTGAGTGACACTAGATGAAAGAAGAAACATCCACAAACACAGAGAAAATCTTTTGACTGACAACTAATGCTTAAAACATAAAATACTAAGAATTGCAGAATTTAGAGATGCTAAAAAAAGACATAAACATTGCTTTTAAAGGCAATAGGTTATTTCTTGAGGTAGAGCTGAAGACTTTCACCTTAAAAGATCTAACTTTGTGCCAGTGCTTCACTGAAAGGTATTTGATCAGTATTTTAAATTTTAAATTTCAAGGGAAGAATTCTGGAGCATGTTACTCTTCCAAAATTATTATTATTATAATAGCAAATTTATATGCCATCATGCATTATCAATATTTTCATCTGGTTTCATTCTTCCCCTCACATTTCCTAGGAAAAAGATTGGGGGGGTGGGGTGGGGTGGGAGGAGGGAGCAGGAACTCACTAGGTATATTTTAACTAGTATCATCATAATAATAATTTGCTGATCTTAGTGCTAGTGTATATTTTATTTTTTAATAGGAAAAGTAAATAAACATAGTTTCTAATATTTGAGGACAATTTTAAGTAGAAATTTCTCCGTAATGAGCAATGTCTATTCTTTCAGCTATGGGCTACTATGAGAAACAGATTTATTCAAAACCCCAGTATATTTGCAGTGAATAGATTTTTAATGTATTTCTCTAACATGAAAGAGCTGGCCAGAGCCTAATTTTTTTTCTTTTAGTATGTCAAGCTTTGCTTTTTACGGTGTTTTATGTTACAACCTAATTAGTATCTTACAGTGCCCTTACATGTACTTAGGGTGTAGGGTTTCACTAAATACACTGAACGTTTTATTTTGGGGGACCTCCGTGACACACTCTAAGCAGTTTTAGGCAGGCTAAGAATATGTTTCCAGTCAATCAAGCCTCTAGAGATAGGTTATCCACCTCTGGCTAATGCACTGCTATAAAACCTTCACCGATTCTGACTGCGTGATACAGTCTGTTATTAAACCCCTAACTGTGCATGGCTGCAGGATTTGGAAGGGGGGAGGGAGACAATTATTTCCAGTACTTCATAAAGCCTGCTTCAACAAATTATGTGAAGATTAACTAATAGCAGCCTCAGCATTGTATGGCTGGCCAAATTAGGTATGACTTATCAGATGGGTGCTTCATCGGCTGCTCTTTGGAGCCTGCTTTTGCAGAGAGGGTCTTTCAGTAGATGATGAACCAGGTCTGCACCTCAACAATAGAGAGATCAAGCAAACTGTGCTTTGAGCTCCTCTGCAGACTGAGCCTGTTCGGAAAGCCAGTGAGGTCTCTGAGTGTCGGCGGTTTTCCTGCTGAGGATTAAATGTGCCTGCACAAAGCCAGGATATCCACAAATCAAAAGCAGCGGGCAAGGAGAAGGGGCAAGCAATGGGAAGCACAGTCCAGAGCACCATGATGGATTAGGGAAAGGGCCTTGTGAATGCTCCCTTTTCTGAAGGGGAGATAATCTGTCAATCTCAACAGGGCAATCCTGTCAGACTATACCACACTGGAATCCCAGGCATCCTCTTTGGTTTGTTATCTGTCCTGTGGAGGGCACCAGCATTCAATGGCAATTGCTACCCTGGGCATTTGACGAGGAGCTGAGGAGGGATATGGGGCATGTCTGGAAAAGGAACTATCTTTTGGCCTCTCTGCAAAATGGCTGCATTATCTTCTGTCTTTGGAGGGCTGGGGAAAAGCCAGTCCAGGATGTTTTGGAAGGGCTGACATCTCTACCCTTGCAGTAATTAAATGCAAGACACATTGTTCGTGTTTAAAGTATCTTAAGATTCAAACAGGGCAAGCTTAGTACTGTGCCATGCAGGTAGAGAACTTGCTGGCTAGAATGGCTTCCCAGGAGGAAATCCTGGGAAGATCTAGACTTAAACAAGTTTATGTTTGACCATGAAGGGATCATCCTGCTCTCTCTACAAAGATCTTTCATTTCCATCTGGAATGAATATACGATAACCTAGTCAGACCCGCCTCTCAGTCACCAATCAAAACACTGACTCTTGACATTTGCCTAATTATCTTTTCTCATCATCAGTCATTTCTTGAAGTCTTTGCTTCATTCAGATGCCAGGTATTTCCGAAATTAATCATGTCGTTGAAGGCGGCATCTTTTCATGTAAATGGACTTTATTATCTGGACCGAAAAGCTCCCCCCCTCTCCTCCTTTGAGCTGCAAAAGCCCATTTGTAGCGAAAGTGTCTGAAATCTGACATGCTCCCCTCTCAAGAAAGATTCGTAGTGGTGACCTCCCAGCAAGAGCTAAGCATCCGTCACCGGGAGTACGTGTGTGTGCTGCTTGCACCCTTGGGCTGGATGCATGCTAATTTGCCCCATTGTTTCGGGGTGAGTGGCTTTCCAGCACTTCCAAACAAAACCTTTTTGCATAAGCTTCTGTGTGTACAATTATTTTCCGTTCACATCATTCCATCATCCTATGTCTATTCCTAATATAAGAGGGAATGGAAATGTCTTTGTTTTCTTGTTACACTGGGGATTACGGACTGGATTTAGCATGTTAGCAAGGCCACTTCTCTTTCATTAAATCCAATTTGACAAATGTTTGGGACCATAGGATTGATCAGCCCATTGCACTGCTCATCCTAGCTGTAACTTTCAAAGGGGTACTATCTTCAAACCATGTTGATTTAACAAGAAGACAATCCACAGTAAATTACTGCGTGCAGAGTATTGCAGGGATGGATGAAGAAGTAAAAATGACAGGCATACTCTTTGGACTTATAAAGCCTTGGTAGAGGAATATATTCATTTTTCTCATTAGACTCATATTTTAATGAATTTTATGATGGACAGAATTAAGAGCAGGTCAGCACTGATAATGCAGTTCTTCATTTCAGAGATTTCACTTTTTAAGTTTGTGGTGATGCATTAAACAACTCCTTTCAAAAACACCCTGCTATTTTATACTCAGTGAGCTTCCCTCTGGGACCATCTGAGGACAGTTGGCAAGCTCTATGCTTAGATTTAAAAAGAGAAACTTGGGCATCATCTGACTAAAAGGTAGAAGTGCAAGCTTCTCTCTGGGCTTCTGTGCTTACATTCTAAAGTACTAAAACCTTAAGGTCACTGGTTTTTATCATTGGCAATTTCAAATCGTTGACAATGATCTGAAAGGATCAACAAATTTATTAGAAAGTCTTCAGCATCATGTGCCATGTGAGAGTCATGTTCTGTATTCCCTTTATTTCCTGGTAACAATTTAAAACATAAGCAAACCAAAATTTTGGATTTTTTAATTACAGTCCCACTGTTACACATCATTGACAATAGCTACAAGTGTTTACACATAGTGTATAGATTTCTGATTTGTAGATGCTAATGGCAGAAAAAAGCAAGGCCATTATGTAGTTTTCATCTCTCTCTAGTAAAGGCCACAGGACTCCTTGAAGGCTTTTTATGATTCTGTGTATCTCAGCAGACCTTCTAACTATCATGACGTCAAAGCCACCACAATATTCAGTAAATTGCTCACACTGCTAAGCACTCTTATAGTTAAAAAAATTCCCCTTAATTTCTGGCATGAATTCATCTAGCTTTGACCTCTAGATGTTAGATCTTGTTTTATGTATGTCTTTGTTAAACTGAAGAGCTCTCCATCAAATTCTTTTTCTTCTGAAGGTCCTTGTATACTGTGGTCAAGTCAATCCTTAACCTTTTCTCTGTTAAGCTAAACAGTCTTAGCTTCTTGAGCCTCTCACAATTGTTTTCTAATCCTCACAGTGTTTTCGAGTCCTTTAGCCATTCCCTTGGCTCCTCTCTCTAATTTATCAAAAACCTCTTTAAACATAGGCACCAGAATGATTCCATTAGTGATCACAACAGTCCCACAGAAAAAAAGATAATATAACTCAGGCTTTCCCTGCTTGCATATCCTAAGGAATGAAGTTGCCCTCCCAGCTACAGAACTAACATGTAGCTGACCAGCCACCATCCTGCCATGTTCCTTCTGGAGCCATTTCATTCCTGAAGAGAGTTATCCTCTTCTCTAACTATTCCCCGGACTCCGTTTACCCAAAGTTATCATTTTACATCTCCCCTGGCTCATTGTTGTCTTTGTGCATTGGTGTCCTGTCATTGCTACTTGCAGCCTTCCCAGTTGGTCCCAGCAGCAACTTCATGTTTTCTAACAGCTGTTGAAAATGTTGAACAGCACCCATCTACCCAAGATATAATGCTTCATTCTCACATTTTCAGTAAAGATTCCCCATGTGGGGTGAAAGATTACCAGCTGCCCTCCCACTCCTGCCTTGCTAAGAAACTTGTGCACTATAAAGCACAGAGAAGAAGCAATACCCTGCCTGGCACCTCATGTGTCATGCCCACTTTAGTGTGGGATTTTTCATTCTCTTTTTTTTTCTCTGCGCTGTCCTGAGAAAGTACATATACCTTGTCCAGACACATGAGAGTGGGAAACGATCACCTCTACCAAGGAAGAGTTAAAACTCTTGTCCGCCTGATAAAAGGATGTGGGCTAAAGCCAAGATGCATTTCTCCAAGTAAAGGCCATTTATAGGAAGAGCAACGCTTGCTTCTTCACATTTAGATTTGCTGTTTTGTATAGGGTTGCTGCAGCTTTCTGAGATTGACAGGTTGCTTGGTGTTTATCATTAATTATTAACGTTAATTTATTGTTAATTATCATTCATTATTGCTGTGGTACAACTTTGGTACTAAAGTGATGGGCAGAATCCATTTGTATGAATAAAAGTATAGGCTTGTCCTAAGGAACTGTAGGAAGACTTTTTCAAAAAGTAAAAATAATAAAAAAATCCTCACCAGTTTTAAATTATTTATTGCTATCAATGCATTTAAATGGATTTCCCTGTACTAGCCATAACATTATTTTTCTCAATAGTTTTCAGTAGTTCTGGGAACTGTTTCTCACAGAAACGTCTAATTATTATCATTGGTAATTAAATTTATTTATTATGTTTTGCTGTTGCTGTAGGAGCTCTTCATGCCTTTGACATGCTTTCTTGTACACTCTCACCAAAGATGAATGGAGATATAATTAAATTCCAAAAAATTGTCAATGTTGACATTGTTTCTTTCTCATAAGGCAATTTGTAACCATCTCTGATTTTTGCCCAGTTTAAAATTTATTTCATTTGTTTTCTATTTTGTAGTTTTTGAATATATACTGGTTTTTGTCTTGATATCCTCTACTCCCTCCTTATTTTTTTAATTCATTCCCATCCACATATTGTCATTTGTATTCTAACTTTTCAAGAAATCTTCCAAAGCATCAGCTCCAGACTTGTCCTTTGCCTCTTTAGCCAAAATTTGTTATTTCCATGTTGTAATTTGAAAAAATGGGTGCAGTGGAAAAGGAGAAGGTGAAATATGCAAGAGGAAAAGAGTTTTCCACCCAAATAAAACAATATTTTAGGTTGCAAAATATGAAGAGAATAAAAGAAAAAAAAAAAAAAAAAAAAGAGAAAGACAAAAAGGGAATTTTAAAACTTTTGGGTTTGATGGAAAAAAAATTGAAGTTTTGAACAAACAGAAGCATGTTTACAGAAAGGTGGAGCTCTGAGATGCGTAGAAAAATCAAAAGCAGGGGGAATTTTGGAGGAAAAAGAAAAGCTGTAAATGGCAATTCCTTTTTTTTTTTTTTTTAAGTGCTTGCTTTCTGCCCTTCTTTCACAGAACGTTAGGACACACAAGGGGTTAAAGGTTCAGGAAGAGAGCTAGGGAAGAAAAATCCCTCTGTTAATTGATCTGCCTGTCTGGTGACGAGGGCCAGCTGAAGCTTGTCAGAAACTGTATGAGCTGAATCAAGCTTGGGGCCCTAAGTAAAATACAGACACCTGGAGCGAGGAGGGGCTGGCTCGCACTGCGCGCAGCTATTTAGTTGTTCTTTTAATGTAGGCAGGGAAGGGAAAGGGTCAAGCAGTGCTGAGCCTGGGCTTGAGAGATGTCAAATAGTTTTTCCACTGAAAAGAAACAAGGCTAAAGCCTGTTAATGGCATCTAATGCTATTATTGTGAAAGTCTGTGTGTACTTGTGGGCTTGCTGGTGTAGGTTGGAGGCATGTTTTGGCAATTGAGGGGACATTGTTGTTTGATAGTCTTACCCATAGGCATGTCACTGGGCAAGCAGCAGTGGAAATTCAGAGTGAAATCTGCACAACTTATTTCAATTCACACTGCTCAGGGCAATGTACTCAGAGGGGATCCTTTACCTCCTGCCCTGCTTCCCTTTCCAGAGGATGAAGTGATCCAGAGAACATCCTAAATAACATTTTTCTTTCTCTCTACTCCTGGTTCTGCCTCCAGACGCCTCTGCCGATGCAATCTGGCTAGGATTCTGCATGCCACTTTGTTTGACCCTGATGACAAAAGTTGACGCATGTACTTTTGAACCTTCCCAAGAATGAATAATATCCCTGCAATAAAATGAAATCCTAGCATTTTTAACCCACCAAGCCCCTGTGATTGTTGGGGCTGGGCATGTCAAATGGTGGCTCAGCCGATGGACGCCTGAAATGGAAGTGGATAGATTTCAACTCCCAAACAAACAAACCATTGAGACCTGGCTGGTCCAATTTTCTCCTGATACCTGTGATGAGCATGTTTGAAACATTGAAAGCTTTTTTTTCATGGCTAGTGGGAGGAGAGAGAGAGGGCTAAAGAAGGTGAAAAAGAGAAGAGAGACTTGTGCCTTCAGATTTTAAAGGTAGCAAGTACCCTAGGAAACCTCAGGGGCTGGAGGATGCTCACTGGAGCTAAAGCTGCAAACCATCAGGATTGCTTTGATTCTCCTGTGTTAGGTATAACTTAAAATAGGTCTTTCCCCCCACCCCTTTGTGGTGAGCTCCCAAAATACTGCACTTCAATTAGATGTGGGCCTCAAGGTTACACCAAGTTCAGACTTCCGCCGATTTTAGTAAGGTCAAACACAGAACTTTATTTGGGGATTTCTATGCTTTTTGAAGACTTCCGTACACCTGGCTGAGCCCAGGCCTTATAAAGGAGGACCAAGACACAAATGAGCTGCATCATCATTATTAATGTAAGATCTTAAGCCTTAGTTATGCCATTCCTGCAGCTTTCCCATTTGGTGTCCAGATATGCCAAGAGCAGACCACAGAGAGACATGAGCAGAGCCCTTTTCTCTGAGAAAAGCTGCCAAGCTTCTCCTTAAAGTCCTTAAACCCTGACAAGGCACTGTGAAATACTGAAATTATCTTTTCTGGAGGAGGATTGTACTAAAATCTGGGTGCAGGAGGTTATATTTGGCTGAACCAGTGTGATAACTCTGCATGTTTGAAATAGAAACTGCCAGTATTTAGTTGTGCTTTTGTGTGTATTATTTGTTGGATACTATGAATCCTTTTTCCTCTGGGTTTCTAGTACTGTTCACATCTATCAATGAAATGGAAGGTTTGCCTGAACACAATAAATTTATATATTTGTATTTGAATATTGCATTGAAAATGGCAAGAACAAATAAGCACATGTGTTACAAGGAGATTAGGTCTCTCCTTTATTAGATCATTGTTTTAATTTTTAAAAATTCACTTTTGATTTTTTTTCATTCTTTTAAAATGATAAGACTACCTTGAATCTGTCTTTCACACTTCAATTTTGTTTTGTTTCTTGAAGAGAGGCACTAAGGAGAACTGATTGCAGTTATTCTTGACATTTTAAATGGCCATCCTTTTCCTCTTGGATATGGTACCCAGATGTATAGTTAGAAAGTTAAAGTGGCTCAGCTAAAGATAAGGATGCTGTGAACTTCGGTTTTACAACTCCTGCCTTGGCCTCCCATCCCAGCTGATTTAGTAGGAATGAGCTTGCCCAGCTCACAGAAATTCAGCCCGGGGGGGAAAAGGAGGGGAGAGAAAATAACAGCACTCCACAGACCTCTGCTCCAAATGCACTTAAGAAAACTGCTTGACCGGAATGTTGAGAGCAATCCTGGCTCTGCAGCCTCCCCTAAAGCAGGGGCTGGGGGAGCTGCCCACGGAAGGGAGGTTGAGCCTGAGCAGTGGTATGGGCAGGAGCTGGGGTTGCCTGGCTGGAGAAATACAGGAGATGGAAAGATAATAAAAGGAAAGCATGGGGAACAGATTGCTTAAGCAGAATAATTTAGCTTAATAAAAAAAAAAAAAAAATAAATCCACAGACAACTCACTCCTCTAAGATTTCAGTACTCTGTATGAGACTGATGAAATTTATACAAGAGAGAGAGACATAATGAAAGAAATTGTTTATTTGTTTGTTTGCCTTTATAAAACCCATTTGGGAGGAACATCAACAAATATACCATACATCAGTTATCTGCCTTATACCAGTTACACTGATGCTGGAGACATCTTTTGTTAGAAATTAATGTATGTAATAAAGTTTTACATTTTTCATATGTTTTGAAGTATGTGGGTCATAATTCTTTTGACTGCATAATTACTTTTTCTACACAAGAAAAATGAGGTGCTTAGTCCTAAGTAAATAACCTCAAAACAAACCAAGAAAAATAGTTGCATCTTTTTTATCTTCTGGGTCTTGCACAATAAATATTTTGTTAGAAACTTTAAAAAAATAGTTATATATTCTCAATATAATTTCACTTAAAAAAATAAAAATAGACCCTCTAGAATCACATTGAAAAATACACTGAAGTTAGAGAGGAAAAGAAATGTATTATTTTATGACATTTTTAGGTGCAGGTGAAAATAATACTTACTGGAAAGGTTTGTCTGGTTAATCATTTTAAGTTTTCCTCTCTTCACTTCTGGACCATCAAAAAGCTCCAATAAATGAATTTGACTAGATCCAAGAACACTTAGTGGTGCTCTGCCTCCATTCCCTTAAACTGAGCCTTAAGCCATGACTAAAGAGCCAGGGTGATATGCAGACACACAAGAAGGACAGTCCAGTTGAACCAACAGGCAATGGAAAAACTCCCTCTGCAAATCTGCCTTAATTTTGATCGCTAATGGCAGGCATTGGAAAATGGTGTGATAACCTCAAAAAAATAAGAGTCTGGCTTATATATCATGACAATATAAAAGGGTTTGTGCTCTGGTGTTTTTGCTGAATTCAGGATCCTTTTTGTTTGTTGATGTGGTTTTTCTGACATTTCTGGATGATATTACATTGGGTCTGTGAACCTCTCTCTTTTTTTTTTTTTTTTTTTTTTGAGCACCAGAAACTTTTTAGCAGACTTTTAAAGAAAATAGGACTTGCAGAGATGGCAACAGCAGCAGCAGCTTAGGTTCCCCAAGCAGTAAACAACTGTATATATGGGGAGCACGTGGTTGCACTGGCCATGTACCACTGGCAGCAACTCAGTCCCTGAAGGAAAGGAGCCTTGGAAAAGGTCATAGCCAGTTTGCCATTTCTAGTCCTTAAGCACTGAACTAATGTCAACTCAGGGTCACATAAATACAGATAGGAAAAGGGGAGGAAGGAATGCTTTAGGGGGAAAAAATTGAGATATGGGGTTTTTTAAACTAAACTGAAATAAGCAACTCTTCATCAGAAATCAGGGAGTCACACTGGGTTTGGCACTGGCTTAAATAAATCAATTAAAGTACTGATTTAAGTTAAACCAATATGCTAGCAAGGTCTTAGGTTTTCATCTTCTGAAGGCTTACGTGCATGCTTGGCTGAGCAATGGGAGTGATTATCTGTATAATTCATGGTACGAATACAGCCCTATTATTTAAGGATTCAGCTTTATAATATACTCTGTATTTGCAGATTGTTGCCTCTGTGCAGGGCTTCTGTGGATTTGGAGCCACTTTCTCTGGGTAAAATATATTTCCAGCTCCTCCACCCACCCCTTTATTATGCTCTCATGGTCATGACTGTTGTCTCTTCCTCATCTGGATGGATTGCACTGGTGGTGCTGGTGAGGGACGTGCCACTTCTGCAGAACCAGGACATTTTTTATAAATATGTAAATAAAATTTACCTTCTTTTGCTGACCCCTTGAAGGGCCGTTTTTGGCCTGCAGCAAATATTTATGTGTGAGCTGTAAACCCCTGAAACCGAGGGGTTATAGTGGAAATGCTGACAGAGTATTAAGAGACCTTTAACCCTTGGTTTAGCTGGCCCTGCTATAATTACAGGTCTGTCTGTTATTTTCAATAGCACTCGTCATGACCTTGCCTCTATTTTTTAATTATAGTAGAAGTTGTGAAGAGAATTATTACTAAGTTGGGGGTTCCCCCTCTCTCTGAATTCAATCTTTATTAAACATGTAAAGCGCTGAAGAGGCAGGATTGGGCTAATAGCCTTTTCCCTCCCTTTCCCTCCCTCCCTTCTGGACTGTGGTTCAAGTTGCGCATAAGCCTTGAGTAAAAGCTCTGTGATTTGAGCCTCCCAAGTCCCCTGTGTGCACTGAAACTGGCTGTACAATAAGCATCAAAGGTTAATGAACAAGGGGAAAAAAGTTGACATTTTATTTGGTAATGATTCTGGTGCTCGAAATCTGAATGGAAAAGATGAGATCCAGGAGAAGGTCGCTTTTTCTCTTCTCTTCTCTTCTCTTCTCTTCTCTTCTCTTCTCTTCTCTTCTCTTCTCTTCTCTTCTCTTCTCTTCTCTTCTCTTCTCTTCTCTTCTCTTCTCTTCTCTTCTCTTCTCTTCTCTTCTCTTCTCTTCTCTTCTCTTCTCTTCTCTTCTCTTTCCCTTCCTTTTTTTTTTTCCAAAACTTACTTGTCTGGAGGAGGTAGGTCCTATCAAACCCCAGAATGTCTGTTTAGGAACATTTGTGATCCCAAAAAACCAGGCTATAACTTGCACTTTAAGGGGACCAGCTGGAATACATTTTTCAAGCAGCAGTGTCAGTCCCTGCTCTGGCTCCCCACTACTTTGGGGAGGCAGGGAACTCACTGGAGTGATGATATCCAGCCCCTTAGCAGGGGCTAGCAGATATCCAGCTGACCCATAGCAGTTCAGCAAGCTGCTGGTGCTCAAGGTGGAAAAATGCCCCATTTTCTTTGGCTGTGCAACTTCCCACTGGGTTTTCACAGTTGCCCCCTGCAGAAGTTTCCTCAGCCTTGACTGCCCAAACTTAACAAGGCTGAAGTTGCCCACCAAGTCTTAAGGGGCAGGGAATCCCCCAGGAATAGGGATATTTTACAGCTTGGTGTACCATTGCTAAAGGGATGATAGAGGGATGCATGTTTCCCTGGTGAGTGAACAATTCCCAACAGTCCAGCTGCATCCTGGAAATCTCCACAGAGGTGAGACCGGTATGACCGTGGGACTCTCCTGAGGCATGCATGTCAACATGCTTATAGTAGTGGAGGGGCCACATATAGCCTGGAGAAAGGGAGATCCTTCATCCTAAAGTCATAGTCTTTTAGCATGAACAATGGCTTTTCTTATCATGGGACTGACCTAAACTCTGTATTTTGCATATGCAAAACCCCTGACACTGAAAGAAGGCAAACAGAGAGAAAAGTCATGGTGTAGGAAGAGCACAACAGATCTTTGCATTGCAGTGCAGACATGTTAAAAACAAAAGGGTGACAAGAGATGTATTTCAAGGCAGGAATTTTCCTGGGATCCTCTGGCTTCCCACTCATATCCTCAAAATGAACCCCAGGAAGGGTACAGGCTTTGTGTTGGTCCTCATCCCCCTGGGGAAGGGGACCTTGGCTGTTCTTTCAGTATCTCCCCGTCAGATCCACAAATTGAACCTGTGGAGCAGTTTAGGTGTTTTCTTTTTTAATAGGAGTGATGGATTGGCCTTCAGTGGCTGAATGACCTTTCTGTTCCAGTCTAGGCAGCTGCGGAGGGTTTGAGAAACATGACTGGATCAGGCCCTTAGGAAATGCTTTCACTAAAGCACTTTATGTACATTTGGGGAGCTCATGAATCACTGGGCTTTGCAGATAACTTTACCCTTAAAATATAGGCGATTATATTCATTTTAATATTTACCCAGGTAGGATACAAAGCGTGTGGCCATGAGGCGCAGTGTGGCGGTGAGCGATGGCTTGTCTGCATTGTTTATAGATGAGTAATTAGAGCTGCTGTGCTGAAGCTGTGGGATGGGGACCAAACTGGCTGGATATTTATTTACATGACTCAGTGAATGAAACTGAGTTGGAAGCATAACTTATAGGTGTTATTCTTTCTCTCCCCACTCCAGCCCCCCTGCCCAAAAAAATGCAGTTTTGGAGTACCCATGGCTACTTAATGCTGTGTCTTCACACTACTTGTTTTGAACACCATGTTCTTTATTGAGGTGAAAGAAAAATGAATTAGCAAAAGCTGGCACAGGTAATTAATGTTGTGTGGGCGAGAGAGGGAGAACACTTTTTAAATGGCTTGCATTACATTCATAAATCTGTTCTATGGTGTTCAGTGCTTGTAGTTATACCTAAGGATGATCATCTGCCCCTCATCTTCCACCACGTACCACTGACTGCCTTCTCCAATTTGATGATGTTAATTATTTTACCTTGTATAACTTAGACCTTAAATTAAGTATTTACACTTAAGTATTGCTGATATGCAATTATCAATAAAAGATACAGCTTCTTGTTGATCAAATGTGTGAGCTTTTTTCTGGGAAAGGTGGGAATTTTGAGAGACAAAATTTTACAATGAAGTCACCTCTGTAGGTTTAACCAATCTTATCAGTGCTTTTCCAGAATATTTTCTCCTGCTTTAAAGTATAAATTGACATAGAAATTATTATTGAAAGTGGGACTGAAAGTAAGGCATTATTCTAAGGAAAAAACCCCACTTTTTTTTCCATAGGCATTTAGATTTTAGACTACTGAAAAATGTGTAAAGTGTATGAAAATGTAGACCCTTTCTTCAAAATCAAAGTAGCATTTCTATTCCCAAACTGGTTATGAGAGTGGATTTCCACTTTTCCACCTGCTTCAATTAAATCAATAACTTGTCTGTACACTATAATTTCAGCTTATAAGGTGGAAAGACTTGTAAGGGAAGTGTGGCATAGAAAGGTTAAGCTTACACATGGTGGCATGAAAAGAAAACACTGAACTGGGACTGGAGTCTCACCAAGCTTTGGGTTGTTTTGGTTTATGTGCTGCTTTATACCTAGCTCTTTTTTTGAAGAGTTAAAATGCTGAATAGCAGGTTGCAATTTTCATATATCTGTCCAACATATGGACTTATGTTTACAAATTAATCACAAGTATGTCCATTCTATAAGCCAGTGTTTATTTCCTTGTTTCCTGGAATGTTGACGTTTGAATAGGTAGGCTCCATTGCTGCATACTGTGACTATTCCCTGTATATTTTTCGTTTTAAAAGGTATTTTGACTTTATTATAAGTATCTTCATTAATCTGGAGAACTAAAGAGAGGAAAGCATGAGCTGGCCAGGGGAACTCTACTCTATGTGTCTCAGCTGCTCTGTTGTGGGATGACCAGGTGATAACTTAGCCAGGTCCCTTGCTCTCCATATCCTACTGCTTTTTTTGATCTAAGCTTCTTCTACCCTTTCCACTTCCCATAACTTACCAGGACTGGTGTGGATATGAATGTACATAGAAGCAGTACTGGAGCATTTTCCTCCTTTGTAAGTCTGTTAAACCCTAAATCAAGACCAGTCATACTTGACAGTGGGCTCTACCTCTCTTTCATCCTTTCTCTCTTTTTCTCTCTTTTTCTCTCTTTTTCTCTCTTTTTCTCTCTCTTTCTCTCTTTTTCTCTCTTTTTCTCTCTTTTTCTCTCTTTTTCTCTCTCTTTCTCTCTTTTTCTCTCTTTTTCTCTCTTTTTCTCTCTTTTTCTCTCTCTTTCTCTCTCTTTCTCTCTTTTTCTCTCTTTTTCTCTCTCTTTCTCTATTTTTCTCTCTCTTTCCTTCTTTCTTTCTTTCCTTCCTTCCTGGAATCCTTTCTGGAATCCTTCCTGGAATCCTTGATGGAATCCTTCCTTCCTGGAATCCTTCCTTCCTGGAATCCTTCCTGGGATCCTCCCTGGAATCCTTCCTTCCTGGAATCCTTCCTTCCTTCCTATATCTGTTGCTACTAGACATAGTACTTATTGTTGTAGAAGGCTGTTTATTTTGTTTTGCTTTGTTTTATTAAATAAAATGTTCAAAAACAATTATTTCCTTTCTGGAGGCAGTTATTTACCTTTCTGTAACAATTTGTATATTCCCTAAATGTTATAGGGATATTCTTGCTAGCTCTGGCTAAAATATAAGGAAAGAAACCACTGGCTGTATGTTAAGAGCAGGTCAGGCAAGGGGCAAGTTGATTTATGCTTCCAAATGATCCAATGCCATGAAGCATTTAAAGGCACACTGGCTTGCAAGGATGTGAAGTTCTCAGTTGCCACTGGCAGGCACAGCAGAGCAGCAGCTCCCACACTGGCCTTGGGAGAAGCTACAATCCACTGCCCACACCATCCTGTACAGAGAGATGCTGCTGGTCCCAATGCAAAAGCCAAGACTCAGGGGAATGCATGCTTTCAAGTCATTTATCTGTTTCCTGAATTCCTACATGATCTATCCAAGTGCCAAAGTAAATGAACAAATCACATTTTTAATGTTTTGTTCATTTTGTTTGATAGATTGCCAAGAGAGAAATTTCAAGGGGTCTACAAGTCATTCAGGTGAAAGAGTGACTTTCTGCTGTGTTTTTCATGTGAGCAAAATGCAGATCTATAAAGGATTAGGAGTCTTTATTCAGTTTGAACTTTAACATTCCTCAAGCCTCAAATTTTTAATCTTCAAAAGAAAGTAGTCATTTCATGGCAAGTTATGAAATGTGAATTATTTATTCCACCAG
The DNA here is from genome assembly GCF_029582105.1 of Oenanthe melanoleuca. Taxonomy (NCBI): domain Eukaryota; kingdom Metazoa; phylum Chordata; class Aves; order Passeriformes; family Muscicapidae; genus Oenanthe; species Oenanthe melanoleuca. Next base: position 108,043,354 of record NC_079336.1, on the reverse strand, counting down.
TAAATATGTAATTAGGCATATTTTGAAAATCTGTAATTAATCCCTCACCCCTTAAACCCATAAGAAATGCTAATATGCCTCTGAGGTAAGGCAGGTTTCTATAAAGGGCATTATGTAAGCTGTTCTGATCTGTTGTATAATTATGTTTGCTGTCTGTAGTGGAAAAAAAATCCTAGTGAGAATTTGTTGTGGAGGAAAGGGAAGAAAGGGAAGAAAAAGCTTCACTCCTCACTGAGCAGGAGGCAATTATTAAATGGCAATATATCCAAACCTTTTCATTTGGTCGGATAGGGTTTCAAAGGGTGCGGTGCATACATTGGGCAAGAAAATAAAAGCTGCTTGTTTTATTCCTACAACATGCAGCAAACTATCAGCCCTGCCTCAATAACTCCATAGCCAAGGAGCTGTTATGACCTGGCTACACCCACAGTTTAGCACAACTGTTGTTACCCTTTTATCCTCTTGTTCCAGTATCTTCCCCAGCAGATTTCTCCTAAAAAACACAGGCAGATCTGGAATCCAAGCACTATCTTCTGAAGCAGAAGATTTTTCTTCTTGCATCATGATAGCACAGTATAAAGAAATATGAACAAAAATAAATATATTTATATTTTACATATATATATGAAATATTACTTTCTGGTTTGCTTTTGCAGCAAGGAAATATGTTGAGAAGAAAGTTTATCTGACTAATTTTACCACTGTGGAAAGTCCAAGAGTGGATTCCTAAGTTCAAACATGGTTTTAGTTTGAAATGATTGGACATATTTAAAAAGCCTTTCACTAACAGCAAGTGCCAGAGCTCTGTCACTTTGCTGTAAGACTCTCTTGTTAACATTTTAACTTACTTGAGAGGACAGGGACAACCTCCTTATTGAGTTGATGACAGCCATTTTGCTAAAAATTGGGCATTTTGACACTTAGGATTGGGCTTACAGGTCTCCATAAGGGGCCTGTACACATCAGAAAAGATTACATAAATTTTCTCAAAAAACAAGCAGTCAAGTACGTGCAGATATGTTCAATGGTGATTAGTGAATACAACAAGCTGACTACAACCTCAGAATAAGCAGGTTGCTGTTTTCCAAAACAGAATAACTGAGGAAAGATTTCCTGCATGATGTGGACTGTTTTCAATACTTGACCATTCTCAAAGTCCTAATTACTGAGCTAGTTAGTTCATTATTTCCTCCCTCTCACCAGTATGTGGGAATTTTATCTTGTTTTTCTCCATGTAGCTTTTTACTTTTTTCCCAAGGCAAGAACCTTAGATCAAACTGTGGCCTCAAAATTATCTGGCTTTTGAGGTCCTCTGAAAGAGACACCTTTAAGTGTGTGCTGAATTTGTCCATCACACTTTAAAGCAGGCAGCGTATGCTAACCCAGTGCTTGATGAAGAAAGTCAACCAGAATTCGGGCATTAATAAAGCAGATGTACAGCCATTTCTCTTCTGAAATGTAGGGAATTTCAAATTATAAAGGTTGTAGCTCCTAAAACTGTGCTATAAGAAGACAGTGCCTGTAGAAGCTAAAAAATACAGGCTGCTCTTCGACAGGAACATATGCCTGAGTCAATGACATTTCATGGCAGAGCACCACACAAGTGAACATGGCTTTTTGTGGTCTGAATTACTTTAAAGCAATAAGAAATGCAGTATTCTGTAGAAGCTGTTGACCTCCTGGTGAATTTATCATGGGTATTTTAACGTTTATCATCTTTATTAAAGAGCTTGGAGATGTGAGATAATGAGACGATTCCAGCTTTTGTCTGAATCAAGCAAGTGTACCAACAGGGAAGATGCTGCTTCACTGGGGAGAAAGTCTGTGAAAATATATACTGCTCCACTGTGTTTTTTGTTCTGAAAGCCTTTAATGCTTAGGCACTCTCTTAGGAGAAAAAAAAAAGGGCATTTCCTGGGAGTCATTTATGCCACCTTAAATAAATGTGTTGGCTTTTTCATACCCATTAGCCCACAGCAAATGACAAGACATCTAATTTTCTGGTGCATGAATAGTTGACTGAAGTGAATAGAGGCCCAGGTCAGGCTCTAAGAGAACCTAGCCCAGATGGCAATTACAAAGAGCTTCATATGTAGCATTGAAATTTTATTATTTTTAAGTCCAGATGATAATTCCTGGGGTCCTAAATGATGAGTATTCAGCTCTGGCATTTGGCAAAGCTATGTCTGCTTGTTTTTATTTCAATTACACATCAGTCAAAAAGAGTCTTGTTTGTATTTTAAAGCACAGCAAAGAGGGAGTATAAATTCCCATAATGTGAGCTTTTCAATGAGGTTTCATTTCAGCTTTCAGTTCATTTTGTCAAGTGAATTTACAATAGGAGTGCGTCCAGTAGACATTATGACCAAAAGTATGCTGTCTTCAGCAATGGAGAGATAAACCTCTCCTCAGATGGTGCTTTGGATGCAGAAAACAATCCTCAAAAATGTAAAGGACTGTTGCAAAGAGGAAAGGAATAATTAGACCTCCAAGCCTCTTGAAGATAGGACAAGAAGTAATGAGCTTAAATTGCAGTAAGAAAGATTCAGGTTAAAACCCTCTTGTGATAAGAACAGCGATGCACACAGGACACTGCCTGGGGAGGTGGCAGCATTTCCAGCACTGAAGGCCTTAAAACTCCATAGATAAGCATTCTGTCAGGAATGACACAGGTGCCATGGGCCAGGGACGGCACTATTTACATCTGGAAATCCCCTCCAGCCCTTTGAGGTGATGACTTTTAAGGGTTATGCACTTTGGGATGGAAAGCTCTGGCGGAGTTGTGCCTGTTGGAGATTTTCATCTGTAATAGAGCCTCCATGTTGTTAGGGCTGAGGAGGTCTAAAGAATGATAAGTGTGTTTGGAGGAAATGAGAAGGAGCACATTAGCATACCTAGTTTCAGGAAAAAACAATTTAGGCAAATTGGTACCATGAAGCCCAAATCTTTCGATGGACTGTCTCCTTATTTTTCTGATTTACTCTCAGGGTACATCATGGCCCAGCTATCTTGTTGGCCACAGATACCCCTGAGTGAAAAAGTAAAACAGTTGGGGTGCTTCATTTACACTGTTCAGCAAAATAATTTATTGCCAAAACCTGGAGGAGAGGGGAAAAAGGATGGACATGGGGAAAATGCCATGGAAGGAGAAAGGAAATTGAAGTATCAGGAGCCTTTAGAGGGCAGTAAGAATCCTTGGAGGGGAAAAATAAGGGAGAAAAAGAAAGCTGCTAGTAGATGAGAGATGGAACAGGGTGTTAAAAGGGGAGCTGAAAAGAAGTGTTTCAGGATTTTTGTTGACAAACCTCCCAACCACACTGAACTTCCCAGGTATTTTTTATACCTGACTGGTTTCTAATAATGCTCATAAACAGAGCTTTTGCTGATAAGTTCAGGTGAATATCTGTGGCATGACAAATATGTTTCCACTTGGCTCCTGCCAAGATATTAGTGGAAATTTGGTGTTATCTATCTTTTAAACTCAGGATGACGTGATCTGTTTTTTTGGTATAAATATAAGGAGTCAGTAAAACAAATGAAACCCAAAAACCTTGAAATGCTACCAAGTGCTTTCCTGCACCATTATTAAATGGTTCCTCCCTGCGGAAAGAAATTGATCCCTGGTCCCAGTATGTAAATTTGTGTATGTGTTCATCCATGTTTCTGTGTTATGCAGGCACCATACTCGGGATGCATATAACTTGAAGGAAGAGGTGGAAGCAATGGGAAAAGTCCATGAGCCCACTGCTTCAGAGGCTGCTGTCACCACCACAGTCCCACTCTCAGTGATAACTTCCATGAGAAAACTGACTCCCAGTCAAGCCAAGAATTTGCTCCACATGAGCAAATCATACCAAAATTTTTCCTCTTCATGCCATAAGGAAAATTCCCAATTTTATTTGCCAGGTTCTTCTCAAGGCAGTATTCCTGCCCCTATCAAAAGATGTTCTTACATCATCTTTCATTAAACATTTGCTCTATGATAACTCCATCATGCCATTGCATTCCAGCTTTCTGTGGTTAGTTGCTCATAGTAAAATTGCTTTTACACTAATATGACTGCACGGGGCAGATTAATGTGCTGCTGCACATAAACATTTGCCTTGCCAACTGGTTCTAGTTAGTTGGTTTGAGTGGAAAACCATGGGAGAGATTTGAAGTTAGAATCTAAAATCTAAAGCCAGGATCTAACACCATGTTAACTGCTTTTCTAGTTTATCCGTGGATCCCTGCTTCTCAATAATGTTACATATAGTTACTACATTGCATTTTAAGTTCTGTTTGTTTTCTTCCTTACAATGCCCATTTCTTACATTTCTTCTTCAATGTATATAGTACTCCAGCAATGTCCACATTTATAATTACAGAAGATATAGTTATAATATTCCTGAGGAAAAACTGTATTTTAACAACTGTGCTAATGTGGAAAACAACTTATGCAGAATAAATATGCCCTACAATTAGTGGTATGCCGACATTTTTCATGGTTACCTTACATATAAATAAACACAAGCCACTGACATTTTTCCTCGGGGCTTTTATCTCTGCAGCCCCAAAACTGCAGACAGATTTGTTGTAAGTAACACTATCACCATATTAAGTTTGAAAGCCCATTATTTTTTTAAAAATTCATCTGCTTCTGCATCTGCATAGCTGGAGGCTGGGCCGGTGGGTCTGATATTGTCTGTCTGATGAACCAAGGGTGTGTCCTGGGCTCCCTGAAGCCTATCATTTGGCTGAGGCTAACAGGAGGTGACTGGGCAAAGCCGTTTCACCTGAGGGTGGGCCAGGTCACAGGTCACTTGTAATAGCTTCTCCATGCATCTCCAGACCTGTAAATGAGTCCAGAGCCTGACTCACTCCACTACACTTTCTTTGTCTTAGACGGATGCCCTAATCAAACAAATTACCTAGCCCATGATCACAGCCACTGAGCCAGAGATGGTTTTGCAGACGTTTGTCTGGAGCCCTCCAAGTCCCCTCGACCGTGCAGCACTGCTTAAAAAAAAGGGCTAATGTTTTTCACCCAAGGTAATAAAAAGATTGTAGTCACTTGGCTAAGCTGGCCTCGGAAAAAAATCCCCAGAGACACCATGGGACACAGTTTGATACACATAGCACAGCAAAGGGCATGTATAGGAAATACTGAAGTCTCTGTGTGGGAGTGCACATGCTATGGCTCCATGGACCCGACGCATCTCCACGAAGCCTAAATGCTACATCAGTGAGAGAGTAGGTACACCTTACCTCTGGGTGGGATTACTCTCTGCTTGGGGTTTTATTTTGTTTTTTTTGTTTAAAGGGGAAAAACACTGAGATGGGCAAAAATCTCATGGGAAGAAGATGAGCCCATAAATAACTGGGCTCATCCAGCACCAATAGAGAAAAGCATATAGGAGTGGTTTGTTTATCGTAAAAGTCAGCCTTAGGAAAAGGATTTAAAACTGATCAGCCTGCTGCAAACATTATATTAGTCTTGTATTTATTTATTGCACAGTCCTTTAGTTTTATTTATTGACTGTCATTTCCTACTGTACTGCAGGCAGTGCTGTCACTGTATTTTCTTAAAACTTTCACAATAAATTTGTAAACTTTAAAAAAATCCCAGCCATCCAATATTTTAATCCTCTGTTTTCCAGATATTTTAGCTTTTGTAGAAGTAATCTCAGTTGTTTACTTGATTCTGATTCAAAGCAAAAAAAAACCCAAACCACCACCCTAGGTACTTTCTAGTTTCAGATGTTTTGTGTGATTGTAAAAGAGAAAGAAACCAGTTTTGACTGAGAATGAGCTACTGCAAACAATCTGTTGCTAATATAGTCTAATTGCTAGTGATATTTTGAGAAAACAATTAAATTGGAAGTGGGGTTACTTTGGTGTTTATTGTCTGTGACAGCTTCTTTTGGAAACAGGCTCAAGGGCTGCTGAACTGAGGCTGTGATGATGTGTGAATAACACTTATCATCAATACAGAGCCAGCCAGCAAAGCGGGGAATTACAAAATGGGCAAACTCACCTGTTAGACATGTCAGGATGGGCAGGGAGCTGTTACATGGTCACAGGTGGGTATTTCCACTCACCTGTATTTGCACCCTGCAGCATCAACATTCTTTTCTTACCCTAGGAGCTGGGGGGAAGATTCTTAGGTGCCTCCTGGGTTTGAGCTAAAAGGTCTGCATAAATGTGGTTGTTGGAGGGAAAGGTGTCATATACTGGAAGAAATATATTTGAACCATGAGTCCAACAGCTCAAGGGAAAATTCTGGGCAAAATTCCCGTGGATTTTCCTGCATCCAGGTTTTCACTGCTGGTTGTCACTCTGATTAGTTCAAGGTGTAAACAGATGTGCCCTCTGCAAGCACATGTGCTAAAAGAAGTTGTCACCCACCACCAGGCCTCTCACTTCTTCTTTAATACCCTCTGGTGGAAAGCAGTCCCTCTCCCTCCCCACCAGCAAAGCTGCTCACCTGGGTCCATCCAGCCCCATTTTGAACACCTCCAGGCAATGCTCCAAAAATTTCTACTGAGATGAAGCCATTCCTGTGCAACCTCCATCTGAAGGGCAGCAGCCATCACAAAGCAGTTGAAAGGGAATAAAACAGTTGCCTTGAGGCTACCAAAATGGCTTTGTATAAGCCAGTGATATGGTTGGGTCAGCAGTATTTTATTGAGTTCTTGTCATGCCACACATACAAGCTACCACAGAAATGGCATTGAAGAGAGAGAGTAATTCTCAGTTCAAAGAGGCCAGATCTTTGGAAATACGTGACATTGAAAAATGGTTACAAGGGCTCAGTTACTGAACTTGGAAGAAGTAGGTCATTACCAGCCCCAGCTCACACCATCCTGGCCTTCAGCAAGTGCTGAGGGCGTGTTGCTGCTCCTCAGTGTAGAGAAGTCCAGGCATGGCAGAGAGGACTATTTAACCCCATCAGTGTATTGGTTGGTGAGCTGCAGAGTTTGCATTTACAAGCTTTTTTACTGTGGCAGTAAGTCTAGGAAGAACTTCTTTATAATCTCCTATGAGAACACTAGTGGTCTCAATATCTTCTGGCTCCAGAAGTTGGAGATTTAGGGAGAGCATCAGCTGCCATCTAAGTGGGAAAAAAAATCAGATGAAAGGTTTTGACAATGAGAGAGAGTGTCTCAGGAGCTCTCTCATTTTTATCCTCTCTGCAGAACTGCTTGCATCAAGACCTTAAAACTCCTCTGTAAAAGCTGTTTGTGTGAGAGCAGATGGTATTTCATTGTCTTTTGCTACTGATCTTGAATTATCAGCCTTTTTAATGAAAATGCCAATTCAGCCTTGACTGTTCTGCTATAACTCTACCAGGATCACTATAATGCACACACACCATATATACTGAATATTTATTATGGTACTGTGCATATTATTTATTGTATATGCAGCATATTTTGTAGGTGAAAAATGATACCTTATCTAAGTCAATGAGCATAACCCGGAAAAATATGGCAGAGTAATCATGTGATTCATAATTGACATCTGCTCTCCAAAGACTTGGACAGAATCTGAATTTTCAGCATGCACTGGAAATGCTCTTCTGTTTGCTGGTCTGGGCATAACCATTCCACCTCTCTCTCCAGAAGTTCCATCAGTCTTCTGCATTTCAATAATTCCCTGGGTGCATAGAAAAGCTGGGCCAGGCACATGCTGAAAATATTTCAAGAAGTTGCAAAAAAGTGCTGATGTTTTTCAATGTCCAGAAATATGACAAGGAAGCAGATTTTTTTTGTCCAAATGCTAATGAAGACCAGCCTGTGCTCATCCTCAGGGTTTTCATAGATTCACAGTGGGATTTTACGTGTACATGTGTGTTCATGTGTATATGAGTCTATCTTCTGCTCCGATTTCACCACTCTTGGATATCACCACACAGCCTGGATGTGGCCAGATCAGTGAAACCTCAGCAGCCTCACCCCTCCCCAGCACTGACTTTTTGTTTCAATCCAATCCTTAACCCCCATTTAATGAATGTGCTTTTTCTGGAACAGCATATGGGTTCCTTGCATGTAGTTGAGACAATGTGTGGTCAAGTTGCTGAGAAAAGAGGATTCAGGGTGTGATGGTTCATGGTTCATGGTATTTGTCACTTTTTTGTCACTTCTCCTTCTGGTCATGAGAAGGTCATGGGGCAGTGGGTCATATAGCTGCATTCAGGTCCTTTTAATAGGTTGTCTCATCAGCCTAATTATTAACCAGGTTTTCAGACCTAGTGTATTAATGGGATACATAGGCATCAGTGTACAACTCCCCAGAGGAGAGGAGGGATCCAGAAAAATCCACAGAAATTACATACTAGGTAAAGTCATATCTGATCTACAGAGACTTGACTGAGGTTATGGAGAATAGAAGGGCAATGAAGCTGGAATTTGACAAGTGGAGTTGTGTGAAGACCCTCAGTTCAACAAGCACCATGGCTTGGGAAGTTTTCCTTTTGCCATTTTAATTTTTTCCGCTTTTGTGGTTTCTTTTGTATCTGTTACTGCAGCTGGGAGAAATCTGGAGGTGTCTCAGCCCTCTGCAGCCTGGCTGTGAAATGGCATCCTTGCACGTGTGGGAGGGAAGGCAAGGGAGGAGAGGAGAGCATGAGGAAGGGTTTATCAGAATAAACAACAACGGAGACATAGAGTTTTCGAACAAGTGTCCAAATCACATTATTGATGGCATCTAGAGACCAGCCCACGTCTTTATTGCTGCTGCTCTCGCTGCAGGAACATGGCCAAGTTTGTCTCAGCATTTGAGCTAGTCTTCCTTGTCAATGACACTTTTTTTTTTGGACACATTATGCTCTGTTCATAGCAGATGAAAAGCAATAGCTAAAGAGAACAGAGGCTTCACCACTTTGATATGCAAAAGACAACAAATTTTTGTATATTTGAAGGGAGCTAATCCTGCTCTCACTGAAGCCTTTTGGAAGATTCCCAGTGACTTTGGAGAGACTTTGAATTATGGCCAGCTTTTGGGTTTTTTTTTTTCTTCCCCTCTTGCAAGATGTCAGGAATAAATATTTTAATTCAAAATGGCACTGCAGTGCCTTGCAGTGCTGTGGGCCAGGACCCTGTCCCCAGCAGCCTCCGGCACTTTTCCCAGCAGTGAGGCATGCAGCTGGAGCACGGTGAGCACAGCCACACTGGGGAGGTGCCAAAACATTGCAGAGCAAGGCCATCATCAACTAGCAGACAGGCTGTTCTATACGTGCAAAACTCACAAAAAATATATGTAGTTCAGCTGGCTCAGTGAACTGCTAAGGAACCTGCATGCTGCTTGCAGTGTGCCTGCTATGGAGTAGGATATAAGAAGTAATTTTAGAGATAATTTTAAAATATTTCAGGTCCTCTGGGTATGCCAGATCAATGTCAATAAAGCCAGGATTCAGTACTTTGTACCAAATAAGCAAATCTGGTTTGGTTATGCTGCCCTTGCCACCTGAGAGCAGGAGAGGAATAAGGCACCTAAACAGTGGCTTAATAAAAAAAAAACACTTTAAAATTTTGTTGAATTTTAATGAAAGCAGCTCATAATGTGTAAGAGGGAGAATGCTGTTATGTCGCAGTGGACTTGCATGCATGTCTAACCTGGGAGCTGTTGTGAAGGTTCATAGTCTGTATCTTGGGACTCAGTGTGCCTTGGAACAGTGCTTGAGTAGTCAGTCATGTTACACACCCAGCATGTGCCTATGCATATGCACGTACATTTATATATGTCTGTGTAAATCTGTATATACATATATGCATATATGTATACATATATATTTATAGGCACACTGCATTTCATTGAATATACATGCTATACCTTTGTAGGCATGCTAAGCATATGTATATAAGCTTAGGCTTTTATGCATTTTTATGAGAAAAACAAAACATAAAAAAGAAAAATCTAAATGTAGATAACTAACAAAATGTAATAAATATACACATTTAAATACATCTTGAGCCTTAGCATGTATACAATTGTGTAGGTGAAACATTTTCTTGAATATTTTGCCTTTTCACATAATACAGGATGAACCAGATTTCATAGTGTTCATAGTGGATAATTGCTACAAAGTGAATCAGGGTAACCACGTTATCCCCCTCCTATACGGGTCAGTTTAAAGAGACTGTTTCAGTCATGCTGTGACCAGCCTCCCCAAGAGGAGGTCTACAAATGGTCCATGGATGCCCTTAGAGAGATGGTGTTTGGCTTTGAAAAGTGTCTGGGCTGCCTTGGTGGGGGTGGTGCAGCCAGCACCTGACACCCCCAGCACCACTCACATTCCAGCTCTCCAACAGCAAATGTGGTCTCAATATGTGAACATCAGCTCTAGGTAAGTTTGGAAGTTTAAAAATGAATCATCGCTTCCTTACCGTCCTACCTCCTAACTACTGCTACTCCACTTATTATCACACCATTTAAGCATCCTAGAATGGTACTAGGAAACACCAGTCTTTGAGCAAAAGAATCTGAAGTGTATTTTCTGGGTGCTGCACTAAGTTTCTTCCCAGGGATACTTAGTCTTGATGACTGTTTTCCAGGTAAAGCAGAAGGAGGTTGCCTTCTCCTGCCAAAAGGGGTAGTGCAATATTTTTTGCTGATTTCTGATGGCAATTGTTGGCATGCTGCTTGAAGCAGCTGATACCCTTATGCAAATTCTATTCAAGAAAAGAAGCATGATACTGGATGGAGAAGTAATAATGTGAAAATTGATAGCATTTCTAAAGGTCAAACAAGCATCTCTGACTTCACAGCATCACCTGGCTAGTGCTGAAAGCTAATGCTGAACCTGATTTTCACAGGGATAAACTCAAACCACAAAATATGGCTGATGCAAGTGAGTCACAGTGATAGCCAGGCAGTAGATTTTGCCAAAGCCCAGCTTAGACAGATGCTCCATACAGTCCCTGCCCCTACCCCCCCCCCCCAAAAAAAAAAAAAAAAAAAAAAAAAAAAGAGGAGTGGCCTGTTAGTAGGGACAAAAATTGGTTTGGGCTTCTCAGGAAACAGTGTGATTCTCCTTCCCTGTGGTAGTTAGTTCCTCCAGTACATGCCCACAGGTGCTACGAGCAGTGAGGTCTCAGCTGCGGGAATTCCTTCACCAGAGGAGCTCTCCTGGGCACAGGAAATTTTCCTTTTCCCCTCAGTTCCTGGTATTTGAGATCTTAATTTATCAAGCCCTTGCTTTTGAACAGGATAATAGCACAGTCCTGTGAGAGTGATGTGGGATGGCCATGCCTGTGGACAGAACTGGAGAGGGATCAGTAGGCCATTTCCCAATGCTTTTGAGATCCCTCATTGAATGAGGGGGTGGGGGGACATCCTGGGGATGTCAGAAATGCCAACAGTGAAGAAAAGAAAGAATGAAGGAAAAAGCACAGTCACATCTGCAGCTGATTTAACCATATAAATAAATGGTAGGTTCCTCTGGCACTGCCAGCACAAATAATTAAATGGTGCGTTTGGGTTCTAGGACACCAAAATACAGATGGGTTTTGAGACAGAGTGACATGTATGTATTTGTCCCAAACCATATGTTTATCTTTTTTTTCCCTATGCAATTAAAAGTTCATTAATAACCATATGATAACCATGAATAAAAGCAGGGCAGCAGGGTTGGACCGCAAGCACTGGGAGCTGGGGGCTGCTGTGCCTGGAGTGAGACCCGGGCTCTGGTTTTATTTAAGGCCACGCCTTGGCAGTTTTAAGACAACACAATGCAATTACTCTGACCGCAAAATGTTCTGCTAGAGCCTGATGGTCCCGATGCCACCAGGAAGGGAGATGCTGGGAGCAGGCCAGCCTTGCCACAGCCTCTGCCATGGGGCTGTTAGCAGTCATCTCCCTTCTCAGGCAGCCCTAGATGTTAAGGTGAACTTAACTCTGTATACGTCTGCCAGACCCAGGGATTCATTTCCTGTAACTACCTGCTTTTTTCCTGTGTAGGTGTACAGCTGAGGATGTGTGAGATAGATCCAGGGCTTGAAAAATGTTCTTTCTTTTCCTCTTAAAAAATCTTTGCCAGTGCTGGGAATCTGCTGCCTCTGTTCAGGTGAAGCTCCCCTGGCACTTTTGCTTAGAAGCAATGAAGACATCAAGCCGTATATGGATTCCATTATTATTTTGTTTTATTGTTGTCATTTTATGAGGGCCTTGTGGCCCACAGGGAGCAGGAAGGCGCTACCAACTAAACCAGGGTGGGGAGCAGAGGAGGCACGTCTAGGCTGCCTGGTATCAGGGAATTATTTCATCCAGAGCCCTATAGTGGGCAGGGAAACAATTCCCGTTTACCAACAGGCCCACTATTGTGCTGCTGGTGCCAGGGGACATCTGTGGCTGAGCAGAGTTGCACAATTGCCAGTGTGGTCCCTGCCAGAGCCCTTGGCTCCATGGAGCTGGGACAGCAGGCAGAGCTTAGCACAGTGTGTGGGTACCAATAGACTTTGGTGAGGCAGCCTGAACCTGACCATGCCACCACAGGCTGTTAGCATTTTGCTGTGAGAATCAGAGGACTGATCCATGCTGATACACCCCTCCTAGTTGCTTCCCTGCCTCTTACATCAATTTGGGGATCCTTGCATTAATCAAATGTGTGATCAAAAGAGCAGTGTTGTAGCTACTGTGTGAGGTCCAAGCAAGAGAAGGATGAGTCAGGTCATACCATCCATTTATTATTTTTAAAGCTGAACTCCATGTAGGTAATGTTAATAGCAAACCAAAGTGGGATTTATGAGTTAAGATGACAAGTGGTGTTGAAGTGTCAATCTCCTTATCTCTTTCCCAGACTTCTTCATCCAGAATTTAGATCATCCAAATGCAAACCCCTCTGCCTCTGGCTTCCCCTTCTTCTCCTTTCAGTTAATTTGCTTTTTAAATGGACATTCAATTTTAACCTGTCAAGTAGGGATGGAGCAGCTTTGAGTGGAATGAAAGAGACACAATGCTAATCTGATTTGTACATCCAAATTCCACTGCCAGCACCTCTGAACTGAACCCTCAAAACCCTCCAAGCCATAAACACTGGACAAGGATTCCTTGTATGGACAAGGAATCCATACAAAGTCACTATCCATGAATGGGCACAAAGTCTCAGCTAGTCAGAGAAATTTGGAGGGTCAAAAACTCCTTGGTGGCTTCCTAGACAGTACAGAGCACAGCTGCATATTGGCTGTGGAGCCATGACAGCTCCTGAGATGTCCAGGCTGGGTTTTAAGGGATATGTAGGCATAACTTTGAGTTTTACAGATGCATCCATGCTCACATAGCTACAGCCCATGCAGCTACATGAGCTAATTTTCATGAAGTATTTTGGGGGCTGCTAGCAATGCAGATTCTGCATAGAACAAGCTATGGCAGAGATCGGTGATTTATCTGTATCTCAGGAGGGCTTCATCGCACACCTTGAGTTCCAGCAGGTCTATCTACCCAGACTTGAAGCTACTGCAGCCATGTCTCTGCTGTACAGCAGCAACATTCTCCAATTCCTGCAGCACACAGATCTGGTTGGTTGTTATCCTCCACCTTCTTCAACTGCCCTGTGTCCTCGTGGGGGCATCCCTTAAGTCCTACCCCAAAAGTCAGGGCTGGAAGGAAAGAAATGACCTGATTTTTCAATCCCCATTGAAAACTTGGAAACAGAGCTATGCACAAATTCAGCTGGGCTGCGGCAATACTAACCAATCCCCTAGGACTTCTCTGCATGGAAAGAGACTGGGACAGCCCTAAGAGGATGAAGCAGTAAAAAATGGTTTTAATTTACTTCCCTGTATGCCGTGTGTTCACCAAGCAGGGACTAGGAGCAGCCTCCAAGCCTAATTGCTGTTTCTCCATAAGGGCATTTATAGAAGCATCCGAGTGAAGGGACACATACTCCTATGGTGTTGTGACAGAATTTCTACAAAACCATGTAATTTGTGCACATGTGCAATCTTTTTTTGGGGGGGTTGAATTTTTTTTTATTTTATGTCATAGGCTGCTGGCAGATAAAGTACTACTCCCACAGCCTGTTACGAGTGTACACTGAGCCATTTCCAGCCAATTGGAGCTTTTCCACAAGATGGTACTTAGCCCAGTCTGTAATTGAAACAGGGCATGGATGCTCCTGGGAAAGGCAAACGTCAGCCAAAAAAACAGGCTGAGATAGTCAAAGATATTTAGTATACAAATAAGAAGATGTTTCATAAATATCTTATAAAAACTGTAATTTACTTCCCAATATTTCAGCAGATTATCTTAATGCAAACAGCAGATGCATTTTGGAACAAGACAAATGTTTAGCAAAATTAAAGTTATTCATGTGAAGTCACACAGGGAATATTTGCATGATATTTTACTAATTACTCTAAAATCTGAATTGTAGCAAATAAACAAACAGGAAAAAAGAAAACAGCAGAAGGATTAGCCCCAGGCCTCTCTTTTTATGTTTTCTGAGTTTTTTCCTCAGCATCTCAACCTTTATTCTCAGGTGTCCTGGGGCTCTTCCCATGTCTCCTCATCTTTCTTCTCAGGCCTGTTACTTTTCTCAGACTCTTGTTTTTCCCTGATGGGATTTCTTCTGATAGGGGTTTGATTTTCTTCTTCCCTCGGAGTCCAAGCACATCCCCTGGTCTTCAGTTCTGTCTGCTCCTGTTTCTTATTGCTTGACTGGACTCAAGACTAATTTCCAATAGTCAAATTTTATCATCCTTTTGGGGAAGTACTTTGCTAGTGTATTGAGCTCAGGGACTGCCCCAAATAGGATTAGCCATAGAGAAAAACCCAATACAAAAGGAGTACATGCCTTTATAGTGGACAAGAATTCAGACTTCGGTTACTTTAACCTTCTCTTATAAGTTTCAAGTTACAGCAGCAAGGATCAAGTTGTAGTTGCTGATTGTTATGACATTATTTTTTGTCAGGTCTATTTATTTGCTCTCCCGGAAAAGAGAATATATTTCAAGATGTCAAAATATTTTGTTCGCCTTCATTTGATTGTAAGAGGAGCCTTAGGTGAGGTAAGAAAAATGTATGTTTATCAGAATTTTGATGCACAGTAGATGGTTACATGCTTGTATATGTTTCATCCACCCAAAGGAGTGCTGAGGGTACAAAAAAATCAAGCAGTAGGAATGTCGCAAAGGTCAGAATTAAAACTTCTGTGCCGTACATAGGAATCACATTGACTGCAGGAGCAAGTGGGCTGCAGGGTTGGAAACAGAAGTCCTTGGTTTCACAGCTGTGTTTTACCCAAGGTGTTGGAGTTTCTTACAACAGGGAGTATCTCATAATTCTTCTGTCCAGCCATGTAGGTGGGTAGGAAATGCACCTCTTACACATTACTTCTATGGCAAAGGGAGTTTTTTTAGCATCTGAATCTTTAAGATGCAAAATCACTTTTTGAGTCATGTCCCTAACACTGAAAATTCTCCCTGTCCCATTCTGTATTCTGGAGAAGAGCCTGGGGGCCTTGGAGGAAGTCCAGCTTGACACAGGGTGGACACCTTCTTTTAGCCCATGTAACAAGCATTTTCAGGATCCTCCTCTTCATGCTGGCCAGTATTTTCATTTTAACCTTCATTTTCCTTATGGTTGTGAGGCACAGGTGGATGGGCATGTTTAGCTAAATGCACAGGTAGGTGCTAAGAAATATAAGTTGTACATCTCACTTAGTCCTCTAAGGTTTTGTTAAAGTACTTCTGTGGGGTCAGTTGGTAATTCTCCTGTAAATCGATTTTTTTTTTTTTTTAATTTGGAATGATGAAATTAATACAAAATTTAATGGATATATTATCTGACTAAATAGGAAAAACAGAGGGGAGAATAGGGCATTACTGTCACTATTACTTTTTCTTTAAGGGAGGAGACTTCTATTCATGAAGTTTACACTTTGAACTCATTAAAGTCTTTCTTTAGCCTCTCCCATCCGCAGGTCATTGCAGGAACATGTAAAAAGGAAATGTTTTATTTTAACAGAGTCAAAGTACATGAAACACACACTTGCCACTCCATAACATTCCTTAAGTCAAATCACGGAACCAAGCAGAATTTTTTTTCCTGTCTCCATTTTTACTTAATTGAAAAGAGCTCAAATTATAATCTTCTTGCAGGAAGCCTAAATTGTATTACTGGAAGTAATAGCAATCTCCTAAGCAAAATTCTATGGGACTCATGCCACTCTGATTTCTGAAAAGCTGCATTCAAGCACATGCAATGCTGCCTCTTTCCTGAACACTGCTCTCATGGTTGTGTGCAGGGAGCTTTAGATGATGCCAAAGCAATTGGCTATTTCTGCATTGGGCTCTTCCAGGTGTTTCAGCCTTTATGGCAGTCTGGGGTCTTGGGAGAAGCTGTGAGAGTCCTGCCCAACCATCCTAACTTTGGTCCTGGTTCTCCCTGTGTAATATGCATGTGTAACTTCCATGAATGTAAATAAAAGTTATGTACATGCATAGAGAGGGAAATAGATGCATTTATCTTGGCTCAAGACAAGCAGCATCTCCCTAGGGATCTACTTAGGAGGTTATTGAGGAGGCAGCAGCAAAGTGGAGTGGGTTGTACCTTTCTACATATGTGTTGTAGAAATTATTAGCATGTTGCTGATGCTTATGGTGAACAAATAGTTTATTTCTGGACTAAGAAACATTCCAATGTAAATACTCAACTGGCAGCTAGCTGGAAGTTTGCCACTTGAAGTTAAAAGGCCCGTGACCAATGGTGTCAGATTAACATTTCCAAGTTGGACAATGTACAAATGGTGTTCTTGGACTGAAATAGAAATAGATGAAAGTGGTCTACTGCAGTGCAAATAACAAACTGGCAACCAGCTGGTCATTGGAAAGAGAATATACTATGGGAATATGCTTTCTGCAAAAATACTTTATTTTGGAGATAAGTATCAACAATAGGAAGATGAGGCTTGTTTAACAAGAACCATATGGTGTCATCCTGCTTTTATTTCTCTCAATGGCAAAGCCCTGATTGTCTTTTGTAGGTGCAGAATGGGGATTACTGCTAATAAACAAGAAGTACAATAAGCTGTTGATTCATTGTTGCCCTTCAAGAGTTATAAACAGGTTATTTTTAATGCACATGCTGATATTTCAGGAGGCAATAACTGAAAGGAAGCAGAATTGAAGGTGCTTGCTGAAAAACAAAATTTTCTTCTGGTAATATAAACCAAGACAAAGAGCTGTTCAAGACAAAGTTATCAAACTGTGTGAAACTGATACAGCAATATTTTTAAACTGATAATTGGAGAAGTAGTAGATGGGTTTGTTCAAAAGAAAAATAATTTTGAATTTTCAAGGAGAGAAAACAATAGCCTGTGAAAAGTAACTTATGGGCAAATGGGGAATAAGGAAGGACTTTGCTGAGGTTTTAAGTAGCTAGACAATTTAGTCTGTTAGCAATGCAATTAAAGATAACAGCATTGTAGTTTTGGTATAGTCACAAAATTGATTTGAGGGAAGGGAAGGGAAGGGAAGGGAAGGGAAGGGAAGGGAAGGGAAGGGAAGGGAAGGGAAGGGAAGGGAAGGGAAGGGAAGGGAAGGGAAGGGAAGGGAAGGGAAGGGAAGGGAAGGGAAGGGAAGGGAAGGGAAGGGAAGGGAAGGGAAGGGAAGGGAAGGGAAGGGAAGGGAAGGGAAGGGAAGGGAAGGGAAGGGAAGGGAAGGGAAGGGAAGGGAAGGGAAGGGAAGGGAAGGGAAGGGAAGGGAAGGGAAGGGAAGGGAAGGGAAGGGAAGGGAAGGGAAGGGAAGGGAAGGGAAGGGAAGGGAAGGGAAGGGAAGGGAAGGGAAGGGAAATTAAACTCAATCGAATCGCAGCCTCAGTGGAAAATTCTGTTTTGGGAACTTTTCAAGGATGTAAACCATCATCTAGAATTGTTTATTTTTATGGGTAGGAAGTAAAAAATAAGTCAAGTAAGACTAGAAATTACATTCTTACCATAGCTAGAAGGTAGCAGTAAAATCAATAAAAGTCAGCATTGCAAATTCATTTTTTTAAACTGGTTGTGGTTTGTTGCTGTTTTACTTTTTTTTTTTTTTTTTCAGTGGCCAAGGTTTTTTATTTTGGTCTCAAAAAGACAGCAAGTAGGAAACTACTAATCATCAAGAAAATATCAAGATTTAAAGGTGAAAATTATGGATCATGTGTGCAGAGGCTGACATCTCTCTTTGGGTGTAAGTACTCAATCCCACTGATTTCCATGTGTCTAAATACAGCTTATAATATTCAGGGATATCAAAATTGTGTTATGCTGCATGTTGAGATACATCATATTACTAACTTGGCTGGTTTTGCCCAAAAACTTCCTTTTTCTTCTCTTCTTGCTTTAAGGTATAGCAAATAGTGGAAGCATAAAGAAATAATACAGAACCTGAAGCATGTGAGGATTCAGATGTTTGGTCTGACTGTCTTAGTTTATCTTCACTTTCGACTTTGAACACCCCTTCCCTGGGACTCCCTTGTCTTTACACTGATGTCAAAGCAGCCTTAAAGCATTTCTGCTGGTTTTTTGGGCTCCTGATTCCCACCTCAACCCCTCCATTTGAATCCCCAACACAAACTACTGTAATTCGAAAGTACTTTCAAGGCAGCCCAATGATGAGGGTGATCCCACATTATCTGTTTGTGATGGAATGCATGAAGAGCGTGCACTCATCCAAAGCTCTTGAAACGACTGGGATGGTTCTCCTGCATGACTTGACAAGTTGTTTACAGGTGGGCCTTGCTGGAACAGGGCTTCAGATGCCAATACTTTCAGGATTCCATTTTTTCAGGTTATCAGCAGTTCTCTAATAAATGGAAATGAAACATTAAATTTAGATTGTGTCCATTTATAGGACCAGTAGTAATTTGACAACGTTACCAATAAATAAACACCCATGCTTCTATAAAGAATGGGACTGCACCTCCCCACTGCCCAACTCCCTAAAGCTGAGGAAGACCCTCTGATTTTATCTCTCCCTTGCTTTTCTTTTCCCCAAGCAGCAGGGATAGCTGAAGAAGCCCGTCATCATTTTATTGCTGTTTCTAATAAACACATATGGTGATGCCTATAACAAGAACAACAAGGAGTTGCTATTGTTCAGAGCACGGCCATATGTGGGCTGTCCAGCGGCTCGGCAGCTGCATCGTGAGTGCTCAGGAATGTCGATAGCCCAGAGAGAAAGGAATGGTTTTTAAGGGCTCTGAGCCTCACAAATAATGTGTCTGCTTTACATACCACCGTTGCTAAAACAACTTCTGACCATGGAGTGCCAAAAGCATAGATGTGGTGTTAGTCACTACAAAAGTTTATAAGGTGATTAAATTGTTAGTAATTGCAATACAGACTGAGAAATTAGCTGGGAGTGTGTTGAAGGGAGCTTTGCAAAACAAAAAGGCCTAAATTAATATTTGTATAAATATTTTGTATGTATATACATACACATATACGTATACATATACATATACATATACATATACATATACATATACATATACATATACATATACATATACATATACATATACGCACCAGTATGTGTGTATTTATACACTTAGTACCATTATTTTTTACATCAGAAACTCAGGCGCTTGTACATTAAGTACTTTACATTATAAAAACTTTGATCCCATCACTAATCCATATTTCTTTTATCCCATTGTACGAGGTTGAAAGGCATGCAATTTGCCAATAGTTTTTCCTATTAACTACTTCCTATTCCCATTAACTACTCTGGACTCATATGGCTCTGCTTAGGATGGATAATCAACACTTCAGTGATGCAGAGGCAACCCAAACACGATGGTTTGGATGCCTCACGTACAACTGTGTTTTCTAACATTCTTCTTTTCCTGATGCCATATCTAAACTGCAATTTGATAGAAAATGACCAGCCCATCTGCACATCTTTTTTTCCATCAATGTGTTTGAGGGGAGGGAGAGAGAGAGAGAGAGAGAGACTGTGACTAAGAGAAAAGAGAAATAAGGCTTGATAGCAGGCAACATTTTTTTCAAATTTGGACAAACAGAATTGGGCAACCAGTGCTTTATTGAAGCCCCTGAATAATTTCACTCTTTATGTGCATGTGTGTATGTGTGTGTGTGTGTGTGTGTGTTTGTGTATGTGAGAGAGAGAGAGAGAGAGAGAGAGAGAGAGAGAGAGAGAGAAAGGCTGAGTACCTACTGTAAATAAGAAGAGAGAGAGAGAAAATTGTAAAGGATCCAAAAATCAACTACTTGCATATGTATCCAACCAGGGATTTTAAAAGCCTGATTTAAATATCACAGTGCAAATTATTTTGGCCAATATTTCTAACACATGGCAGGAAATCTTGGTCTTGCATTTCTTTTGCATATGTACACACCTTCTTTGTGTGCACACAAATTACCTGTATAATGGGACACGGTTTGAGTAACCCATAATGCCCCTGGAAGAACCACATCCAGGCATTCGCAGAAACCATGGACCAACACGGGCTGCCAAAATCTACAACTGTTTTTGCCCAGTAAATGAAACCACAAACATTCGCATGCTTAGATACTCTGACAAAAAGTAAATATTCTGGATGGTGTACTTTTCAATATCATACACAATGGTATGGATAAAAATAAAAGAGGAGAAAAAATTAACTTCTGTTTACTCTATCTTAAGGAGTTCTTTCCGATGGGTGAAGCTGAAATGCCCACACTGATTTCCCTTGAAATAACAAAGGGCCATATTTTCCTCCTGACAGGTGTATGTGGCTCTCAGTTCCTCTTGGGAGTAGTGGCAGAACTTCAAAAAACCCTGTGCCAAGGCCAGACTTTCAGTGGTCCCCGGCATCCCCCAGTTCCTGTCAATTTGTAAGCAACATGCAGCTTGAGGCTTTGCTCATTCTTCAGCTGAAACTTTCAGAACTCGTGATTTCTCAGCATGAGTCAGTTTTATGTAACCCCAGCTTGCACTTCTCCAAACCCCTCCCGAGCTCAGAGTGCTCTGACAGCCAGCCTCAAATTCTTCATTCCTGCAGCTGGCAACGTCAACCCTCTGGTGGTGGCACAACAGGCCCCTCCTGGGGGGCTTTGGGGGCTCAGTGGGGCTCTCCTGGTGCTGTGAGGACAGAGGCTGGGAGAAAGCTGGGCTGGCATATGGAGCCCCACTCCCACTGGGAAAGATGTTGAGGTTGCCTGCAACAGAAATGTCCAATCATGGGTTTGTTTAGCTGATTTTCTTTTTTTTTTTTTTTTTTTTCCCAATTGCTTGAAACAGCATCAGTTTTATCCATGGCCCTGCCAGAAGAAACATCAGAAGAAAAATTTCTCATGTAAAAGTGGTAATAAGAGAAGGCACTGATTTGGTGGATCCCACTTGCTGTTGGCATTCTGCAGGCACCTTGGATGATGACTTCAGTTCACACCCTGGTCCACTGCTTCACCCTGAAGGCAGCGTGGTAATGTCAGGTGCCTAAACAAGCTGGAGAAATGGCTTATCACACCATAAGTAATTTTTAACCATTATCTGTAGATAAACTGAAATATATAAGACCAGATGAAAAGAGTGGGAGAAGGTGAGAAGCTAAATCCCATTTTTAATTCCTATTTTAAGCTGATTTTCCCTTAAGAGGTGGAAAATACCAACACGTGATTCTTCCCCTGAGAGCTTCCCATGTCCATTTTTGGAGGGAACTCGTTGCTGGTGGGATAAACCCTTCCCAACCTCAGTGTCAGCACAGCTCTCTCATCTCCCAGGGCAGCCAGGAGCCCTCCTGCCACTCATAGGAAGAGGGATGCCCATTTTGGTTGGCCATCCCACCCTCACCAGAGCCAGACAAGAGTCAGTGAGAAGCTTTTATGTTCCTGAGTCACAAATTCTTCCTCCTCAATCTTGGAGGGGAAAAGTGCCATATTCCATTTGGCTGACACCTACCTTCTCTCTCCCTAAATGCAGTAGAAAGCACAAAATGGTGCTTTTTTTCCCTACAAAAACGAAGCCCCAGTTAACTGGAGTGGGGGCTGGTGGACGTTGAGCAGGAGACACTGCTTTATTGGAAACATTTGATGATTTGGCAGAGTAAAGTGTGAAGAAACCAGGCCACTCAATGAAGTACAGTGGGAAGCAGGTGGAAGGGCTGGAGAAGCTGTGGAGGTGGCTTGGGCTCCCCCCAATATTTGAATATTCATACCTCAGCATGTCTCTGCTTTCTGTTTGAAATGTACCTAGTGCATTCAAATCAATGAAACAAGTGACAGAGAAGCACATTTTGGTGTACTTTCCCAGGTATTGCTGGCTTTTTTTTTTGTGCAAAATGACTGATTTGTGTGTCATGTAAAAGGAGTACCACAAATTTACGCCCTAGGAAAAAAATATAAGGAAAAAAAAAGGTTTTTTTAAAAAAGCAAAACAAAACAAAACAAACAACAACAACAAAATCCTGAACAATTTCCTAAAATAAATGTTATTCTTTTACCTTACCATGTTTAACCCTATGAGTCTGTGTATGAACATTCACAGGCAAAAATACCGCCTGATAATAAAATAGTTCCACATAAGAAATTATTTAAAATATTGAGAGAAACCATGGAGAAATGTAAGATCTGGCATGGGGGAACATGTGCCAGATCGCTCCACTAACCTACTTAGATGCAGCTTGGTCACAGCAGAATAGCCAGCCATCTGATACTTTGGAGGCTGTGACTGTGTGCTGGCACTGTGCAGACCTCAGGTCTTGAAAACCTCTCTAGAAAAATGATGGGATATCTCCTTGTCATTGCATAAATTTTAAATACATGTCGGTAGGGTCATAGCCAAGTTTTGCAGTTGCAGTGATTGTAGAACATGAGGAACACATGGCACAGTATTGGGATTCATCTCTTATTCCTTGTCAATCCCTCAAACCAACACCTTTCCCAAGGTGAGAATGTTGACACCTACATTCCTCCACTAAGGGACTTTATGCAAACATGTTTCCGCCCAGCTATGTTAGCTTGTCTCTTGGAGGTTTATTATCTCCATACGTGTGTGTCTGGTCATACCAACAGATAAGATTCCAGGGCTGGGTCCTGCCTTGTGCTCAGGCAGGAACTAATGGGATGGCTATAGATTTTCCTGGAAAACTTCTATAAAATCTTTCTGCAGCTTTCTATACCTATGGCCTGCTTTTTCTTATTTTTTTTTTATTTTTTCTTTTTTTATTGCAGACCTCTAAAGCAATCCCCTTGGACATATTTGTATATATTTCACTGTAAGTGAAAGAGAACAAAACAAATAAAAACACAATGAGGCTCTTTCTCCTTGCTGGTACTTTCTTCAAACTTTCTGCTGAGGATTTCCAACAGCATTTGTCGTCACATGGTAAGGGCTCTGAATGAAATTATTGATGGTTGCTGGGGGGAAAAAAGGAAAAAAAAAAGAATAAAATCCCTTGAGACAAAAGGTATGTCATGAATTTCCCCAAGTTATTTGCAAATCTCTCTGCCAGTATCAATAAATCCCTCAAATTTTAGGATAGGCTACATTAATTACAGGATGGCATTATGCATTTAAATGTTGCTGAAAGTTATATCTGTGATCAGTCATGTTTGAATTGCACATTCACATGAAATATTTGTTTTTTAAATATGTCGGCATGCAGGCGAACAGCAATACCCTCCATGATGTTTTAATAGGCTTTTATTAGTTTGTACTTTCCTTGTTATCGTGTTTTACAGTATGTGCATTCAATGTGTTTGTGTCTGTGCTCTTCATGCACACATTGCAGGATGCCAAAACATCCTTCTGCTTCCTTGTTTCCAACCACTTAGTCAGGCACTTGAATGCTTTCCAAATCTTGTTAAAAACCAGCAATAGCACTATCACTTCTTCTTGTCAGAGTGCACAGAAAGGGACTGATGGAGAAGGCAGTGGAAAGGTAAAGAAGGAGGCTCATGGTCGGGAACACTCAGTGGGGGGGTCTTTATGGATGAGCCCAGTACAGCCTCACTGCCATGATGCCCAAACCTGATTTAGGGCTTTCCACTGCCTCACTGTGGGGTTTTGGTTCACTTGCTGGATGGAAAAGCACTAGAAAAATGCTCCTTATACATAACTTCTAAATTTAAAAGTTTACAAAGTACCAACTCCCTAACTGAAAATCATGGAGTGCTTCTCTGTGCTGATAAAGATTAATTATATTTCTATATTAAACTCTTTTTTCCTCCAGGAAAATTTAATGTAGCATTCAAATAGAAGTGGGTTTTTTTCTGATTAAAATAGATTTACAAGTCAACTTTATTTTATTCACCAATTTTTCTGAAAATAAACTAACTAGACAGACCAGACCTAGATTCAATAAATGCTACAAATTTACACTTCTGGTCAGTTGAAAATTGCTCTCGAGACTGTTCAAAATGTTACAGTCAGGTGCAGCCTTGCTGGGTAATGCTGGGATCATGCAATGCTGGTGGTCCTGGTATGAGCATTAAAATTAACTCCATGCTCACAAGTGAAGGAGCAGGGGAGGGTAGTTTCTCTTGGATTGCTATTGTAGATGTGGATTCTCTCGTGTCTACAGGCAGTTGAGCTCATCCCATTGCCACTGGGAGAGGCAGATATAGTTGCCCTGGTTGACTGTCTCCATGAGGGGGGAATATCTGACCAGTTTGATTGCAGTCACCCTATGAATTTAAGTGTGTATCCACTGCCTCCTGAGAAGGGCAGGGATTTCAGCTTCAACTAAGGAACTTGCCAAGAAGTTGTGACACAGCCTTGCAGGCCATCTACATTAGAGACCACAGTTGTTCATGGTCAGCAAAAAAGCTGGTCAAACAACATTTATCAGTGTTCACTTGGCCTATGCCCCAAATTTGGAATAATTTATTTTACTGATTATTTTTTCCCTAGACGACAGGCTAAATGCAGGGCTTGCTGATATAATTCTCAAAAGCAGTCCTTTGTCAGGTCTTGGGAGAAAGTTTGAAGTCAAGTGCCAGATTTCTCAGCAGAGTGTCTGTGGTCCCAACCAGCCACGTCCTGCAGGAAGACACAACCATGTGTCAAAACACCTGCTCATAATATCTCCTTGCAGTCATAGGCTACATCATGTCAAGTAAGAGATATCCAAAGACTTGAGACCATGGGTTGGATCTTCTTGCTCCTCCAAAAGGAAAGGACATGGGTGAGCCTCTCCTGCTAATAATCTGTGCTTGGTGGAGCAAGGATGGAGGATAAGTCATGCAGGCTCACATAAAATTGCATTTTTCAAATGAGTAGTGGCTTCTTTTTTTGTGGAGAATGGCAACTCTGGTCACCTCAAGGCTGATGCACTCTTGGAAAGTGGAATATTTATGGCAGAGAGGAGGAAATATCTTTTGTAAGAAAACATGGTGCATAAACACATGATATAGCTCAGACCACATCTTCATTTCACCCATAATTTTTGAAAGTGCAGAAAAGCCCAGCTTTTTCTCCTGCCTCACGAAGAAATATAAACCAGAGTTTATATCGGATGCTTTATGGGAGTTTATTGGAATATCCAACAGGTTTCATGTAATGTGTCATAAGGTAAAGTCTGTTCTTTCATGATTTACAAGCAGTGTGTGCCGGTGTTACTGTAATTTATAGACCACAGATGGTCAGGGGGTGCCCCTGCTGACTTGAAGCTGAATAAGAGGCTGAGCCCTGTGTGTCATCTGCTGCAGGTACCTCCAGCTCACTTTCCTAAATTAGTGCTGATTGAGATCTGCCTTCAAAACCAGAGGGTCCCAAGACCTTTGCCTTGCAAGCTGGGGCTATTTCAGAAGGGGAGAGGATACAAATAATTAAGGTTAGGAGTGAAAACCCTAAGCCTATCAGAATGGCACCAAGGCAAAATTGTTTTTACAATAGTAATTTCTCTTTTCAAGACTGGTATTTCACTTGATGGTCTATTGTCACCTGTTAAATGGAGAATGAAGAATGTCAGTCACCCCTTTCACCAGTCTAAGACAAACATCTCCTCTGAAAAATTTTCTATATATTCATAAATCTCTCTTGTAATGACCCTTAGGATAGATCCTATCTTTGTTCTCATCATTTTACTCTTTTAGGTAATTACTCTTCAACTATGTTTTACTGTGACTTTCTTTCAAGTTTATCTAAGTATTTTCTTTTTTAATTTTATCGAATAATTATCTTTTTATTCCAGTACTTTTTTCTAATTCCCCAGGACTTTACTTCTGATGGGAATAAAGGCAGAGGGAATGAGGCAGAGGGAATACTGGCTGTACATCTCATCCAAATCTTTGGGAGATTTACTTTTTTTGGCCAGGGGATTGGGATTGGGCCCCTTTTCACTTTTGAATTCTCTGGTTGACAAAGTTCCTCACGTCACCTCATATTTCTCCCAGGCGTGTTTTGTCTTGCTGCGTGTGGCCTTGCCCTGCCCGCAGAAATCCCGCGGTGGTCTCTGTCGGGATGCGGCAGCCTTCGGAGCGACGTGCTGGATCCAGGGACGCCTGGTGCTTGGCTAGCCCGCTGCAGCGAGGTCGTGCATCTTAACAAGGCACCGCAGATCCCCTTTCTAAAGGGCATTGATTGTGTTTTGTTAAAATAGGCTTTGAACCCAGCTAACCCTGTGCCAGTAGGACATTTCAGGGCTTTTTTTCTGCCTGGACCACACTTGACACCTGTTGGCAAACACAGCTGCAAATGCTGCTGAGAGAAACCTGCATCCGATCTCAAAACCGAGTGACTCAATTTTTTCCCAATAGTAAATACATAAGAGAATTTTGTGGCTTCTTTAGTTAATAAAAAGAGGAAGAAAAACCCCAAATTTGTTTTTCTTTATCAAGATGAGGGTAAAACGCACCCTATAGACAAAAGAAGCAGAAGGAAAGCTGTAATGGAAAGAAAATTGACAGCCTTTCAAAACTCAGGTGGCACTTTCCTTTTCCAGTTAATTACAGTTTTAATTACATGGCTTCTTGTGACTCCTTGATACCTAATAAACTAGACTCTGTGGGGCGGCAAAGTTGAGTTTTGCTTGAACTGCAGGTGTAAGGCTCAGTATGAAACATAAATCAACTTCTTAAGCATGTTCCCATGGTGTGTTCAGGTTTTTTCTTTCTATTTGCATGTAAAAATCACATCTTTTCACCATTGTTGGGTAAAAAAAGAAAAATATTATAGCTGCAATGCAAAGAGTATTACCTTTGTGTCTTTGGATATAAAATCCCTTTTTAGAAGGGGAAAAAAAAGGATCTTTTATTTTTTTAACCCCAGATATGATAAATTTTAAAGGAGTTATGTATTACCCACATAGACCCTTTCTCATTAACCTTTTTTTTGCAAGGGATGTGGATGCATAAGATAGACAAGTTCTTTGGTAGAATGAAAGCAAGGGGAGATTGGTGTGTGGAAATAAAGAAATATTCAGTTCATAGGAGCTGCCTCTCCTGAAGGTTCAGAAAACAGAGACTACCTGTTTATTCCTTGTGTATTATGCCATAGAAATGTGTTCTCCAGTCAGGTTCAAGCGTGTGCCATATATTGCCTCTGAGCAGGGTAACACATTCATGACCTGTAGCAGCAAAAGCTGGAGACAAATATGGTCCAAATATTCACATTGGTTTCAATCCCATGGGATATGAGGGGTCATGAGTCTGGCAGGAAAGTCTACTGTCAAGATGGTCAATGGATATTTCAGTGGAAGATTACCCATCTTCCCTCTTCCTCAAACCAGACAAAATTATTTTAAAGAAGCAGGAAAGGAGGAAAAGAGAGAGGAAAACAGACAGTAGAGCTTCACATATGGCATTTGGATGGTGCAAAACATGAGCAAGGTTCATGTGTGGGACATGAGTGTGTCAACAAGTATTTCTTAACCTGTAAGACTGGAAGGGGCTGGTTTTTACTGTCTTGTTACTTGTAACTTGAGCTCGTGATTTTTCTGTTGAAGTACTGGTTTTAAATGAGTGAAAAAAAAAAACAAACAAAAAAAACCCAAAAAAAACCCAGTGTATTTGTTACAAGTGAAGAAAGACAGCTCTGGGAAATTGGTGCCTGGGTAGTACCTTTTCATGCCCAGCGGGGGTAAGGGGCGGGGTGGGGAGGGAGGAGAATCACGATGCTCTGCTTGGCTTTCAAAAAAGACTTATTTCTGTTGTATTGTCCCATTGCTGATTACATGAAGCAGCACTGTTCACGGCTGGAGCAAGTGTGCTGAAGTCAACAGAAGGTCTTTCTTGCTCCTCCAAGGGCATCATGCTCATTGTTCAAGATACCCACCTACCTCCTCTATGGCACATCCTAGCCTCTGATTCTGCACTCTGAAGACCTTTGTCAACTCACTGACACCACAGGGCCACCTGAGGCACAGTTAGAGGCAACTTCCTATATAAAAATCTTATATGACTTGGACAAAACAGGCAGATTTCAGCTTTAACTTCAATAGAAATCTTGCCTGAAAGACAATCTTCCAGGAGAGTAGACTTGTCTGGTGCCATTTCACCTTGATGTGCTGTTGATGAGTATTCTTTGTTGCTTTTTGTTATTGTTGTTTTTGTTGTCATTCTTGGTAAAGATCATAATTTATTTTCCCCCACTCCAGTCTGCCTACCTCCTCTTTTTTGCAACTGCATATATTTCTTACCTGAACAACTCCACCTGCAAATAACAGGTGGATCAATACTGTGTTAAATCCCTTGGGCATAAATGTCTTGTACTCTTGTGGTCTGTTTGTGGGCAGTGTTTGGACAGTCCAAAGCAAAACTGTGGGGAGCTGGACCATGGTCTGCAATTTCTTTATGTTGTGTGGCGTAAGTGAAATAAAAACCCAACCCAACATCTCAGAGAGAATTTCCAAGATGAGAAAAAGAAGAATTCCTCCTACCTTCCTCCCAAATAAAGTGTTCCATCATATTTTTCAATTATTCTTGTTTTTATTTTTGAAGCCACACTTCAAGAAGAGGTGAATATACTATTTTATATTTTCAATATGGTTTTTCAAAGTGGGAAAGGCAAGGTAAAATTAAAAGACCTAGAGAAAAGGAAGGAGAATGGGGAAGGAGAGGAACAGGAGTTTAAAAAATTAAGAAGTTAAAAAAAATTTATTCCAGAGGGGTTTTATTCAGAGCTATGTCTCTCACATTGTACTGGGATGGGGTGTGTGAGGCATCAGAGCAGCAGCAAGGGATACAAGTTCATGTTTGGGATAAATCTCACATGCTTAGCAAGGGGATGGACTGAGTGGAGGAATGGCAGTGGAAGAAGCAGCAGCCTCATGAGTGTCTGCCATCCTAGCACTCCAAGTGCTGTGGAATGTGAGAAGAAAGAGGAAAGAAGTCAAATATGCTGAAAATATTTTCAACAAAGAAATAAAACTTTCCAGCTGAAGCAGAATACACATTTTATTTTCTTCTAAATGCTTCCAGTGGAAGCTTTTGAATAAGGAAGACAAAACAAACATGCCCTTGTTTCCATGCATATTTTGTTGCCTGTACCTGGTTGGTTGGGAACATAAATGCTGCGAGTGACTGGAGAAAGCTGCAGCATTGAGCTGGAGAAAGTGCAAAAACCTGTGAAGGACCACCCTAAAGTGAATCCATCCCTGCAGGATGGCTGGCCTGTCATGGAAGGGGAGGGTGGTGACGCAGGAGCAGCAGTGTTGCGGGCATTAAACCATTTGCCACCCATCAATATGGCAATCTGGTCAGAAGCCTTTCTAGGCAGCTCCAACACAGAAAAGTCCTGAAAAGTTTTCAAATGGCCAATGCCTGCTGAAACACAAGTGTCCATTTTTCATTCCATAGAAAGTTTATCTGGAGGAAGGCGGGCGACCCTCAGACCCAGCCACCCGGTTCCTGCTCCCGAGCTGGACGAAGGAAGCGTTGCACAGTAGGGAGTGTATTTCATCCCCAGTTGTAGGAAAGCTGCACTTTAGTGATGGGATAACAGACAGTGCATGAAGGAATATTAGCTGCAAAAAATGTTCCCTTTGAGAAGGAAGCCTGAAAGAGGTATTTCTGTCTAAACTTGGGAACCCAGTGCACATCTGTCCAAACCTACCTGAGGACAGAAGAGTCCGTGTGCTAGAGATCTTACCCTTGAGGCACCACCATGATATGACTGAGCCAGGCAGGCGTTTTTCAGAGCTGGGCACCCCACACCGTACTGGAATGGGGTGCATGAGGTGTCAGTGCAGTAGCAAGGGATGCAGGCTCATGCTGGGGAGAAATCACGTATAGCCATGGCTTGGCAAGGGGAGGGAGGGAGTGGAGAAGCAGTGATAGAATAAGCAGCTGCATTCTCATGGCATTTCAACATGTAAGAGCTGCTGATCATGCCTGCATAAGCAATCACCAGTACCCATAGCTGCTGCACTGGATCCCAAGCATGTTTCTCATGTCCTGGTCCTCCTACCTGGGGTAAGCATTGCAGATCCAGTGCTTTAGGAGATCTATTATTTTCTGGTTAAACAAGCCTATCTATTGTTTTAACCATCTTAACTTTTTTTGAGCTGATTCCTCATCAATTCAGTCCAAGCTCAGCTGAAAAATACTGGTTTTTAACTTTTAGGAGGAACATGACTTATGATTTACTAGATAGCTATGTCAAGCCTATTGTAATAGAAGTCCAACCTATGTGATGTGTATGGGCTACTGTATTATAAATATTTAATAAGTTATATGGAAAAAAGAAAGCATAGGGGTTACAGAAATCATATTAAAGCAGCTAAGTAAATGTAAAGAAGGTTAAAGTGTCTAGCTCTATATGGCATAAAAGCTAAAGCAAACCAGATCTATTTTCTGGATACTTTTTCCATGTACAGCTGTAACTGGGCTGCAGACAGGCAAAAAAAAAAAAAAAAAAAAAAAGATCTTAAGCATTTGGTTGGCATTGATAGCAATCATTTCAAAAAGCCCTGGAAAATTTAAAGAGAATTAGAAAGGATTTTCTTGGAATCAAAGGGAGAGCACTTTCCACGGCTGGATGTGTGTTTGGGTATCTGCAAACTGATTAAATCAGAGTGAACAGAGAAGCCTTGATCATCTAGGACTTTTAAAACAGAAGAAAGAGGTTTTCCTGTTTGGACCTTTTTTTGTTCTCAATCACACATCTTACAGTTTTCATTCTTCTGCTTACTAGATGGTAAAGTAACATTTATTTTGGCACGGAGACTTGTAGAGATCTTTGAACAGCCTTGCAGGTCAAGTAGCTACAGAGTGCACAAAACCCATGGGGGTGAGCGAACCAGGAAATATTTAGGATTTGGGGTGTTTTGTTTTTTTCCATCCTAACCTAAGTTTTGTTCTTAAAGAGGAAATCTTCATACTTCACTGCAATATCCATTGTGAGGCAGACAGGCTCCTGCCTTGCCACCTTGCTAATTACCATTCCTTTGGCAGCACCAATTCCATAACCAGCTGCACAAGCCAGAAGAGGTTTAATGAGGACTTTGTTGTTTAACCTTGGTATCAGCCAAGTGGAGAGAGGGGGATCAAGCCTCCCTAAATCCCTGGCTTGCCCTCTCCCCCTTCACCCTGGTGGTGTTGCTGGTCTTGGCTCTTCGCTCTGGTCCACCCTGGTGATCTGTGAGGGAGCTGGGATAGTGCCTTGCTTAATCAGCATGTGACAGGTGTGTATTTCTGTTTGTGGAAAGAGTACAGAGGGGAGTGAGGCAAAACATTAGAGTCAACCTTACGTCACACTGATGCCAGAGTGCATCTTCTCCCCAACTTCTACCCTTACCAGGTCAACTTTGGCTTGTGAAATCTGCTGAAAACAATTCCAATCTCTCTTTCTTTTCTTTTCTTTCCTTTTTTTTTTTTTTTTTTTTTTTTTTTTTTTTTTTTTTTTTTTTTTTTTTTTTTGCCTCTTACTCCTGGCCTAGTCAACGTATTTAGCCAGCAGGAAGTGTGGGAGGAGGGAAGAGGGAACTGTGACAAAGGAAATGGGAGGAAGAGGGCTCACATTGGTGGGGGGTATTCTTATCATCCCACTCATTGCTCCTCCCACACAGCCATGGACAGAGGACAGCAAGGCTGAGGATGGGATTAAATCAACAGAATGATGAGAACTGGGTATGGGGAGAGTTAGGGATGGTGGGGTGAGATGTTTTCCCGCTAAGTCCCAACATATATTTGATAGAAATTTTAAAGCTGGAAATCAGGGGCAAGCATGGGATGGATGTACTGCAAATCCAATGCAAACAGACAAATGAAACAGGGAAAGTGAAAATGAAGTTATATTCATCCTCTGCTTTTCTACTGCCTCTGTGTTGTCAAATTCAGTACACAAGCATACAAGGTGACCCAGCTCCAACAGAGGTGGTGAGAGCCTCTCCTTTCCGTTTGATGGAAAGCCTAAGCTGTTTTTATGTCAGGGAATGGATCTTCTTGTAATTTTCCCTAATGATGTTTAGAAGTCATACACAGGATTTCCAACACCCAGAAACTGTTACATTTTTAAAACCTTATGTGGATTCTCACTGTACCCCATGGAAGAGGAAACAATCCCGCATGGATTTTAGGGGGATGTGGCATTACCTGGAGCAGCATTTCCTGGCCCGTGCCTGGGGTATCAAGGGCACTTGGCCACACACCTTCTTCCATAATTGGGACTCATCTCCAACCTGCCATCCAGCAGCCTGGTTCTATGGAACATTAGGTGTAAGAAAACTCACTTCACAGTGCTGACAGAAAGCAAATAGCAGTGCAAAGAGGGCTGATCCGTCTGTTAAAATAGACACATAGATTTTCTTTGCAAATTACCTTTTCTAATTTTTGCAGAATTTTCCCTCCTACAACTAACATCCTAAATAGCTCTAACCTACCTCCCTGATACCAACAGAGAGCTTTACAGTGCTATGGAGAACTATTTCAAAGGTACAAATCACTTGACCTAAAGACTCTCCCTGGAGTGTCAGTGTTGTATGCTATGTTTTCACTCTTTAGTAGCTCATGCTGAAGAACATTTAACATTCAAAGATCCCCTCTGTATATCCTCTAAATGTCTCCATTCTTTGCTTGTAGATTAATATGTCTTCTGTGAAAATTAGATAATTGATTACAGAGCTGTATTATTTACAAATGAAGTGTTGTTCATGTATTGACCTTTCATTTCTATAGTTCAATACCAGTCCTTGTATAGCATTTCTAATTAGTGAAATTGTTAGAAGAATTACAAGAAAAGAGCTTCTGTAGATGTTTTTAATAAAAGAATACTTTAGGATGACTTGCACATTTAAAATTGCAAAACATAATATTTGATGAGGTTCTGTAACCCAAATCTATTGTCAGAAAGAGAAAAAAACCTCCTTCTTCCAAAGGCACCACAAGTGTAATGCAGACTGAAGGAGATGATCAATAGACACAAGTGAGTGTTTGCCCTTCACCCTGCTCTGGTAGTTCTCCACCAGGGGATTCATTTCAGCCCAATCTTCTTGATGAGCAACCAGCAAATCCCATCTGATCATTTTAAGATTATAAAATCAGGGGACCTGGGCATATTCACAGAAGCGAAGCTCTCAAAATCAGTGTCTATGGACCACCATATGCCATTGTCAGAGGTGCTAGAAATGCCAAAGAGGCAAAACATAGCAAATTCACCCTCCTGAAGCACGACAGGGCCACCTGACCTGTAGAGCCAGGGTGAATTAGGTAATGGTGCACCCACAGCCCAGGTGGATAGAGTTGGCAGCCCCATTCCTGGTCATGATGTTGCATTCAGGACCTGTGAGTTCAGGATGTCTCAAACCCAGCTAAAAGAGAAATAAAGGTTAAGGAAGCAGGAAGAAATAATGAAATATGGCATAAATAGAGTCCACAGGAGTTCGAGGTTTAGAAAGAAATATGTTCTGCTTGGGAAGAGGGGAATACCCTGTGAGAGACCCCAATAGGCTTGGGAAAACTTGAGATTTCAAGAATAATGAAGAAAAACCTCTCCAAACATGAGTTTGTCTTAGTCCTCGTATAAATGCTTTGGTCTGTGTCTGGTTTAGTTTGGTCTCTTAAATGAGTAGTGTTTCTAGTGAAGGCGGGGATTTGGATGGGGAAGAAGTAGCTCTGTGGTGTGCAAGCCAAGCCACTGAAGGTGCTCGTTTCAGGTGGCTGATCAAAGGCAGAGATGCTCACAGCACACAGGGAGCATAAACCATTGCAATGCTTAATTTCCACTAATAAAGTCAGACAAACAACAACAAAAATGATCTAAGTTTATCTGGACAATTTGCTTCTAATAAAACTCCAAACAGGCAGAGCTGAGGTTGATTCCACATCATTCTTCAGGAGGGTGAAGGGGGATTTTCCTCATGAACTTCAATATACTCAGACTCATTAATAAAAATATATGAAACATAAAGCAAATCATTTAATTTCTCAGTAACAATGATGTTAGTTACAGCTATAAAACAAATCTTGTAACTGCAGAAGAGGGATTTTTAAAATCTTTTTATTAATTCAACAGAAGCATATTAAAAATGTCTGTCATTACAAGTCTGGAGGAAAGTATTAGGTTCGAATAAGGCTATTGAGGAAGAATAGAGGAAAGTAAGGGAAGGAAGGTTTTAAACACCTTTTCAGCATCCTGTGTGTACAGACAAATAGCACAAATCAGTGTTCAGAGGATCTATTTTGAGGAACCTTCACCCCAATACACATGGTAACATCTGAACTGATGAGATAAACCTCATATCATCGTCTTTCAGCGCTCTTTGGGCTTGCTGCTTTGTTTGTAACCTGTACTTTATCTGAGGCATCTCAGGTACCATTTTTTTGTCAAGGGGCTGGTCATGCTCACCTCTAAGTATCACCATCTTTAGCCTAGTGATGATTCTCTGTTCTTACTGAACAGTTACTCCTACTCAATGATATTACAAGGAACAAAATTAAGTGTGTATTCAAAGCAGCTGAAACAATTCTGTGGTTTATGGTCAGGTCTACAACACAAGGTAAATAATGCATCTATGACACAAACTATGGTGTAATTTTGCAGAAGGTGGCAGCAGCCTTTGGGCAACCCCAGCTTGTGGCTGTCCCCATGTCTGTGCAGAAAAGTCCCCAAACAGGGCCCATCCACCTCAAAGGATCAAATTTTTAGCCTTCATCACATCTGAAAAGAGCAGGGTGGGGGTGTGCTGCTTCTTGAACACAATATATCGCATACATCCAGCTTTCTGGGCTAAGCAGGATGCAGGGACCTCTCAGATGTGGAGCCAATAGGGAGCACTCTGGCTACCTGGGATTTTATAAATCTTTCAGCTATCAGTCTTTCAGAGCTCCAAATGCAAAATCCAGCAGCCCGGGATATCATGTGGATTTATGACTTGGGATTTATGAACTGGTCTGGATAAAATAAGAACTGCCTGACTTTTTCTTTTTTTCTTTTTTTTTTTTTTTTTTTTTTTTTTTTTTTTTTCTTTTAGTTTAAGAAAAAGAAATTATAAAAAATTAAGACCTGATTCTTTATGTCCTTTTCAAAGCTTGTTGTTTATACAAATATGGGTGTCTTGTATATATTCAATTATTTTGATTTTTCTTCTTATCTGTGTGTTTTCTGGGGCTGGAAGCAGAACAGAGAACAAGCAATGCTGCTCTCACAAGGTTTCCTGCCTGACAGGAATATCCTGAAGAATCATGGTTTTGGGATTCCAGCCCTTCTCCTAAAGCTAAGAAAGGCGCTGATAAATGTTTAAGAAGGTTTCTGGATGTTTCCAAGCAGTGGGATAACTACTCACCATGCTGCTGTGCCAGCTCTCACCCACTTTCATCACTTTTTTTCTTTAAATAATTTTGCAGCTCATTTTTTTTTCATTTGATACACGCTGAGTTTTTATTACAGCGTGCCCTTATATATGTACACAGTCACATACCTATTTACAGCTGCATAAACATATACACATATATGTTTACGAGAGAGTTATGAATGGTTTGTGTAAAGGTTGGACTAGATGATCTTGGAGGTTTTTTCCAGCCTTAATGATTATTTAATTCCATGATTCTATTAATTCTTTTATTAAAAACCTATACAGGCTATCTGGTTTTTGTTACTAGTGAAGTGTATATATTTTGCATGAGAGCCCATCCCAAAGGAATTTCTAGTCTTACCTGTAACATTGCGACCTTGCTTTCAATATTTCTCCTCTTACCAAAAAAAAAAAAAAAAAAAAAAAAAAAAAAAAAAAAAATGGTATTTACCTTGGTCAGTAAGAAAAGATGTCAGATGTATTTTGTCCTCTCTTCTGATTGACCCTTTCATACCTCTGTTCACAGTTTCTGAATAATTTTCTTCCTACAATCCTTGAACTTTGTTCATTCTTTTATGGATCAAGGTATCCCTTAGGAAAAAGCGTCCTAATAAATAGCTTGAGTCTTTCAACCTCTCACCTTCCCTCTCCCCTTAGGCACAGTATTCACATGCCAGCACTGCCACACCACGCCAACACTTCCACCCCAGGCTGCTGAAACATTTGCACTCGCTCTTCACCTCCTCACGCCTCAAGCCACCACCACATGGATGCTGGTACTGCTGTGTTCATCCTCCACATGAGACTTGTACACATCTGTAAGCATCTCCTCAGGCTTCTGACAACCTCTTCAGAAGGGAAGAGGCTGTGCAAGGAGAAAAGCCCAGGGAGGGCACATGAGGAAGGGTGCTCTCACTCCTTCTCCTCGTGGTGCCCCAGCCACAGAGGCAGTGCCATACCAGTAGTAGTGGACTGGGGATGATGCTTCTGGAGCAGCTTAGTTTTGCTCTGCCCACGAAGAACAAGCTTTTACATCAGCTTTGGTGCCTGAATAACCTAATGGGGGGTGTTTATCACATCAAGGAATTCAGGTCATCCAACCAAACCCTCCCAGCCCCTATCCTGAGAGTCACGACAGGGAAATGCAACAGACTCAGTCTAAGAAATGTCAGCAACTTACTCTTTGTGGGTCATAAGGAAAATGAGCTGGTTTGTTTCTAATTACCCCAAATTCAGAGTGGAGATTTTTTTCAGCATGACTTGCAGCCCAGGAATAATTTGATTTGGAGATTTCTCTTTAATAAAATCAAGGAGCCCAAATCATGTCTCAGAGCTAAATATAAATTGCTGCTGAAAAAAAGAAATCCAAAATTATATTGGTCTTTAATTATTCCATGTGAATTTTCCAATTGCCATCTCTTTTTAAGCTTGGAAATTACATGGTGAGCAACCGGATTTGGGATGGGGAGACCAGGAGACTGGTCCCTGCCTTAGCACCTCCTTAACCCCAGCTTTGGTTAAGAAAGTTTGCAGAAAATTTCATGTGAATTAATGAAAGTTAATGAGCAATGAAGATGGTGGTGTTTGGAAATATATATTTCCAGTTTTCACCCCACTGAGCATCTGTATCCCTGGTATCTCAGGTATCCACTGCAGTTCCCATTCAGGCACTGGGGACATTTTGGGGGCGGAGTGGGGGGAGCTTGAAAAGTATTTTTTCTCCTCTGCACCCCTTTTTCCGTCCCCTTTTCACATCACTGGAAGCTGGAGAAGTGCAGGTGGCTCTCATTGTGGCACTGGGGATGTGGTACCCACACCAGAGCAGGAGCCAGGGAGGGCGGTGCAGCAGTAGTGTTCTCCTGGGGACATCCCAAGTCTCTCACCCTTCTCCCTGCAGCACCCAGCTCTAACAAAACCCACCACACACTGTTCGTGTGCCAAAACCATCTTCACTTGGCTGCTTGGTCCTGGTACGTGGCTCCTGCTCTCCCCCAGTCCTGGTACCATCTCTGGCATGGTCCATTAAAAATTATCTCTCCATCAGAGAGAGAGGGAGGGGGCTTGGGGCAGGCTCTGGTGCAAGGCACTAAGTGTCTGGACCCTGCTAAGTTCAAAGGCAGCCTCCCTCCCGCCCCGAGGAGGGATGTAGCCGGCCGGAGGATGGCTGGAGGCCACACAGACGGGAAGGTATGTAACAATCCATTTATCACTTTGCAAATATTAGTGCTGCTTGCATTTGCTGCAGCAATATTTCTTCTTGGAAATTGGTGAAGTGAGTAATAACA
The DNA here is from genome assembly GCF_029582105.1 of Oenanthe melanoleuca. Classification (NCBI taxonomy): domain Eukaryota; kingdom Metazoa; phylum Chordata; class Aves; order Passeriformes; family Muscicapidae; genus Oenanthe; species Oenanthe melanoleuca. The sequence goes on along the minus strand of NC_079336.1, from coordinate 108,005,435 downwards.
ATGTTATTTATTCTAAGACCTTGGAACTGAGAAGCAATAACAGGGGGACCGTTCCCTTGAAAGCTTCAGAGGTGCAGGAAATAAAATAGAGGGGGGGGAAGACGGGAAATAGACCAACAAAGATCTGGAGGAGAGAAAGCCATTGAAATCCCGTGTTAAATTTCTTTGTCTCAAAGGTAATAAAATGTTTTTTGTAAGGCGGGGTTGGAAGAAGGGTGAATATTTTGGATTCATCTCTGGCTGGAACATCCTGCAAGGTAGCAGGGTTCGGGGTTTGGCCAAGAACCTCCTTCACCACAGAGTCTCCTGGTTCTCTTCTTGCATTTTTTTTTCTCTTCCTGCCCACCCCCCTGCCCCCCCCCCCCCACCATCCCTGCCTTTCCCTTACATCCCTTATCTGAATATATAAGGCTGCCCTTTGCTCAGATTTATGGGTTGGGGCAGCACTGTGTGTATTTACAGTCTCCTGACCTGCAGACCTACAGCTGAACAAGAGCAGGAGGAAACCAGGGCCTGTTCCATAAACAGAGACAGATACGTGGGGGAGGCAGCAGGAATTGTGAGCAGCACTTAACATTTTTAACTATTTGGCCAAGCCAAGGAATTAGTGATTAGATTAGAGGCAAAGAAAAATGAGAAGCAGGGTTAAAGATTTAGGGAAGGTGGGGGAAAAGGACAGCAACAACCAACAGAGGCCCCAGGTTTGGCATGGGGAGAAAAGGAAAGTTATTGGGTTGTTATAAAATGTTTTCCAAGGCAAAAGGGAAGAAATGAAAGTGAATCTCCAAATAATTTTAATAAAGTTGTGCTTTTCTTGGGTAGAACCAAACAGCACTTTTCAAGTCTGATTACCTTTTGAGGAGGTAAATTACTTAGTCTTTGTTTATTCAGTAACTAATTGCCTCAGATTAAATAAAAAAAAACTCTTACACGATGATAATAAATGTTTCTTAGGTCTGTGTCTATCAGTTGGTTTGTCAGTGGAAATTCAGTGCAGATGAGAAAATACTTGAAAGGGGCCAGAGCATTTACTCAACTTCTCAGAGAAGCAAAAGAGACAACAACCTGGAAAATAAATATATGAAATGCAACGTATGTAAGGGTCACAATATAGCATATCAACATGATGAACAGCGTTGATGAAAATGGTAAACAAAACCACCCTCTCTTCCTGTGGCTTGTTTTACATTGCAATAAACCACTGACTCTATAACCTATCAGAACATGCTGAGATTTTATGCATCATTTCCAACTACTATTTGAACATTTGGTTTAGAGTAGTCATGAACAATAATTAATGGGATTTTTTGTGCGTGTGTCCTGATAAAAAGCAAGCTTTATTGTATTTTATTACCTGTTGGTACAAAGCTCCATATAGATGATGTAAATTCATTGTAGGTTTTAGGCTGGGGAAATAGAGGAGATGGGGGGGTTTGCACAAGACTATGATGAATTAACATTTACAATTTCTAATCAAACCCAGAAGTTTAGCTTGAGATGCCCGGTCCAAATTTTCTTTTCTCCTGTGAGTGAGTTGGTAGCGATGGGATACAGAGATTTTGGCCCAGCTCAGCCTACCAGGAGGAAAGGGGGGAAAAAACCCCCAACAACCCAGACACCACAAAGACCATGGAGATGAATGGCTCTATTTTATGAGCCATAAAAGTTTTATTCATCTTGACATCGAAACAGGTTTAGGCAGCGAGTTGACACGCCTTAAATAAATAAGTGGAATTAATTCCCCAGCTCTTGAAACAATAGCAGAGTGCCCGTAACGCTGAGAGCTGCCCCGTTGCTTCCCATTGCTGCTCGATATTGATATTATTTGTGGGCTGGTTTTTTTTCCTCTGGGGCCTGGTTGCTCCACTTCAGATTCTTCCCCTGTTTTATTAGAGGTTGAAAAAGGTTCAAGACCTGGTTGTACCACTGCTCCCACCGACAGCTAAAGAACCAGTTTGGCGTCTGGTTTGTCTGTTGTTTTACTGCTGACCTTCAAATCAACTTTCCCCCCTGACCCCAGGAGGCATCTATCATGACAAGAGGCTGTTTAACACAAATGGTGCCCATTTATAGGGGAAGAGAGTCAGAAGATTTCCTTGGTTGTTGGTTTTTTTGTTTTCTTTTTTTTTTTTTTAATGAAGAATTTGGTTTTTTCACCCCTCTTTTCTCAGTCACCACAGGTGAAATCCCTCCTAGCAGCTGGCTTATGAAATAATGCGAGGGGAGGCCTTAATGAGCTGAAAGCACCCTCAGCTGGAGATAAATATATGCAAATGAGATGCACAAACAAAGGAGCCCGGACAGAGAAATATCTGCAATTCCAGCAAAATGCTGCCTGCAGCTAGAAGATGAACAGCTTTGATAAAATGGTAACAAAAAGCACCTTTTTCTCCTCCAGCTTGTTTTACATTGCAATAGAGCATTGTTATTGTAACCCATTGGAGCATGCAGAGGTTTTCTGCCGCTTCAAAAAAAAAAAGAAAACCTGTTTAAACATTTGTTTTTAAGGCATTCATGGGCTATGAGCAATGTGATAGCTTGGAGTTTTTTGGTGGCTTGGGGTGGGTTTTTTGGGGGTGCTGGTTTGGTCATGATGGGTATTTTGGGTGTGTCTTTTTTTAAGCAATATATATATACATATATATATATATATATATATATATATATATATATATATATATATATTAGTGTATATATATTACCTGTTGGTCTCTCTCTGACTCAAATTACTGGTGATTTTGGTCGTGATATTTTGCAAAGGGGAAGGCAGGGTGGGGGTGGCTGTTGCATCTCAAAAAAAACCAAAAAAAAAAAAAAAAAAAAAAAGTTTCGCTTTCAAATTTGGAGGGAAAATCCAAGTTGACAAGTAGTAAGAAGCAGCTCAGGGCTGGGGGGGGGATAAGAGGGGAAAAAATCCAGACTTGAACATTCACCAAGCAGCACCCAAACAGGCAGTTTTAATGAAAGCAATCAAGCCTCGGAGCTAATTCAAAGACAGACATCTAACATGCTGATTTTAATAAGCTTTTAAAAGGCAATCTCTAACTTTTAAAATCGCTCTTTTTAATTTAATTGGGGGTTTTTTTTGGTTTATATATTGCCAAAACAAACACAGTCACTAAAATATGTTTTCAATATGTATAAGTAGCATATCTAGAAAATGTTTTAAATTAGCCCCGCATTTTGAGGGGAGGGGGAGAGGGTGGAGGAAGGAAAGAAAGAGGCTTACTTGGGATGAGTCAAAGATATTTTCCAGGGGTCATCATGTCAAAATAATACCTTTATCTTCTCGTCCTTGCTGTTATGAATCCTTCTGTGTGAAGGATTTTTACCTATATTTTTCCTTCAGAAAATAACCCCGACCGATCGTCTCTCGGAGATAGGCAAACCTGCCTTTCCAAAAGGCAGAGGAGAAAAAGGCAGAGAAAATACAGTGCTGTTTAACTTTTAACCTTATGATATCATTAAATAGATCATTATGGATTTATAAACGGAGGGTAAACACTATAAACTTTAGAGGGCCCTTTACTCCAGACACTAACCACAATTTTTATATCTAGTAAGAAGAAGAAAAATAGACTTACCTTTAAGGAAAAAATCCCCCTCTTTCTTTGGCACTTACAGATGTTAGAGCAGACAAGCATCGGATTTCCCGATGTCAAGAAGATTTCCTAATTTTTCACAGCCTTCTCCTGTTGCATTTTTGGCCTGATGGGGGAATCATCAATTTAATTTGAGGGGCTGCACACTGGAAATCAAGATATACGTGTACATGTGCTTTAATGAACCCTAAAACCTGACAGGCAGCTCTCTGCTTGCAGTTGCCCCAAGCTCAGGATTTCAAGGGTTAATAAAAACTTGGTTCTATTAGGAAGGCTTTCTTTTTGCAGCCTAGGTTTGTAGCAGCATAATTATGTTCAACTGCTGCTGTTTGAAAAGGGCAAACAGCATCTTAGGCACAGAACAATGAAATTACAGCTGAGATTTAGGTTAGCAAAAGCCGTCTTCTGCAGGCTTTTATGATTCATTATTTCCCATTAAATACAGTATTAGAAGTGTACACCAGATAGCTCATGGTTGCTGCGCTCAGAGCACATTATCTATATTACACAGGTCTGGGGAGCAGAATTAGAAAACTTTGGGGGAATGAGCAATATGTGTTTGCTGATAGAAGTACCATATGGCTCATCTTCCTCAATTGCTTTCATTGCGACTCTGATGCTGGAGAAATTAAAGTTTTATTTGATGTGGCACAGCTTAATGAACTGTCTTCTGTTAGGAAAATTGAATATGTTTCCTGTTATTTGAGCACAGAGCCCTCATGGTTTTGGCTGATGAGGGATGCATTATGTATTGTTTATTTAGCATTTTGAAAACAAAAGCAGATATTGGAGGTAAAATTGATTACTGCAGGATGTGTTATATAATCACATTTTTCTCTCTTTAAATTATGGCCTTGCCTATTGTTTTTATGGTAGCATTTTTTTTGGGTGGGGGGGTGGGCATCTGCTTATGAAAAAAGGAGAGGTTGTTGAGACAAAGTATATAATTGCTGCTTTATTTAGCAAAAAAAAAAAAAAAAATTAAGTTTAGGGAAGTACATAGAAAAAAGAAAGAAATGCACTTACACATGTAACCTGCATGCCCAGTGGCTGCCATGCCGTTGGTCTGGGGATGCTCAAGGACTGTGTCTGCACTGGGCTATGTCATTAGAAGTCTCATTTCTCCATCCTAGGTGGACACAAAGAGAGGAACATCCAGAATTCAGGAGCCAAATACCCTGAATTTCACATTTCTTAGTATGCCAGAGAGAGTTAATTGCAAAATGTTAATATCTTCCGGGGTGGGGGTGAATATCATTGGAGAGGATATAGAAAATTATTAGAATGAGTTGCCATGTTACCAGGCATTGCAACATCAGTCATTTATCTGGGGCAAGAAATAAGATATTGATGGAAAGATGGCTCAGATTAAAGGTGATGTGTGATTTTGGCTTTGTTTTGTAGTGTAAACAGACATGCACACACCAAGGGTTATGTACCCTACCCGTGCCATTGGGGTGGTTGGCAGCAATAAGCCCAGTTATAGACGGGGCTGTGGGTGCTAACCCTTCTCTCCAAGGGAGCAGGCAGCTACATTTCAGCTCTACAGGCAAAAAATATTAGTATCTCTGAAGCATGTTATTCTTATTAATTTCACTTCTGCTTGTTGGAAATCCTGCCCCATGACACCCTCTGACTTTTGCCGTTATTGATCTCCCAGGAAAAGGGAGATGGGGATCAGGAAGCAGTGAGTGGAAGGTAAAAACTGCCTGTGATAGCGCAGTGCTTCTCTCCTGCCCTCATGCAGCTCTGACAAAAAGACAATTTGTCTTGTGTGCCCTGCGATGTTTGAGTGTTAAACAAGCCCCACACAGAATCTAAATACCATCCATTAAAAGAGAAAGTCCCAACGTGTTTATAGCAGCGGGCCAAGGCGCTCAGCCCTCGCCCCGGAAAAACTCCCATTGACGTCAGTGGGACTTGTGCTTATGCAAAGGCTGCGGGATGCTGCCCTGCACCTTTAGAAAGAAAAAGGGAAAAAAAAAAAAAAGAAATTAGTGGTACTGGAAGGAGGATGTTGCTCTTGAACATGTCTTGGAGCAAAGTGGTTAAAGCAAAGCCTGTATAAACAGTGACTATAAATATTTTCCATTCTGTATCACTCTTCAAGCAGTTCCCTGTCGTAATTTCAGGTGAGTACAAAAATAAATAAATTATAGCATGAGGGGAAGAAGAAATGGGAAAAGAAAAAGAAAATTACATTGCAACTATGGCTGAAACCACAAAAGCTTAATTCCTTTCATCCAGATCTATTTCCCAGAGAAGAAACCAGTGGGTTTTTATGAAAGGCTGCTCCATGACAGGAGCCTCCTTTGAGGGAGACCATTATGCATTGTTATCAGCATGGCGTAATTTGACTGTTGACAAAGTATCTGTGGCAGTGAGAATGAAAGCAGTTAGAAGTGTGTCGGGTTGTAATCAAGAAGATGCTTAGCTGTGCAACGCTGCATCTTGAGCAGATTTGAATCAACATTGCCTTGAGGGGACACACACACACACACACAGAGACACAGACATAGACACACACACCAAAAAAAAGTCCATTAATTTTTAGTGGGAAAATTAGAGTGGCACTTGATGAAGTGAAATTTGACATGCGTTAATTGCTCCGCAGCTCTCCTAATTAGAGATTTTCAAATTCTTTTACTGCTGTCAGCCTGATGCCACATTGTCTTGCTGGACAAATAGTAAAATTGCAAATTGGGTTGATCAAGAAGTTGGACTTGAAGATATTGGTCTTTAGCTTGCTTGCTGCTGATCATCGTTTTTGTAAGAGAGAGTGTTGCCTATGAAGGGCATTTGGGGAGAGAAAAAGTGCAATAAAATCCTTCTTCTTGATAAATAGAGAATCAATGATTTAACAGAGCTTGTTTAAAAAAGATTAAAGCATGCAAGAAGTGGACAATAAGGCAATGGAGTTGTAAATAAACCTTTAATCTTTGTTAAATCTATGTCTTGCATGAAATTTCAAATATTATTCTGTTTTTATTAAAACCATTAAATAAAGTTTATTTTTTCATGCATGTCATTTGCAGTGTGGCAGGTGGAGGCAAGGGGTGGGGTTCAGGTTCCTGCATGCCTTTTGCCCTAACCTGAAAAACAGCATAGCAAGACCATGTTTTATATCAAAAACTAGTTATAAGGTTGTATGAACACATATTTGTGCTGGTTCTGAGAGCATGATTTTATATCTTTTGTTTTTGTTTTCTTCCTTCCCCCCATTCTGGATCATGTTTCCCCTCCCTTAGCCTTTGAACCCCTCTTAATTCATTAACATATTGAATTTTTTCAATTTTCCATTTTCTTGCAATAACAATATTAATGCCAGGGCCAAGGCCTGATTGGAGCTAAATTACTTGTTACCTGCTGGCATTTATTTATATGGCATTGAATTATAAAGCTTTGCTATTGTCATGCCTTGGGCGAATTGTTTATGACACCAGTAATAGGAGTAATTGTTATTGTTGAAATTACCTGTCAGCTACCCATAGCAGTGGCCCTTGTCCCACTGACAAATAGTGACAGGGGAGAGGGATCCTCCGCACGTCCTCCTGATGACTTCTCCTCTGATAATAAGGAGTGCAGGGCCTCTGATAATTTGCCTGTCACTGTTGAGTGCAGCTCAGAGAGAGTTGGCCAAATTGTTGTCATTCACTTTGACAAAGACAGCAAAATGCTGTGGAGCAGGAGGAGGATTATCAAAATAAATGAAAGCCCTCACACGTCCTTTGTTTTGGGTTTTTTGGGGGTTGGGTTTTTCCCTCCCCTTTGCCACTCACCTGCCTTTCTGCCAGAATTGTAAAAATGGGGTTATGTTCCTTAGCAGTGTAACTTAAGAGTCAGCATGGGGTGGGGGGGGAACGACACAAGGGCTTGTGCAATTTGCATGCTGTTTGCCTGAAACATTTTGGTTTCTAAATATAAATTAAATAAATTCTTTATGGATTTTTTGGTGAGTTTGTTTTGGGTTTTTTTAGCCTAAGGCTGTCTGTGTTTTGGCAATTACCAACTGTCGTTGCAAGAGAAAGGGTGGTGTTTCTGTTGCATGGATTTGATTTTATTTGATTATTTATTATGTTATTTTTCACAGTCAACAGCATTTCTTTCAGCTCTCCTCTTGCTCTCATGCCTGGCCCTCTGAAACACACCCTTTGCAGCAATCAGTGTTGGAAGCAGCTCTGCTCCTGCTACAGCATCTGCAGCTTTTTTGTCCCCTAAGCTATTGCAATATCAGCCAAATTATCTTCACCAAAAATATTATTTCCTTTAGGAAAGGAGGTTCTGCCACTGATAAACCCAGCAGAGGTCTGTTCGCTGCTGCGAAGGAGCTTCATGAAGAGGTGGTGTTATTTGTCAGAGCCTATCTATTTATATAAAAAAAATAAAATCAATTACAAAAACTCCCCCTTCGTGTCCTGTGACTGGTGTGCACGGGAGGACGCCCACACTCGGTGGAGACTTGCTGCCAATCACACCCCAACGCTGCTGGAAAAGGGAGATATTTTACACCTTCATGCATCAGGGATGCTCAAAGTGTGTGTTTGGGATGAGCACGTTACACCCTGCCTGATCCAGAGTCATCCACCCCGCATCCTTCACATATCCTGTAATAGAAATCACTGCCCCTTTATTGGTCTTTACACTCAGGTAATGACTACCTGGGGCTCAAAGCACCTCAGGGGCTGCTTTAGGCCCTGCGCCCCCAGTAGCCAGTCCCTAATTGATCAGTAAAACCTCCCACCGAGTCACTGATGCATCACATTATTTGCTGCAACAATGAGGTTTGGTCCACATAAATACCTGTGGGCACCACCTCACCCCTTGATTTGCTCCCTGAAAGAGGAGGTCTGAATTCCTGCTACCAAGAATTTTCATCAGTGGCAAATAAATCTGCCGAATTCAACTCTTTCATTTGTAACCATTGGGCTCAAACGCATAATTTAGCCAAATTATCAGCTGCCTCCATCTTCCCAGGGAACGAGTGCAAACAATGTTTTAGGAACAGACATCTAAATTTAGTAGGGTTGTGAATAATTGATAGGCTGGTGTGACAGAAGATAGAAACTTATGTTTCTAATCATCCCAAAGCATTTCTCCTTCCTCCCAACCCCCAAAATGAAGTCGCTTTGTTTGCAGTTAAATATAGGGAAGATGTCCACTTAACAAGTATAAAATTGTTACAGCGTTAAGAGGTTATCCGTGGTAATAAAAAGAGAGGAACATGCCTGAGAATGTGATCTGTAAGGCAGATAATTTTTAAAGATGGAACTTGTCCTTGCTTTGTCTGGGGAGAGGCATGTTAGTGATCCCAGAAGGGGAGGGTAAAAAATATAACATGCATTTCCAACTGAAGATATTTAAAATGTGCAATGTATTTTGGCATGTTACTGTAAGCTGTTTGATGTTTTTTCTATAAAGCTTAAATTAAGCACCGCAGATATGGTTGTGAATCTCCTGCTCCTGGCTGCATCAAAAAACAAAATACATTTTAAATGGCTGTATTACCAATATCCTGATAGTCTTTAGCATATAAGCATAATTGTCTTCCCTCTATTTTTTCTCTCCATTCCTAAACACAGTCCCAGTATCAAAAAGCCCACCTTTACATTTCAAGCTCATTTGAAATTTAAACTTTTAGCAAATAAGCGATGGCTTATGGAGATGCATCGCCGCTGTGACTGGCAGCAAATTCCTTTTTCTCCCTCCCCTCAGCATAAGGGGCTTGAAATACCCATCAGTGTCAAAAGAAACTGCGCAGATCACTGCTGCTCTAAAGAGCAGTGTTGAGAAGAAAACTGCCCCCCCCGCAAAAGAAAACAAAAAAAAAAAAATCACTATATGGATTAAAATGACATTTCTGTCCCATGTCAGTCTGAATGACAAAGTGTAATGTTTTGCATCATTTCAGAAAGATATTCTTCAAACAAATTCAGCATATAAATTGGCAACGGGCTTTTGTTTGAAACATTTCAGATCAAAAGTTAAGGGAAGAACAATTAATATTGCCTATTAAAATCCTGTTATTGTTAGAGATACATTTTGTGGTTACTGACTATAAATAAAAGCAAAGGAACAGAGCCACGGTTTCTTACCACTGCAGATAGAAAAAGGCAATTTCCAGCTTTTTCTGTTTTGTTTTTTTTCCCTCAAAGTTGCTCTTAAATGTGTTTGCTGAATAAACAGGATTAACTGTATTTAAAACAAAAGATAATGAACAGTTTTTTATTACACTGAACAGTCTGCAGGGTTTCCAGGCTCCTCTGAAAGCACTTCATTCCTGGAACAAAATGTTCATATTTCACCTTTTTTAATGACAACATATAGAACAAGAAAAATATTTTTGTAATAATACCAATATGGAATCTTTAGAGAATGGTAAAAAAAGAGCATTTTTACCATTTCTGCTTCTGGCCAAATGCTGGAGTGGTGGTTTGTTTTTTGGGTTTTTTTTTTAACTATCTTTCTTTTTGTTTTGTTTTTGTTTTTGTTTGCAGTTTTGCAGCAGGACGAGAAACCAGGAAGGAAAGCATTCCTGCTGCTGAAGGGGCTTTCCCTTTTTCTCTGGCTGCAAAAACTCACCGGGTGCTGTTAAAACAAAACTAATGGCGAGAGCGCGATCCGAAGAGCCAGCCTGCTATCAGCTGCATTTCAAAGGAGGCTTTCTCAAAAAATAGGTACAAAGAAAAGAATTTAGACAAATTTGCCTCTTAACCTTTAAAGATTTCCTGCCTATTCCAGTATGTCCTTTATTACATTAATTTTTTATTTAAATTACACCATTAACTGGATATGAATTTATCAAGAATACATATATTGATTTATAAAACAGTATCATTAATTATTATAATAGCTAGATGTAGCTGATATTACAAAGCCATTTAAAGGTTTTTAATATAACTTGGACATACATAGATAGATAGACATTATGGACAAGACTACAATTTAAACTGGCTACCAGCAGTTAATGAAATCCTTGATTTATCTTCTCATTTAGAGATTGATTATGTTGTTGCTTTGTAAAACTATTTATTTTATGCCATTTTTCAGAGGATGTCTCAATAAAAGTAAAAGATAAATAAAACATCCAGCCAGGTCTCAAAGCATATTTGGGTTTGTATTTTCTTTTTTAATGCTGCAGCTGTTAATGTATTACTAGTTTGGAGAGTTGTAACCTTTACAGTGAATAGGCTTTCTTGATATTAGCTATGTTTGCACATACACAGCTTTCGATATTTGGATTCAGAAAAAAAATACAAGAAAAAGAAGGAAAAAAAAGGGGAGGAGGGATATCTTCCCAACAATATTGTACTTATTTACTAAACCAAAACCCAGCCAAATGCCTTTCTAGCATAGATTTCTTAGGCATATTTTTTGTTTAAGCTGTGGAAAAATGGGACTTACCCTAGTGCTGCAAAGCAGTCAGTCATGGAGAACATTTTGATTTAAAATGCAATCTGACGAGAAGAAAAAAGAGAGGGAGAAAAAAAAGAGAAGGAATGATATAAACAAACAGTACACCACTTTCAAGTTCCTCCTAAAATGTTCCTAGCTTAACTAATACATTGGAAGTTTAAATCTTTACACATTTTTCTTGAGGGGCTATGTCTCTTGACTCTTTATTTATATCACTTATTCTTGTCTGGCAACATATGTTACCGATTTATTGTAGTATTTTTTTACTGTTAGCCAGACAAATGTAAGGGCTAGCTGAGGAAGGGTAGTTGCATCTGATGAGTTTAACAATTGCAGGGCATCCTTTAGGGGTAGCCAATGGGCTCTTTTGAAGCTATAATACTCACCATTAACCATTTTCATGCTGACATATTTTCATTGTAGAAGTTGGGGCTTTCCCTCTTATCAGCTTCTTTTGTATTCAAAGGGTTCACAGGCAAATCAAGCAGTGTGGCTGAGCGGTTCTTCAAGCCAAGATTTTATAGATATCTGAAACCACACTCTTATATTTTGGCATCTAAATCTGCATAGCAATGCCCCCACAACTGAACAAAGAAAAAGACACACAGAAAATAATACTTAAAAAAAAAAATCTAATTATAATCCATGACAAATGCAAGCAAACCCTAAGCATAGGCAGTCAGATTTCTCAGTGCCATTACTGACACCAAAAGGTAACAGAGAGGAAGACTTTTCCCACCAAAGCAATCTCCTCCAAGTTCCTATGGATGCACCAGCATCAGAGGGAGAAGTTGCAAGGACAAGGTGATGAGCTGGATGTCACATTTTGCACATGGTGTTTTTAGGTCACCCATTCTGGAGCAAGCCCTTGAGCTCTCCCCTCCTTTTCCTTCCTACTCATTCTCTGTCCTATCTCCTTGTTCAATGGTAGCAGCTTCCTCCAGCTCCTCTGAAAACCATACCCCTGTGTCTTGTTTCACTTTTAGAGCCACATCTTGAGCTTCTGAGAGCCAAAAGTTTTGTACAAGCCTTGGGGACATCATTCCTAATATCTCCCACAGTTTCCAGCTCTTTTTTGCCAGATCATACCATTACTTCTTTCAGCAATTCCTACCTTATATGAGACACCCAGTGTGGGATGCTCAAAAGCCCTCCTCCCCAGGTACCACTGAGCAGATGGTAGAGCACACTCTGAAATTTCTGCTGTTTAGAATTCAGTCAGGTTTTTTTGGACTTTTTAGCTCCAAAAAGTTGGGTTAAATTTCCCTTGCATCTTCAGGGAATGCAGGAAGAGGCTATGTAAGCTAATGTGAGACTACTGGACATGAGTAGTGATGATCTACAGGGAAAAAAGGTACAGTGAGCAACATTTTGGGTGGGAAATTAGTTTTTTTTCAGGTAGAATAAATACAGAAATTGCAATTAAATTTGTTGGGCTCTCTTGAAGGAAGAGATTGATAGTGGATCAGGGCATGTCTCCTGATAGCACTAGGGGGTCCTTGAAAAATGCCACACAAAATAGTTTTAATTGGGAGAAGACCAAGTGCTCCCATGGGTTTTTGTTTTGACTTATTGACAGTTCAGTTGTTGTGGGCTAATTTGTTTGATTTTTAAATTTTTTAAAGTTATCCATTTTCCCTCTACTTATTGTCTGAGTTCAGCAGTATTCACAAAACTTGCATGGAAATAAAGACTTTCCTTTCTTTTCAATTTTCTGTCAAGAAGCTAGCTTAACTTTTACTTTGGGTTGGGTTTTTTTTTCAAATTGCACTTTAATTATACTTTTGATGCCCTCCTAAAACAATTTGCAACCCCCAAATGAACTTTTCGAGGTAAGCCTCGCTCTCCTTAATGCCAAGAACACAGTGAAAAAGGCTGAAGATGAAATGGTCACACCAGGACTCCTAGATTTAAGTATTTGAAGTCTTGGCTTTTCCCATTTCTCCAGAAAGGTTTCACTTAGGCAGATGTCATCAGTGTCCTGGGCAAATATTTGGTGGCAATACCAAAGCCTGAAGCATATGGATTAATACTTATTAAATCTGGTATTTTAAGGACATTGACAACAACCTCATAATTAAGATAATAACCTCCCTTAAATTTGTTTATACCATTCAGACCCATATTTTCTTGGCTGGGGAGGGAGGAACAGGAAGCATGACTTGGTCTCTCAATCACTCTCTTTCTGTTTTGTCCATCACCTTGGTTTCTTTCCCCAGTTTTTGACCTGCACTTTTTCTGGATCAGACACTGGCAGGTTGAGAGGTAATAAGAACCAGATGGACATAGTACAGAAATTGCCCAAATGGGTACGAGAATGTGGGGAGCTGTCAGGCATGGAGAGAAGCTGGAATTTTTCAGCAATAAAATGGGATTTATCGCCACTCTACCACAGTCATTGCCGACAACCGTTTACCTTGACAGAAACCCCATTCCAATAGGCCATACCGATGCAGATTTTTTTTTTACTTTTTTTTTTTTTCCTAAGAGTGATGATTGGTATTTGTTCTAAGGCTCAAATGGCCTGCACTAAAGGTGAAGCATTAGGCCAAAGTCCTGTATTCCCTACTGAGGCAAATGAACCTGCTAAAATAAGTTCCTTCCACAATAGCTGTGTAATTGAAACCAGAAAGTGAGAGAATTTGATAAATTGCTTGACCCTGAAGGAATGTTAAGGTCATAAATTTTCATTGCTCTTTTTTTTTTTTTTTTTTTTTTTTTTTTGCTTCTTTTTAGGGAAAAAAACCTCTTTTAAATATATATATATATATAGGTATATAGATGTATTATGTTTAGTATTTATCTCTGAATTCCAGCTAACTTCCAGATCATTAGCTGTTATTTTGCCATCCTCTTCATATAGGAAACTATTGGAGGAGGGTTTCAAGCATTCCTATCTACAACTTCCTAGGAGGGCTGAAGGATACAAAATACTCACAAATGGCAGCACTCTCAAGAAGTCTGACACATAAAGGATAAACAACCCAAAATTGGGAGGTTAGCAAGTGCAACCCCTTTAGAAAGACAAAATAAACAACATAAAAAGCACAAACATACTGTACTTGAAAAGTGCAGGAGTAAAAAAAGTCTGTAAATAATTTACAGGCTATCAAACATTTATTGCTAGTTTTAGCTTTTTTTTTAACTTAGAAGTGGCATTGAAAAAGAATGATCAGAGTTTTCTTGCATAATATGTACAGTATTGAAATATATGTCTGTAGCAAGATGATCTTCAGTCTCAAAAAGATACAAGCAAACCCCAGATCCCACACTATCTTATTGTGGTAATACCCACTTTGAGAATAAGTAAAAGAAAAGAAAATTTAAAAAGAAATAGAAAATGAGGGCAAATAAAGAGAAAGGATAAGAATGATTAGGAGAATAACCAGCAAGGTAAAACATGCAGCCATGCTCCCTTCTTGCACCCATCAATAAATACAGCCATACTAAAATAACTTCTAAGAAGAAGCAGAGAGGAAACTCAGAAATATTTTGGTTTTTTGTATGGCTGTTCGGCGTTCTTAACCTAGAGTAGCAAAATTTACTTCTGTAACTGTGGTGGCTTCTGCTTCACAAATGCTCAAAATTTGCCATCATATAGTAACTGTTTTTTATAATCCAGCTGCTTTCCTCCCCCGGCTTTGAATATAAGATTTCAGAGGGAAAATTTTCTCGCTTCAATAAGGCGCTGCACTTTACATAGCCATACACACTTAACCCTACATGAAGCGAGTTAAATAATCATTAGCACAGTAACCCATTGCTATCAAAAACTTATTGTTCCTCTAAATTTTAAATTAATGGCCTGTCTCCCTTGTTCTGTGTGTCTGTATGTATCTGGTTTTCAGATACTTCAGTGGGAAGTCATAGACATTTTATCAGCACATGTTAGATGATTTGCATTATTGATATTTCAATTTAAAAGTAAAATATTTTTTTTAAAAGTGCAGGGGAAAATAGCTCTACTGAGTTGATTCATCCCTAGACCCCTGATTCTTCGGTAACCCTTCAAAGTGTAAATTAGCTGCTAATATTTGACAAACCAATAAAGAAACTCACCAGGTTGTTCTAGCTCAAATAAGCTTCCTTAAGAAAGCATGAAAAAGAGAAGCTAAAAGGGGGGAAAATTAAAAAAAAAATAAATTTGCAACAATAGCCCCGTAAAATCACAACAAAAAAACCTTCAATAATTTATACTCACTTTTTCCTTTTGGAGACATTAAATAATGCTATGGTGAAATAGGGTTTTCTTGCTTTGTGAGGGATGATTTTTTTCCCCCATAAACTTTCTGGCCCAAATCCCTTCTTTCCTTTTTATTTCTTTGAGTCCCAAAGTAACTGCTAGTCATTTTGAGACAGTTACTTATCCGGAGAATGAAGGAGTATCGTCTGCGTTTCAATTAGAGAAGGAAAAAAAAGATAAAGACTTGGAACGCAATCGAAAAAAGCAAAGAGACATATTAGGATGAGAATTTTCATCTGTTGCTGCATAAATATTTTAATAAAAGTTCTAAAATAATGTGTCTACCTCCTGCTCTATAAAAGAGAGGAGATTATGAAGTGCAAATGATGCAGCTTAGATGTATAGATCGGACTGGGATTTTTCACCATTTAAGAGTCTCTTCGTGCTTCTCCTTCAGAAGTTTGTTTTAGAGCCATTTCAGACCCCAAGAAGTATAAATTTCATAAGTATAAATAAAAGATGACCAGCAAGTGGCTTCAATCACTAACATTTTTTGCAAACTAATGTTCGGCTGATGCAACTCGATTTTGTTTTGCATCACATTAGTGTCACAGCGGCAATGACTGGCTTTTATTCACCAACCCTTTGAGTCAGCACTTCAAGACATCTTTCAAATTAGGTCATACTGCAAATTTGCTGCTGATACAAAGGTTGATTAAGAGAGCTTCACAATTTTAAGGGGATGTCGTGTGAGGAGAATTAAGGTCTGGTTGATAGTTCCAGGAAATGTGAGGCCCTGTAACTACATGAAAATAATGTATAGGCTCTATGGGGAAAGAACATACTTCCTCGGAGCACTTGAAGAAATACTAATTTACAATTTAACCAAGTCCTCCTCCCCACACTCCTCTCCATCCTGTTATGGGAAAAATTGTGCGATGGGTCTTGGAAACAAGCCTTGAATTATAGTACAGAGGCAGTGAGACGAGCCTGCATCTCTCGCCGAAAATCAGTCCTCTCCTCTTGCCTCCTTTGATCTTCTTTGGAAAGACCTATTTCTCCCTCCTCCCACTGAAGCATCTTGGTTTCTGCTTTCCCCAGTAAAACAATCCAGTGTCGTAACAGGACCCTTCACCCATAATGTAGCAACTCCATGCTGAAGCTGAATTGCTGTGTAAACCCCCCTGAAGATCTGGAGGGGATGATGAGATGTGACAACCAATCATGGCGGCCATAGCTAGGGTTGTAAATTACTTCTAAGCCCATTTAAAGCATCTTAATGACCTGGCCAAAATGTTTCTCCTCTGCACCACAGAAGGGACAGTAGGTCTTCTTGCTCCAGGGTCTGAGCATGCAGGAAAAAATCTCAAAGGGAGCTGCTGGCTGACAAGCGGTTCTGGAAATTGGATCACTTCATTTTTGATGACTAAATGGGAAACGAGATGAATAATCTCTTCGAAGGGAATCGGACCCAAATCTAACATTTCTGTGGCACTCGGAGATTTTAGATTTCCCAAATTCTCTTTCTTTACAGCGAGTAAGAACACACGAAGAGCCGAGAGTTACCCTAATTTGATGTAAGTGGATAAAAGTCAACTGCCAGCTTTGTTTTGGTTTAACTATTTGGCCCACCTGGCAAGGCAAGAAGCTGCTGTTAATGTTGGGTTTGCCTAATGAACCAGTGCTCAGGATGGGAGGAAAAAAAGACAGGATTTTGGCTACAGCTACATTGAAAGTAGTGTTTAATTGTCCTGTCACTGAAACTAGAGTCCCCAAGTTATCTTTTCTATACTCAGGAATAGTACCATGATTTAAGGCTATAGCATCAGTGAAAAAACCACAAACAATTTAAAACTAGAGTCCAAAGAGAGGCTTCTTGCCATATGAATAGCCATGAAAGCCAGAAAATTGTTTCTAATTCCCACTTGTATTTTCCTTAATTTCTTTGCAGCAGAGTCCCTGAACTTGCATCTCTACCACGGCAGCTGACTTCATTTCATGTTTTTGATGTTACGATCACCCACAGACCTTTCCATTCTCCATATGTTTCTGGATTCAGTCACTTCACCCACAGCCCTCCCCTACAGTATAACACCTCAAATCCCCCCGCATGGCAAAGTCTATTTTATTCCCAGTCACTTTCAATTTGCCTCCTGTGTTTCTCTGAAGGGTTTAGTTGAATGTGATTTCTAGCACCAAAAGAAGAGGAGGGGGAAAGTGGCAGGCTACAAATGAGAGAGTGGCCTGTGCCACAGCCAGGAGTGGCTGGAAGTGAGAGTTTTGAAAATAACTGAAATAAGACCACCACAAGATTGATTTCAATATTTTGAGCTACACTTCAGGTTCCTTTAGCCCTCTCCTACCAGGTTAGATAAAAAATGGGCATAAACCCTAAAAGTATAAGTAATAATGAGATTTAAAGACAGGAACAGCAGCAACAAAAGATGTATGTCTACCCTATTAGCTCCAAACTGCCCTGCAGACCTGAGTTGGTAGTCACCCCACCTCCTGCCCTGTGGAGGTTGCTGCTGCTGCTTCTGCTACTGCTGCCCTTCTCCAGTCTCCATGAATCAGGCAAGAAAGGATAAGAACTCATGCCAGAGTGACTTAAACCAATCGTGGGAAAACAAACTGGGAGTTCCTTTAAAAAAAAAAATCATACTGGTTTTTGAGTCTTTGTGAAGACACTGAGAACATGCTTCCAAGCTCTTTTGTTCTGCCCTAAGGGATGGAAGGCTGCTCTTAATACAAGAAAACAAAGCCTTCCATTGCCACTACCAGGAAAAAAAAAAAAAAAAAAAAAAAAAAAAAAAAAAAAAAGGAAAAAAAGCAAGCTGAAATGCTTATGAACACTTTGCTCCAGGCTCTGTGGCAGTAAGGAAAAATCATTGCAACCATCACAAGACTTGGCAACACAGGGCCATGCCAGCAGAGTGCTCTTCCCCATTACTGTAAATCACAGGCTGAGCCTAGTTTATTGTGAAACATCCAATTGTAGCTCCTTGAATACGATAAATAAAACCACCATCCCTCGGTGCACTTGACTAGTATTTGTGGAAGCAAGGGGAAAATTCACACTTCTGCCTAGGGACAGGACAGAGGCAGCCGATGCTTCGGCGTAGCTTGGTGGAGACAAATCACAGAAGAGAAGCTGCAATTAAATATGGGAATTTCTATGTCCCTCCTCTCTTTTTCACCATTGCTAATGCAGAGAAAATCACTATATTCATTTTAGATATTGAAGTATCAAGCATATCAATCAAGCATTTCAAGAGACTAGACTTGGCCTCATTTTGGTTGGGTTTGGGTCCACACTTAGTAGATCAAAACTGAACACCCACAATGAAACAAAAGCTGAAATGGTCCCTGGGAATAAGGCAAATCGCAGGGGGTAACATTCACCTTTAGCCAAGGGGCCACAAGCCCATATTACAGTTACCAGCACTCAAATGCATGCCATCGGTGCTGCAGGGCCCTGCTCCAGCCCAACGAGGATGGTATTACTCAAGCCTTTCCTCTGGGAATATGTCAACAGGCACATTTAAAACTCAGCTTCTGCAAGCTATCAGCCACTAGCCCTCATGCCAGGAGAACACACAGGCACTAATGGAAACAGTACACAACCAGGGAGCAGAGCTGCACGGGGTTAGATCAAACTATGCCCATATTTCATGGGATTGTTGCTGCCCCACCATTGCTTTACTACAATTTTCCACCATGCACAGAACCAACGGAAGGATGCTTTGATGGAGGCAGAGGCAGAGCAGCTCTGTAAATAAGGCCAACTCTGAAAACTGCCAAGCAAACCTCAGATATTACAAGCAGTACTACCACAGGACTCATTCCCTACAGGACACGGAAATATTCCGAAAAAAATTTTTGGGAAATATTCCAAAACAATGGATTCAAAGCCCTCTTCTTGCTCAGAGCTTGTCTCCTTTTGTGCACGCGGGATCAGCTGAATATTTAGAGAAAGGCTGGGAGTCGGACTCTGCCCTGGCTGGCCCCCATGCCCAGCTCTCGCGCAGCCAAGCCGCCAGCTGGCGGGCAGCCTGTCCCGCTGCGCCGGGAGCGCCGCTCCTGGAGCGCCAGCTGGCTCCCAGGGACACCGCCGGTCACACACCCGCAGGAAAACAACTTGCTCCAACCTCCAGAGTAAATGAAATTAAAATGGGCCCTCACACGCTGATGTTTAAGGCAGAACTTTTTTTTGCACAGGAGAAAACTTGTGATTTAAGTCCTTTTCTTTATCCCCATCTTTTTTCACCTCCTCAACAGCTTCACAGCTCAAAGTCCTCCTTGGTATGATTACCCATACAGGCCATACAGGCCAGAACCCCGCATACAAACCTGCTTAAACCCTGCATCTTCATCAATAGATGTCTATTAGAAATAAGCTTAAACTTTAAGATGTGAAAGAGCCAAGTGCTTAGGGGCAGTCAGTTTGCTCCACCAGCTCCATTGAGCAGATGAGAAAAAGCACCTAATTAGCCAAATTTATTAATATGCTGCTTTTTTTTTTCCTTCAAAGAGGATGCAGCTACATTATAGAGGTGAAACATGACTTTTGATGATCAAGGAAGCAGTGATTAAATAAGGTTAATCCTCATTTTATATGCTAATAGGATATTTATAATCTCAACTGCATATCCAATTTAGCTATTTTATTTTCTGTTGTTAAGAAAGTATTTCTTATTAGCGAAAGAGAATACCCCTACGTTCACTGCAGATGCTATTTTAATTGGGCTCAAGTGCATTGTGTGTAATTAGTCCACTTCTCTAATATTTCATCTATAATTACACCATGAACAATGTGCTTAAATTTCAGAAGGGCTGCCAGTTGAAATCTTTTTAAATAAAACTGCTAATTAATTGGTGACCCTTCCCATGGACAAATGATTTGCATTGTAGCCTAGCCCCAGAGCTTTCAAAGGATTGTCTTTTCAGAAGTTTGAACACCTTGTTTTGACATGATGCCTCTGATCTGAAAAGCATAAAGGCACCGATGCCATCCACCTGGTTTCACCAGCCACTCCAAACTTCCTCCCGAGACACAGCAGCATGGACATGACTTTAGTAGCAATTTTAGACAATGCTGGCTTTTAAGAACAACCAAAGAAAATAACTGAATGTTGTTCTTCTCATTCACCTAGCAAATTATCTTGTTAATTTAAGAGAAGACAATGATATGAGAGGTAGGGGAGGGCTCCTATATATCCTCCACAGTGGCTCAGCTCTGTAGTGGAGAAAAAAGAAAGAAATAGGCCCAAACATGGTGATGTTGAATACACTGTGATCCTATCAGCGGGACAGAAAGGTCAGCTCTAAAATACACCTTGCACAAATGTCAGGACAAGGTACTGCTTGGAGCTGGTGATCAAACTGAGCTCTATCAGAGGAAGGCCACATAATATGTATAGTACTGCATAGGGTAAATATTTCCTGCTGTAAAATACCTGCATTAATTCCACTGGCTGCATACCATGCTATCAAGCCTGGTGTCTTTTATGGAAGAACCTCCTAATTTCTGTTTCACTTTTCCTTCCCCTAAATGGTAGCAAACCATTGGGCAGCAAACAAGTGCACACACACACACACACACACACACACACACATACACACACATATATATATATACATACATATATATATATATATATATATATATATATATACACACACACATATACATATACATATACATATACATATACATATACATATACATATACATATACATATACATTTATGCATGCACAAAATCATACTGAGCATGAAGGATCTTCATATCTTCATCTCACACTTCTTAGACAACCATTTTTTAACCATCACTTTGCAGCTTTCCTCAATTTCCCTCCTGGCTGGGCATCTCCACCTCAAGTTGACCAGATCCAGCTCAGGATCAGTGCAATAACCTTGTGGTTTCCTGCCCCACTGGTGTCCCGGCAAGCTGCCACCACTGCCCAGGTCCATCCTTGGTTAATACACTGTAGGACTTGTAGTCAAAGGGGTCTTTTTGCTCCCACTGTCTAAGGATTTGTGATAACCACATCAAGAGTCCCAGAAGAAAGAGAGGACACATGCAATGAACCTTCCTAGTTTTGCCTCCCAGAAAATGCCCTCAGGTTAGGGAGTTTTTAATCACACAGAATACTCTTGCCCAGGAGATCCTAATCCTCCCTTATTCTTCATGGTTATGGGCAGGGGAATAGGTAACTAAGCTGGCAGGATAGGCAGGATAAGGGCAGTGGTCTTTATCCTTCCAAAAGCCTTTCAGCATGAGGATGAAGGCTGTGGACCAACATGCGTCCAGCTGAAGACAGGGGTGATGTTACACTCCCTGGAGAAGGAGAATGAGATGCCCTTTGGGGTCACACTGCAGGGCTGCTACCATACCCTCTTCCCAAAGCACCCCTGTAAAAAGCCACCACTTTGGTTTCAGGCTTTTCTTCTCCCTGGGGGGTGGTGAAATGCTAGGTGCTATTTAAGAAATGGTGACTTCTTCCTCCCTACCCATCCCCCCAAAACCAAAAGCCTGACCTCTTCCAATCTGCTGGGGAGAGCCAAATCGCTACCAATCTGGCTCTGATGTGAACTAGCTCTTTCTGCCCAGAAGTTTATTTTTCAAAACAAGTGTGCCTGCAAAACAGTGTTTATTTAAAACACAGTATGAATGCCAGTAACCCAACATGCACAGGGAACAGCACCCGGAGGTCTCCCGCTTAGTGTTTGAGAGCTATTAAGTAAATCAGGGGAAAATTCCTCAGGAAATGATGGGGTTAGGCCTGATGGGCATCTCTGTGTGATTAAATGCAACTTAATGAGGTCACGGGTGACAGATTTGGGCGCAGAAGTGTTTAAACAGCATTAAAAAAAAAAAAAAAAAAAAAAAAAAAAAAAAAAAAAAAAAAAAAAAAAAGCCTTCATAGCATGCAGGGGATGGGAATTGAGGCTGGTTGTGTTATCCTGTGGTGTAAAAACACATGGGGAAGGGGTGGCCTTCTAGTACACACAGGCTTTTCACAGCCTTCCTTAACAACTTATGCCATTGAGCAAACGTTGCAGAGCTCTCAGTTACAAATGGTCTGGCCAGTGTCATGAGTCAAGGATGGCCAGAATCCCTGTGATTTCTTAGGGGTTAGAGAGGAGGATTTAGGTCACAAGGCTTTATTTCCACCCCACCTCCCCAACATCTCTAATAGAAAATGGTTGTCTTGATCGAAGGAGCTAAATTCTGCTGTCATTCTGCAGGACTGCAGGATAATTACATTGAGTTCATCTGAGCACTTTGGTTCTGCTGATACATCTGTCAAGGACAGGAGGGGATTCTCGGTGTCTCACAGTCCCTGGAGCATTTCTTCAAGTAACCCTGCAACATTCACACAAGAGGATCTTCTTATACAACCCATGACTGAATCACTAAGGAAAGAGGCTTCTGGTTGACATCCCACCAGCAATGGGGCATCTTTGTGGAGATATAAAATGAAATTTATGATTTTCTCGGCCTTAAGGCCAAAACAAACTTTTGTCCATTGTGCTCTGTTGGCCTGGAGAAAGTGACTCTTCCTTCCAAAATAATAAATGGATACCTACAGATTTTCAAATATGGTCAACCATGATGCAATAAATCCTCCCAGCTGGCCACTCCTCTTCTTCTTTGTTTAACATACCAGTTCACCTGGTAGAGTGACTTGTATTCACATGTGAACAGTGAAGATTTTACCAGTTGACTATTAAAAAAACCCAAAAAACAAAAAACCAACAAAACCTAGAACCCATATTAGGTGAAAAGGGAAAGGCCAAAGGGAAATTATTGCTCATTTAGACAGCAGCATAAATTTTCTTCCTATTTTTAACCTAGCTTTTAATTTAATAAATTTTATGACCCTTATATTAAGTACATATGTTTTACAAGACATTATGTCCCTTGAGTCACCCTGAATTTACTCTATTATAGCAGAGTTAAATGAATGAATACTGTGTTTCTGATTTCAGCTTACCCCTTATTTGATCCTTATATAGTCAATAAACCTTCATAGAAGCATGAAGCAACTGAATCAAGCAGGGTGCCAAAGCTTTGCTTGGGAACTCTATTAGCCTTTAAAAGGGAATTAGTAAATTGCTATTCTCTTATTCAGATCCTGCTACAACACTGCCAGGTTTCCCATGCTGTTTACAAGGAATAAATGGTGATACCAATAAGACTCTTGAAATTATATATTAACAATTTAAATTTCATATGATAATTTAAAAAGAAGATCAAGTTTTCCTTTGCCTCCGAGCCACTTCCAAGCCTCCTAGCCCCCTAAAATTAACTTTTTTTTTTTTTCCTCCCTACTCCTCTCTGGAAATCTGGAAGAGCAAAAAGAATTTAAATCAGCCCTGTACAAGTTATGGATTATTCCCATACAAATGCAGTTTGGGGAGGAAGATGGGAGATCTTTTAGAAACATTTTAACAAAGGCCAACTCTACTCTCCGAGTGAAAGAAATCTTTTCACTTAAATTGGTGTGTATAGGCTAGTACATGACAGCAGAATAATGCAAAAAAAAAAAAAAAAAAAAAAAAAGCAATGCCAGCTACAAATAAAGGATAAACAAATTGGAAGATTAATCTAATTACCTGGAGTAGATCCCTTTACAAAACTAAGATGCTTTGATACTCAGTGCCTGCAGAGAAAATAAGCATGTACAGAGATTAATCTTGTTTGGGTGCATTTGCACTGTTTATTTAAGTAATACATGAGGGCAGCTTTTCACAACAGGTTTGCGATGGTGACAAAACACAAAGATTAGAAAGGGATAGTTGATATTTGCTGAACAGTGGGAAGCATGAGTTATTGATTGGCTTGGTATCAACCTGGAGTTCCTTTCTAATATAATAAGATTAGTTTAGAAGGGTGTTTTATAAATCGGGTGGTTCTTATTTAATTTGAGTACTGACTCTTAGTGACTTGCCAAAGTTCAGTAAATATGCAGAGTATAGTATATGCACTTTATCTTTGTGTATTAGCTATGACATAAACACAGAGGGGAAAAGTCAAATTTTATTACATCAGAAAATGGGTTTCTTGCCAGACATTCTAACGTCGCGTATTTAATTTCACTGATGTATGTTAAAATGGGAAACCAAATTCAATGAGCTGTTTGTTTCTTTCTACAAATACGCTTACATCAATGACCTCTGAGGACATGACCTCAAAATGTAACTAGATGTTTAAAAGAACCTCGAAGATCTATATATAAGACATTAACATTTGTGTCAGAGGGTACTGTACAAGTGTGTATATACTCAGCTGTCTATATGTCGACTGCTATATTTTTATTGCTACAGGAAACCAGCCAATGTCCCAAACAGGAAAATTATCAGCTCCTTTTTTTTCTTGGCATGGTCCTGTTTAAGACTAAAGACATGACCTTAAGTTAGAACATATTTTAGCCCTATTCAGTAACCATTTTGTCACCTCCTGTGTGGGGTTTTAAATGCTATCCTGTCTTGGTGAGCATAAGGCTCTGACAGTGGTTAGGCACAGTATATGGAGGTGTGCAGCCCTGAGTGTGAAGATTCACACAAGAATCTTAAATCCTAAAAAAAGAAGAAATTACCATTTTAGCTGGGCATGGGGAACTCCTGGTCAGCTCTCCAGGGACAAACTGATGTCAAGTTCTGCTGTCTGTCAGGATTAAGTGCCTGTTTGCTTTCTCACTAACATGTGGTTTGAGAACAAAGCAGCTCAAATCTCCTCATTCTTAACAAAGCATCTCAAATTGCTGAGTAAAATTCCTTAATCCTCCCATCTTAATCTGAAAACATCAACGCCACATGGTAACACTGAAGTCTCTTTTTGTCCACTATGGAGCACCATTGACATCACAGTTTGATTTGGAGCTAACTTTTCCTGGAGCCACCCATTATCAGAGGGAACCTCAGGTGCATTGTTCCCAGAGCAGATCTCCCCAAGTAATTGTTCCTTCCCAAAGTTTCTACTATCAGTAAGAAACTAAATACAAAGCAAGAGGAGAATTAAACTGGCATAGTTTCTCATCTCCATAAACGTGTGGTAAAATGCAACATGAGCTTTTCTATCAAGAACCATGAGGAAGGATGCAGCAGCTGCTTGCCTGAGTGGTCCAGAGGTCAGGCTAGAAGAAACAACCTTCAACATTCCCATCAGTACAAGCAAGCAAACTCAGTCTAGAAAGCAAGAAAGAGAAACCCCTGATATGAAGAGGGTTGCGCAGCTGTAACGTGGCACAATAAAGTCTAAGCACCAGATGATTCAATCTCAATGTTTATGTATAGTCATCATTCTGACATAAAACTCAGCTGTCATCCTAACCAATATTTTCCTGCAATCATTTGTCCAATAACAACAAAAATCAATTCCCAATTTCTGCTAGAAAAATCATAGAAATCACTATGTGCTCACTCGGCAAGCACTCATCCTTCTCCTGCTACTACTGCTCTCCTACCACTTTTGTCCTGTGTTAGTTTTACTTGCCTTGTCCCTTTAGTCAGTGGTACAAACCTACTTTGATCTATATTTCCTAAAAATTATTTTGTATCTCATTCTCCTCCATTTCTGACCTCAGCAATGTGCGTACCTTGGTTAAAGCTTTGCTTCTCCCTCTAATCAGGGCCAGGTCAGTCCCAGAGTCAGGACTTTTATCCTAAAAGCCATAAGGGCTTCATAAGGAGCTGCAAGCAATTCCCTGTGAGAAAACTTCTAACATGTTTTGTTCCTCCCATCATCAAGTAAGACACCAAGAGCAGCTTCAGAAAGTCTGGCCATGAAAAATAATTCCAGGTTTGTAATCAGCAATTGTCAGCTGGAACACATAACTCACTGCTGAGCTGTTTATGCACAGCTGGAGCAGACTGGTGTGGAACAGAGTGTGCAGGGCAGGTGGGCACAAGAATGCACAATGTTCAGCTCTCTATACCCTGCTGGTTGGCTACAGAAGACATCATCAGGGTTATACCCTTCAAGATGCCAAAGCCAGAAGCTGAAATATATCAAAATTATCACTATCTGGGCTATACTATTTAGGAAAACAACAGGTAGAACTTCACAGCCCCATGTTGCAGAGGTTTGTCATGTAAAATATTTTCTTAATATAAGGTCTGGCTCTCGAG
Source organism: Oenanthe melanoleuca (assembly GCF_029582105.1). Classification (NCBI taxonomy): domain Eukaryota; kingdom Metazoa; phylum Chordata; class Aves; order Passeriformes; family Muscicapidae; genus Oenanthe; species Oenanthe melanoleuca. The sequence continues at coordinate 107,979,101 of NC_079336.1, read as the reverse complement.
ACTGGAGATCCAAAAGCTGCAGAATATTTTCTTCATCTATCACATCTCCAAAAAATATTGTTTCAACTATCTCAAGAGGCTTCAAGATCCTTGTTGGATACAGAAAGCTGAAAAAATTGATACCTATGTCCAGAAAGGATGCTAGAAAGTGCCCTGCCGTTCTCTTGGTAAGGATAAAGCTTTGAGAATATGATCTATTGAATTAAATTATAGAGGTGAGTTTGCAAGCAGACACAGATTCTGGGACAGGCTTTTTCATAGAAAACTCACAAATAGGGAGTTATAGAGTAACAACATCTCTGAGGCTACCCTGAACAAATAAAGCTTTAAGGTTAAAAAGCAGGGAGCAATGTGCATCTGCATGGATGGAGCTCAGGGACTGGAAAGGATGGGAGCCAACAGAGCCTGAGGAGGACCAAGGACCCTTTAGTACAGACAGGGATGACTGATCTCACACAGAGTGAGCACAGGTCAAAGTCTTGAGAAAACCCCAGATTATTAGGAAACAGAATCCTTCAGAAATGTTTCCACAATACTCCTGTGGGTAGTGAGACTTCACATTTGAACTATGAGGTAGCAGCAGGACTTTAATCAAACCATTCCCACAGAAATGCTAATACACTTGAAACACAACTCATTGGCCAAAATACCTCCACACAAAGGTGACAAATGAGCCTTGAAAGGCATGCCCACAAAGCAGACATTTCTCAGCTGATGACGAACAGGCAGCCATCACTGCTGCATGCAGCTCTTAACCCAAGTGGTAATAGCTGCTGGCCTCAAGAACTAGTTAGCTCTCATTTATATCACTGGAAAGCAGTGTCTCCACTGAAGTCAATATAGTTTCACTGGGCTAAGTGTGATCAAATTAGGCTTGATGTCCACAGACCTGAGTGTATTGCTTGCCTCAGGGCAGGGGAGCAAGAACAAAGGGCTCATATATTGGTATCTGTGTTTGGTCTGTAAAGGATTGCTCTCTCCTGCCCACCACATCTTTCAGCAATGGGCTATGTGGAGTCATACAATTAAAAAGTCATTTATGCTCAAGATTCCCACATCTTTGACGTATGCCTTGTCACAGCACAGGAGTTTCACTCTAGTTCAGAGAGATTCCAGCAACATGAAAAGCTGGCTGCCAGCAAAAATCATTCTGAGAGGAAATAGGAGAGGAACAAAGAAAGAGATATACACAGAGCAACCTGGAGATGTTACAGGACTTCATCAGAGCTGATTCTGAATACAAGCAAAGCAGGCAGCTGCCTGAAACAGCAAGAAGACAAAGGCATAGGAGCATTTTCCTTGATGTCCCTCTTCCTGTGTGGCAGCAGATCCTGACTGATGGCCCTCCTGGTGGCAACTGGAATTAGGGATATGAAGAGTCAACCTTTGAGGCTGTCTCCAGGATTCGTGCTCGTAATCACAAACATCAAGGGTTTGCTTGCAGTGTTCCAACACGGAGTCTAAGACATCCCAGGTTGTGCTGGTGATGGAGGCAGAGCTTTGGGAAGCTCCTGGTAACCCTGAAAGGGGACAACCACCCCTCACAGGGGCCTTGGCACATGGCCCTGGGAAAAGCTCACCTGCCACTGATGGTTACCCATTTTTATTTTCTCACATTCTGCCTTGTGTCTGGTTACCACCACACTATCCCCACCAGCTCTGGGGCAAAGCACACAGGTGAACTGGCAATTAGAAACACACACGTGTACAAACATGCACCCCTTTTGTCAGCCATAGCATTTTACAGCCCATGGGGGAGTAATAAACCTGGGCTCGGTGTCTGCCTCATGGCATGGTATAACTTTCAATCATGTTAATTAAATTAATATGGGCCATGCTAATGAAAACCACAAAATACTATTTTGGTGTCTATGAGCACATACATTGTGATAATATCAACTTGTCATTCTGATGTTCCTTTCTACACCAAATACCAGCAATGTAAACATCTAACAACACTTTCATCATAACAAAGGAAATTCTGCATCAGCAGCAGACTGAACGCAGACAGACTTGTGTAAGCAGCAAGCACCAGAAGTATTCAGACATACTAGGGCTCACCAAGTGTTCGACAAACGCTCTTCCTATCTAATCTTTTAATCTACTTTTGAGGTATATTTTTGGCTCGTGTTTTGTTTTAGGTTGAAGGGGGGGCTATTATTATTATTCTTTCCCTGCATGATTAGCCATCCAGGAAATGTTTAAATTACAAAATCATAAGGTTTAAAAGATTTATAGATCAAATTATATTAACCTAATGCAATAGGCCAGCCATACGGAAATTAGAAGTCTTTATATTTTATTTTGGTTATTAAATTGCTCCCTTTATACTGTTTAGTTCGTTTGTAACAGCAAGGTTTTGCTGTCTGATGTTAAAACTCAGAGAGTAACCAAGCAAAAAAAAAATGACTTTGTCCTTGGTTCAAAGAAATAATAGGTTACTAGCATAATTAATTTTATGTTTAATTACTGCAGAATGAAACAATTCAACAATATCCAATCAATCCTCAGAGTGACAGAACAGAAGGTCAGCAGTTGCTAAGTCAATTGTTTTGAAAGAGAAATTTATGTCAGGTTCTCTTTTATGTGCTAGAGAAAGAAATTGGATAAAAGTGGTCAAGCAAATGTTAATTAATTGTATAAATGTAATCCTGTTGTCATGCAAAAATCACAGAGACTCCAGGCACAGCGTGCAAAACACTGGATGTGCATCAGTCAAGAACATCTAGAAATGACATCTTGGACTTAAAACAATAATAAAGAAAGAAAGGAGAGGAAACAGGAATGTTTGAAAGCCAGACTAGTTTTCAAACTGGCATTCAGAAGAATATTTGTACAAGCTGACTGGTTCAGTCCTGTGACTACAGAGGCAGGTCCACACCATCATGAAGTATGACTCTGCCTGGCTCCTTGACAGCAAATCTCCTGAGCCTCCAGGTATTTGGTAAGGTGTTATTTTCCTCCAACAGTAGCCTTCAGTTACATGACTGCACATTTCAATCTTGTCTCAAAACAGCTGTTCCTGCTTCCACACTCCCAGGAAAGTCTGGCATTTTAAGAGGCCTCACCTGCAGTTTCCAACAGTTTCCATCATCTCCCAAGGTTTTCGGTCAGGTGTTTCCAAGACCAAGACTGTCTAGTGGGCTCAGCTGTCCTCTGGCCTAAAGTTTCATTCTTTTCTTCACTACTCTTCTATTCAAGCCTTGCTCATGTCACCAGTGCCCACTCTATCACCAGCTGCTTCTTCCTTTAAAAATGTCTTGTGAAAAATCTTAAAACTGTCTATTCTCTTATCTTATGCTCTCACCATCATATTCAGCTGGAGCTGATGAGGAAAGACCTGGTGGCCCAATCACCAGTGAGGTCATGAAAATTTCCTGTGTTGGCTCTGAAGTCTTGTCAAGACAAGGGCAAGAACTGGGTGTTCCTTACCTCAGCTCTTGCTGCTCTAATGGTGTGATTCCAGCCTTTTGAAAATTAGGGCAACAGAAGCATTAAAAATCATTTATCTAATTATCGCCATGCCAGCCTCTTTTAATCCATTTTTGTACAAAATCCAGCTGGGTAATTGACTGCATGAAGAACACAGACACACCAGGACCTCTGACTGTAGAAGACTTCCTTCAGCCAAGGACAAGTTACCTCTGGCAGCCAGGGAAGGGCAGTGCTTTACCATTGAGAGAAAACTGAGGTGCAATTTTTGCATGTAAACCAAACAAAGCTGTGTTGTTAACCAATTTTGTCACCTGTAACATGCAGTGACCCCAGGGAATGCTGGACAGACCAGTCTTGAGCTCTCCAGAACATAAAAAACATACTAATGTCCAAGAAATTCATTATGAAGCTGAACCTTGCAGCAGCTCTGCCATGCCTTAACACCTTCTCTCTGAGCCTCTTAGCTGGTACAAAAAAGGGAGCTTAGCAAATGACAATCCACTTTGTCCCACAGCTTAGCCCATTCAAAGATGGGAAACCAGGCAGATAGGGAAGGAGGAATGAATTATGAACTCCACAACACCACACCAGCCTTCTTAAGACTCATGCAGGGTTTAGCTCTTATTTTTCCGTGGGACATGCCAAAACATTTGCAGATTAAGCAAATATACAGCTGTATACTTGTTTTAAATGTATATATTATAGGAGGATCCAAAAGATGGCAACAAGTGCAAAGAGTACACCATCCAAGAGCCTTGTGATGTTACTATGGTTATGCATGGCAAACAACACCACGGAAAAAGTTATGAGCTTGAACAGGGACTGATTTTTAAGTCTTAGTTGGGCATCCAGTTTAAACTTGAGACACAAATGTATTAATGATATCATGAAAATATGAGAGCCTACACAATTTCTTTCTTTTAACTATAACTTTAGAACAGAAGCAGAATGCCACTATGTTGTATACAGAAGGATGCTTAACACAAAAGGCAAAGGCACTGAAAACAATTGTTTCAAAACATGATCCTAGAGAGGTTATTTCATGTTTTTGCTATTCTTGAGTCTGGGATGATGATGCCAGCATTACTAATCCTTGAAATGAGGGGGTTTACATAGGGAGTGTTGACATAACCTCAGCTACAGCAAGAAAAAAGGGTACGAGAAGATGGAAATGTATATTTTTGGAAACAGATTTCATTGTGACAACCCTATAACAAACAAGTGAAATTTTAATACTGTGCTTCGATGAAAAATGAGCTGCTGAATAAACACCAGACTAATTCATAAAGAGCAAACTCAGCCTGTTTAATATTTCTTGAACTGTCCCAAAAATTCCATTGATCACTAGTGATGCTGTAAATAGAAAATTCCTACCATTTTCAAAGGAGCCAGGAGAATCTCACTGGGGTTTGCCTATCAAACTTTTAGACACTTTTGAAGCTCCCAGGCTAAAACATAATAAATCAAATATGAAATTGTATAGTGTTGGGCTGTGCTGGAACCTAGGATTTTGTGGTCTATTCCCAGGATTGTTTTAATTTTCTTCCATGAAGTATTTGGTTTCTACTTAATTGCTGTGTCCTCCACAAAAAAATTAAACATCCCTCCCTTGATCAATCAGCTATTTAGCTAGTAATGCAGAAATACTTCAGATATTACCTACTAGACCATTTTGCACTTTAATACTGATGTATGATAGTGCATTTTCTTCCTGGAAAACTAAATCCATGTCATGCCCAATATTAAAATAAAATCTCATAATCTTCGATTGGATCCTCTATCCCTGTCCCTTGCTATTCTTTTCAGGGCAGAGTTACAAAAGCTTCAAGATATCAAATATACTGCATTAAATAAATCCGAAGGCTTAAGATCAAATGAATATTCAACAAGAATTTATATAAGCCTGAAAATTGAGAATCCTTCACTGTATTTTTCTAATATGGGAGTTTCTTTTGTCAAAGTATTCCTTTTTCCACTAACATGTTCAAGGTGATAAGTTTTGCCTGTTTTCCCTAATGTCAACCCTATTCCTTTCCTAGACAAGGGGCACTGAGGCTGCTCATAATAACACCCTCTCCCAAAGAAAAAAAAAAAAAAGTAGTATAAAATCAAGAGCTCCTTGGGCTAAGCCCCAAAAGTGAGCAGTACATTGCGAATTTTAAATGAAAGCACTTTTATTTCTTATGCCCAGCAGCCCTGCCCCTACACCTGACTTTGCTGTGCCAGGGCACCAGGCAATCTTGGACCTGCAGTTTACTGGTCAGGGTACTGCTACCTCAAATCCAAGCTGGTGGGGAAGTTTGGGATAATTTCATGTTAGGCAGAGTTAAAACCCAGGCTGTCCAGTTGCAGTGCTATTTTAACCCAAACTAGCATCTTTCCCACACTCCTCCCTTGTAGAAGAGACTGACAAGCTCTCCCTTGTTACAACTTTTTTATTCCTGTCCTTTCATTTGTCCTCCTTTTCCCAGAAAACACTCTGGGACATAGCATCTGCCCTTTCTGCCCCCCCCACTCCCTTTTTTTTAAAGGGAAAATATATCATTTTCAAGCAACCCAGAAGCTGACATTCTTTACTTACCTCCATTCTTTCCCCTACTCTCACACTCAAATACTAAAAGCATCCTTTTACAGCTTTGTAAAATGAAGAACGAAAGGAGTGGATGACATAGATGTCTGAACCAGGCTTGCACATAAAAAGAATGCACTTGCCATACTACTTTAAGTCAACTTTTTGCACAGAGAAAAAACAAGACTTGACTTAGCCTGCTGCAGCACAGGCTTTCTCATTTTTAAATGCTGCCTCTTGGAAGCAGTCAAAACTTTTGCTTTCTTCTCCATAGGGAAATAAGGACAAATCTCTTAACATAAATATAAAAAATATTTATATATTTACAGTTCTGTTCAGAACTGTTCTGTTGATTCCTTTTAAATGCATGCACAGAAAGGCCCCCACACCACACCCCCCCAGTTGCTCCCAAAACCAGCCAGGCTGTGCTGCTTTTCACTTACCCAACAGCCTTGCCCTGAACCTCTGTAAGAGCTGATCTAAGTGTAACTTACACTACTTCAGAGCAAGATCTACCTGCTCAGGAACATGTAGATCAAATTCTCTCACTCACCTACTACACAATCCAAAGTTTTGCAGAGGTCAGGGCATGAATCTTTTTGTTAACAACACTTCTTTCTATATACCCACATAGGAGAGAACTAAATAAGAGTGTGTATATATACACACATTAATGTCAGTTTTCTCAGATGCATAACACAGCTCATGTGGAAGTTTTTTGCCTTCTTCTTTAAAAGAATGAGGAAAGTTTGTTTTAGCACAGATCTCTCGTCTTCAGCACCACTTAAGAGAGAGTGATCAGTTTCCATGCCTCACTGTGAGTTTATGAACTGTCAGCCCATATTCAATGACAAAAGAAAATGTAACCTAGGCTGGTTTTCAACCACTGATTGTCAGATCCCATGTTCAATATGTCATATGAAATGCACTTCATTAAGGACTGAATTACTATACTAGTAACATGAGCTAAATTAAAGTCAATGTTAGGCTGCATAAATCACCAATTCAAATGTATCACTAAGTGAAACAGTCATCATCACCCTGTGCTCTAAAAAACCACAAAAACCTGGGCTTCATGTCTATATATTGTAAGGAGGACAGATAGGAGATTTTCTGGTTTTTGCTAAGACTCACAATTTTACTGTCACAAACTACTGAACTTTTAATGAATAACAATGGCCCTGTAACACCTTTCATCAGACAACGTATTTCATGGTGCTGTGAATTCTCCCCTTGCAAGGAACAGACACAGACCATCCATCAGACTGCCATAGGAGTTCCTTCATTGTATGGACAGAGTGGAAATTTGGTATCCATCCTGTTTAAGTGAGGGTATGGGAAGGGATAATCCTGGGAACACTTGAACACTGACCAGGGCAGACCCTCTTGGGTAAGCCCCTGGATGACAAGACTCAAGTCTATGGGGTATCATAGGATTCAGACAGACAGTTTCCCACAAATATATTTTTCTATTACAAGAGGTGGGAAAGGCTATATGAAAAGGAAATAGTTGGGAAAAAAAAAAGAAAAATACACCAGTGCCTCATCTTTAAAAACACAAGGCATAACTATGTCTTCTTGCAGCAGTTGCATTCCAGTTCAACCATGCTGGGTAAGGGATCAGTTTTTCTCTACACAGAGATGAAAACAGATTTAAGCCTCCTAGATCCACTGAAATTTTAAGGAAGGCACTGACTGGCCAGAGCTGTGAAAGATGTTTCCAGATGAAAATGGGTGGCAGAAATAATTAGCATGAAGGACCAATTTTTAATGCCCATTGCCCAAGTTAGAAAAATGCCTCTGACGTCCGAGAAAATCAGGGTAAGACTGGTGAACAAAGTAAAGAATTAGAGTCTAAATTGCTTCTTCATATTTATTCCAGCTGTTTGAACAGTGTACTAACTTCTGTTAAATACGTAAACTAAATTTACTTATTAAAAAGTAAATAAGGCTTGTCTGTTCTTTTCAATAGATCTTTCATGTGTTTTTGACTTGAGAGGAAGATGAGAAATGAAATAGTAAAGAGGCCCTTTTCTGCTGGTCTGCTTGCCATCTGGATCTCTCTAGGCCCTGGCATCTGCAGGAGAGGAAGGAAAAAAATCAAAGTATTCCTGGAAGGAAGAAGAGCTGCTACCTAGCAGACGAATGGAAGAGAGAAACCCGGAACTGAAGGGAAGGAAGAAGGGGAAATATGAAACTCATTTATTTAGCCTCCCGGTTCAGATTTCTTAGCATGCCCCTTAACTTTCTGATCTCTTTGTTTTCTTGAGTATGATGATTTTCATGCCTTCTATTCTTTTTTCCTCACATTTTAGTTTGATGTTCTTTCTCCACAAGCTTCCTGCATATGTCAGCATGAAACAATAGGCTCTCATTACACTTGGCTTCTTTCATCTCCTTCAGACACTGACCTACATTTGTTCTGTTTTTGTCAGTGTGGAAACGTTTTCCAGTATCGGTTCCTTTAAAAAAATAAATCACATGTTCTGTATTACCAACCATGTTCAGTTGTCCAGAGTATTTATTCTCAATCGCCTTGCAAAATAATTTCAATTTAGTTGAGAAGTCCTGTAGTACTGAGATACCTGGCTGAAGTGTTACCAGAGCATACGAAACCATACCTCGGTGCAGTGACATTGCAGGATTAGCCAAAAAAACCCTGTATGTCAATAGTGAAGTGGGAGCGAGATCTCACCATGAGCACATCATAGCTAAGCCTGTGACAAGCTACAGGAAAAACCTCTTCCATTCCACTCCACTCCACTCCACTCCACTCCACTCCACTCCACTCCACTCCACTCCACTCCACTCCACTCCACTCCACTCCACTCCACTCACCTCCACTCCACTCCACTCCTTTATGCACTCCTTTCACATTGATGGATTTTTTATGTGTTGGTCCGGTAACACAACCATTCGGGTCATTCTTACTTTTCCTGCAGAAAGCTTGGGCAACTTTCCTAAAGAGAGTGGTGATGGTTTGGCTCTGGTCTGCCAAGCCCAGAGTAGGAGTAAGGCAAGAGATGTGGAATCAGTGTTAAGAGGGTGGCAGATATTCTCTGCGTAGCAACTTGAGGAAGTCCAAGCAACATTGATGCATATTCTAAACTCAGCTACATTTGTTCAATCATATTAGGGACTACTAATTCCACAGTACATTGCAGGAGCTGCTGAATAAGTAAGGAGCATTTCTGTCTGCATTTAAAGGAGAGTTTTTTCAACACAACTACTCCCAACTTCTTGTGCATGTGCTCTAGCATGGGGATCTTAAGGATTCACAGCACCTGTGACTAAACTGTTGACTTTGGAGAAGTGGTCCCACCCATGCACCATCAAAACCAGAGCCAGGATCAAGGCATCCTTTCCACAAGCCACTGATGGACACCTACACAAATATTGCAAGCCTATTTTGCTGAGAAAAGTGTATAAAACTCAACAAAACGAAAACAAAACATAAGCAGATGCACAAAAGCCAGCATCCAGTCATACCAACCACATATTTTATTACATTCAACATGTAAAACAGCAGAGGCAGCAGGTTTCATTCTAGCACTTTTAAACAACAACCAAAATAAATACAGTGCTGATGCACAAAGAACTAGAATTTTGGAAACATGGTTTGGCAAAGCAATCCTGACAATCCTTCATCTGGGAACATGTCACGTTTGACCTTTCCCTCATAAACCAAGGGCTAAGCCTTCTTCAACCCATCTTAGTTTGTGGGAATGCCTATGTCTAAGTATTGCACTGCCCTCCTGAAGACAATAATTTTTAAAATACTTGTTTGGGTTTTCTTCTCATTAGTGCAAGGAAAGAAGTACAATGAATATTTATAGACTGGCAAAGCCAAAGTAGCTACAACTGGAGCATTCAGACTGCCTCAACTGATGGGTAGGCATGCATACATTTTAAAAATGCCAAACCAACATCATTTGCTCAAATGCATAGTTTCAGGACCACACACTTGGGAATATGAGTCAAATTCCTGCATCTCCAAGACATGGCAGAGCTGTGCTGTTGGCCATAGCCAGTGTGAAAACTGGTATCACATGGGTGAAACCACTCATGGCACATGGCATGTTCAACCTGACACGTCACCAAAACAGGACTCCCAACACACATCTCATGGTGTCTTTGCAAAGAGGGACCTAGGCTGAATGGTGATGACAGCTAAACACAACACCAGCCCATAGCTCCCATGAACACACAAACAGGGAAGGGAAAAAAAAAGCAGAAAGGAGCTGAAGACAGATGACCTTCTGGGTCTGAACCACAGCATGGAACACTATGTTCCAAAGGTCAAGGCTGCTGCAGACCTGTGTTGGTTTCACATGCTTGGGGGGAGGGGTGGATTCACCTCAGAGCAGGCTCCATGAGGCTAGGCAGTGGGAGGGGCTCTCCCATCTCTGGGGCCTTCCCCTGTGGGCTGCTGCCACCAATCAGAGAGCTGATTTGGTGATGGACAGCTCGGGAAACCAATGAAAAGTTATTTCGCTTTCACAAATCACAGTGGATCAGGTTTGCTGCCTCTCTTTCGGCTTCCAATCTCAGGGGGTGGTGGTCCCCAGCCGGGGTCTCCGGCCCCGGCTCTAGGCTCGGCCTGGAGTCCGGTCCGGTGCCCCGGCTTGGTGGGGGGCCCGGCCCGGCCGCATGGTCCCGGCCCCCCGTTCCCTGACCACATGGCTCCACGCGGCCCAGAGCTCCCCTCTCCACGTGGCATGGCTGAAAAAGCGGGGGGATCGGGAAGCTACCAAAAGCTCTCCCTTCCCCCCCTCCCCTCCTCGTTCTGAGAGAAGAGGCCTCCAGCTGCCCCTGTTGTTCTTCATGATCTGGATACAATTGTAATTTCTTTATGCCTGGATAAGATCCTCGATTTTTCTAAGCTCTCCTGAATGAGAAGAAATAAAGCCTGGAGACTACAGAAGTCAGCGCAATGAAGATAAAGTTCCTGGTGGGAAGAGATTGAAAAGATGCGAACTTATAAGTAGCTGAAAACCTTTTTTGTGGGCTAAGGGGATTGTGACTTCACTAAAATTCCTTTAAACTGTGAAATATACTGGGGGAGGTTTGGATGGTTGAGAAGAAGACCTTGTTTTTGCCTTGGGGAAATATAGCTCTCTGTTCTGGAACTGAAATGTGAACAGAGACATTTAATAGAGAAAGAGATGACTTTTTGCCTCGGGGAATGGAGCTTTCTCTCTGTTCTGGGACTGGAATAAGGACAGAGACATTTGATAGTGATAGAGATGAAGAGAATCTTGTTTTTTCAGCAGCCTGCCTTTAAAAGTAATACCCCATGTGTGTAACATAAGCCATTGCACAGCTCTGGAAGGCCTGTGACAGAATGAGAGGAAAGTCGTAATCTGCAATATTTTCCCGGGCGAATGTGGATTGTGAAGGTGAAGACGCCCCCTAAGCCAGAACCAAAAAGGGACTTTTCTCTCTTAAGTGAACTGAACTGATTATTTGAATGTATCACTGACTGAAGTGCTCTCCGTATGTTTGTTGGTAAGAAATGTTGAATGAAGGGGAGGAGGGAACAATCTAGGGATCTTATTCTGAATATTATTTTTTTTGTGTGTGTTATTAATAAATTTCTTCTTGTACCTTTCTAAGTTTTAAGCCTGCCTTGTCTCTACTCCTGGGTGCCGTCTCTAAAAGAAAATAAATATATTAAGGTTGGCAAACCCAAGTCACACCGTGACAAGACCCTAAAGAGCACTGGCTCTGGAGGCACTAAGGCACCAGGCACTGTCCCCTGCTGTCTGGCACGCTTTCTGCAATAAGCCATTTGCAGTCCCACCATGCCACATGGACTTCTGAGCTCCATCAAGACAGTAGTGAACATGGTCACACTGGACATAAACATCTACCAGTCTGAGATGGAAAGAGACTACTCAGTTAATAAATCATCACAGCAATTGGGCATTTAGAGAAGTGTGTGTTCCCCTTTGATAACAGAAAGCACCTCAGGAACCACATTCTGGTATTTCCTGATCTAATCTCATATTAAAAACTGCCTGAAAAGTGACCATGTAATCTTTCTAGCCCCAGTCAAAAGTATATTTTTTGGAGACACTTCAACTCCTTTTCTATTTAAGTGCACAGAAAGATGACATACTTACGAGTGATGGTTGGCCAAAGGGGTCTTTAAAGTCCTAAATCACCAGACATAACAAATTAAGTCTTAATACTAACTTAGGTGGAGCATGGAAGATAGAGTGGCTTGTTGCTTACTGTGAAAGCTTTGCACTACCAGCCAAGAGTCATGAGGCAATTTCAACAGGCAAGGTCAGGATTTACCTCACATGGGAAGACGTGGCCACTGTGGGAAGACTGCCCTTAGAAAAACACGTAACACCCCAAATATCACTTCTGCAGCCTTATGAATGCCAAATCACACATGCCATTATACTCACATAAGAAGTGACATGCAGAGAGACTTCTGGCATACTGAAGGAGACAGGTATTTTGGAAAACACTCACAGAACTGTCCCCACAAAACAGTAGATCTCTGACATATGCTCTTCCCTTTATAACAGCAATAAACCCAAAATACCAACTAGCTGAGGACTTACTGTTCTTTCAAATTTAAATCCCCATTCCTTTACCCTAAACATAGGAAAGATTGTGTCCCAATGAGGACTTTCTTACTCTGGCTTGTCTCCATGTGCAACAGATTAAGTGCCTCAGCCAGAAACCACAACTCTCAATGCTATTGCCCCACACTGAACTCCTGACAAGTACTGTGGACTTTTTATAACTGATTAGGAGATTATTTTGGCTGGCCTTGCACTTGCATAGGTGATTTTTAATGAATGCACAGTGCTTTGGTATATGATGCCAGCTACAAGTTCTTTATTAACATTTATTGGTATTAGGTAACATTTTGAATTGACAGAACAAATCATTCCTAACCCCAAAAGACATTTGCAAGCTTTGTAAAATATTTATATAGAGGAAGGACTGTTCTGAAGTTCAAAATAATGTCTTTCCATGTCCTAAGCAGGTGAAAGGCAGCAGACAGACACCTCAGCACATACACATCCTATGTAAAAATTATTTGCAAAAATAAACCAAAGTAAGTAATGACAACTTGATGGGCTTCATGAAGGAAACTACATGGTTGTTGAAAAATATTCAGTGAGGTCAGAGGACCATCTTAGCCACATCAAAGTGGTGGTCACAAGGAGGGAGTTGCCTGTATATGAGCAAGGACCAGATGTAAATACAAATGGCAGTGATGAGAAGCATCATCACCGCCAGAGAATTGTGCAGTCTCTGAGGCCAACTAGCTCAAAAACAATCACAAAATAGCCCATAGCTTAGGATGAACTGAGATTTGCTTTATGACCAGCTCTGCTAGAACAATTCCAAGCTTTTTGGAGATTGCATTACCGAAAGGTGCTTTACAACTCAAAAGCTTCTGTGGATGGCAATTTTGCAGAGCAGCCTGCCATCTCTGCTGCTGGTACTCAGCCATATATCACTGCCTGCAGATATTAAAAGATGTGCCAACCCAGCCACCTGAGGGGAAGAAAACAAGAAGCATACCTGTCAGTGCAACTCTGCTCCAGATAAGAATATACGGATTATCAGATTCTATTGAATCCCTCAGCAGCAACTGAGATGTAAACCTCAATTCCTATTAATAGTCACTCTAGGTCTGTCACTTCTATCTTCCATTTTCTCTCCTCTTAACCTTCTGCCTAATAAAGGTCAAGCTTGTTCAGCCATGGAAAATCCTCTCTTGCAAGTCCTTGATGGAAAGCAAGCTGAGACAACAGCCCAGGTAGAGGGTGGTACAATGGAGCAGGATATACATGTCCTAAGCATTTGGTCTGATTCCTCTAAAGCCCACAACAAGCAAAAATGTCATCCACTGATTTTGCAGCTAGTGACCACTAAGCATCAGAAACTGAGTTTTCTTGTCTTTTGTAATTTCTATTTTCCCTCTTCTCCTGCTTCCCTATTTGTTTATATTTATATTTTATTCCTTTGGCCAAAACAACAAGCAGGATTTGACTTCAACAATAAAGCTTCAGTGCTGCTACCTAGAATCATCTCCTTCTTTCAACAGAAAGATTATTTAGTATCATCTGAGAAACTGACAATCAGCATATTTCTTTTTCCTCCTCCTTTAAAGGATTCTACAGCTAAAGCAGAATAAAGAAAAAAGGACCAAAGTAAAGATGCAGTTCAGTATTAACATCTGAACCACAGCATTCTTTCCTCTGATAGTGTTAAAATCCAGTGTGCTGGGTATTCAGGTGCAAAAATTATGCAAATATTTCTACAGTTTATTCAGCTGGATCACAGAAATCCTAAGGCTCACAAGCCCAGGACTTCACCCTGGAACAGAGAAGCCCATTTCCAAGATGTTTCTAAGAGGGAATGAAGTATGTGTGCTGCACCAATACCATGCTGGGACATCAGAGAGGTGGGGTACTTCCCAACCTCAGCACCTTCAACTTGGGGGTTCTATACCCAGCAAGCAGATTATACGCAATCAGTGAAGAGCACCCTGCCATCCCAGCTCACAGCCTGGAGTCTACAAGCCACCACATTGTTTTGTTTCCTGTTCCCTCTGTAGTTACTTGGCCCATCTCAGCAAGGACCATCAGACGTGCTGCTAGAGCCTCAACCCACCACCTCATCATCCCTTTCCTGGATGGAAGTGGAATAGGGCAAATGATGCCCATTTCCCTAAGAGGAAACATCTTCTCTACCAGAGCCACCATGGATATACACATTCTTCCCAGAAGGAGCTGCTGCATCTCAAACTGAATGCAAAGCAGCCTTCCATTTCTACACTATTATCCAAGAAGTTGGTGGTTTTTTAAAATTACTCAGAAAGAAGAGGCCAGCCCAGACCTCAGGGGCCTGTCCCTCAGCTGGTGTGAATTAGTCAAGCTCTTCAATACAATTAGAGTCATTTACTCCCACTGAAAAACTACTTTAGAAAAATGGAAGATTAAAAAAGCCAGTATCAAGGTCCAGATTTCAAATCCTCTGCCCAACCAGACTTCCAGATGGTATCAATCTGCCTGCACAACCCAGAAAGTCTACACAGATCTCTTGAGACTCCCGTTTCAATGCTTTGGATGGTGGTGCAGCACAGGGAAGATCCTGACCTCTCTAGTTGTAATCAGGTGGAGAAGAAAGTAAGAGGCCAAGGCATTTTGCTATTGCCATGGTTTCAAGACAATGACCAAGATTAAATCAGTACCTAGTTTTAATTAATGGGCTCCTGTCATCAGTCCTTTCTTCTGTCCTGCTCTACGATACTGGCGTCAGAAGAAAATTGCCAAATCTAGTGCAAAGGGCGACAACCTTCACAAAAAGGTCTTTGTATGCAAAGCTGTAAGAGGAAGCACAACTCAGAACTCACAAAAAAAAATTTTAAAAAAGTTAAAAAAAGACATCTGCATGTTTTTCCAAGTGTTTTGCTTGGTCTGAACAGGTTTATTTTTCCTGCGGTGCTGTGAGTGCAGTGCTGACTGTCTCTCAGCGAGAGTCCAGCTAAGACAACTGCCAGCATGTCAAAGAAATCAGGTAACAGGGGAACGGGTCCATGAATCAGGAGAGCTCATCCATCTTCAGCTCCCTTCAAGACCAGTCCTTTCTGTGTCTCCCAGCTACTTAACTTATCCAAATGCCCTTTTTTCTCAAAAGACAAGACCACACAGGATCTAACCTGCAGATCCTGTTGTCTCAACAGAAGCAAACACCAGATGTTTTGGAAGATAATGCAGACAAACAAACAGGAAAAACCCTATAATGGAAAGACAGGAAATAATCTAATCTCTCCCAAACAGTTCTTCACCTTCACCACAAAATTCACCTCCAGTTTTAAAAGCTGGTTTACTCCAGGTCAGTGTTTTTTTCAAGAAAAATGACTGTGTAGACATCATGCAAAAACAGCAGTAACAACCTTGAAGGGACAGAAACACCTGAAGTTGCTTGATGCTTAACTTCACTAGCTCTGCTCTAAAGTCATTTGCACCAGTTTTAAAAATGTGTTAAATTTCTACCATCAAGTGAAGCAATTTATTCAGCTGAGAAGTTTCTTTGGGCTCCTCCTTTAGTAAACCTGTAATTCCTTTTGAACCTGGAACCTGCTGTTTCCAGTCCTAAGAACTCAAGACAGTAGCCATCACATTCACTATCAGACTCCCTAAAGACAAGTGGATCAAAGTTACAGCACACAGCCACCAGCCCTAATATTAAGTCATGCAAAATGTTAGTCACTACATCTCTTCCATACAAGTCTCCTTTGACAAACCACACAGCAATCCTTCATCACAGAGCACAAACCTATTTACATATTTTAAAGCGCATTGGGAGGTCGTTTCCTGACAAAACAAAGACATTTTAAGTCGTATTTACTGTCTGTGTTTCTGCATGTTAAGAAAAAATTTTGATTACAAGCGGTGATTAATTGATCACATACAGCGAGCGTGCTTTGGAATTGCTGTGAATAGAATTGCATTGAAAACATCCTAACAAGGACATCCTCAAATATTTGAAAACAGACAGAGCTGCAAAATGAATGCTGAATGTCATTCAAAGCTGATAATAACCATTAGTCAGTGCCAATAAACAAACAAACAAAACCTTTTGGGTTAACAATCATTGAAAGAGTTTTAAATTGCTGATTACTATTGTAATATCTGAGATGGAGAACAGCTGAATTTCTGCATGTTAGGAAGAGCTTGCTCAAGTAGAAAGGATCATTTTGCATATGAGCTGTTTTCACTCCTTTGTGGTGCATTAGTACATATACAAGTACATATCCATATAAGTAGGAAATCAAAACTATATGCCCTGTCCTGGAGTGACTTTATGATGAAGTTTTCTCCCAAATTTACCCTAAACCAAAAGATGCCCATATCTAATAGGTAACATAAAAGCAAAGGACTGTCAATCCTGCAAACTCTACTCTTTTTCCAGTAGACAAGGAAATAAGCCCATGTTTCTCTATGTCATTTTTCTAAAACATTGATATTCCAGTTCTTCTTGAGGTAACAGAAAATTCCCAAAGGTAAATGGAAATTAACTCTTTCTGAAACAAACTAAAAACCAAATAACACCAAAGCAAAGAAACCCACATAAGTAATATGGGAACAATGAGGGATACTGCTGGGCAGCTGGCAACCAAAACAATCACTTTAAACATCAGTAACTCTCTCCCAGAAGCTGGAAGAAGATTTATGCTCACATGAGAGCAGAGAACCTGGTTCTCAGGCGTCCTTTGCCATGGACACACTTTCCTACCCATTGGGGAGAGCTGTGGGACATGAGGCATAGGCCCCATGGGTGTCTGTTCAGTGAAGGTAAGATGGCAGTAAAACCCCAGAAGTGGCAGGAAAACACTTGGATATTGGCCTTCCTGAACATTTTAGGGCACTAAGACCCCAGATTCCTAGCACTGATGGCAGGAAACAGGAAGGGCACAGAAAAGGTCTACTAGATGTGAGGAGAAGAAGCAAGGCACAGGGAAGAGTAACTCCACAGTCTCTTACTCCTAAGGGGCAGCCTTGTGCTGTCTCATGGTGTCATTTGCAAGCTTAATCCCTGTCAGGACTGCAAGGTAGGGTACATATAGTAAAGGGTTCAGAGCTGCAGGCAAAGGGATAATTCATTGACAGCAACTGGGAGCAGTCATCTCCCTTGGTCCCAGTGCCCAGCTATATGGGGAGAAGGACTTACACCTTCCCTATAACAGCTACCAAGATCCATTTCATCCACACTGTTATCCAGTATGACAATAAAATATCACAGTGTCTGGCAGACAACGACAGAAATTAAAGGATTAAATAGAGTCTTACTTCCAGCCCTCCTATCCAACAAGATTTCTGCAGAGCCAGCAAAATAGTAACAGGTAGACAAAATCATTGATTAATTCCCTGTGTTTTCCAGTCTGCTTTCCATCATTTTATGTTGGGATTAACCATAACTTGGGGCCCCATAAAAATAATTCCAGAAGCAAATAGGCAAACTGCCAGCCTGAAGTCATAGTAGAACAAGCTCACAGAAAGCTTGAATAAGTTAGATGCTTCCAGCTCATGTGGTCTTCAAGAAAATCACCTCTGGTAACCAAGGAACTAGTTGTGCCCATGTCCCAAAAGCTAATCTGAAGCCTTATGGGAGGCAAGGGAAGGTCTTTTGGGGGTTTGTTTCTCAGTCATTTATTTTTTTATTATTTTATATTGCTTTCATTTTTAAAGAGATATTGTGCTCTAGACCAGTAATTTAACCTGCTTGGAAAAAAATCTGGAACAACTACACCATCTGAAAACAACCTAGAAGATAACAACAAAATGTGAATTGGCAAGAACAAATATTATCAGACCATTAGAGAATACTCTCATGATATCACAACAGCTTGTACCGAAAGATCAATATAACTTCAGTAAACTGTTACAACATTCTCATAAGCAAGTCAAGAAAACATGGTCAATACAGAACTATTTTGGGTTAAGTGTAAGACTATTTCTTAAGGCCATTTCCAGAAGGGTGCTGTCTACAACTCCTGGTTGCTATGGAAGAAGCATTCTCCAGGAGCAGTCCCAGCCCTGGCATTTATTTCTATTAGTGCTCAAACTAATGGGGTAGAACACATTAAGTTTGCAAAGAGACAAGGCTGAGAGGGACTTTATGGACAGGGTTAGAACTCAAAACTGCAGAAGCAGCTTGAAGGTGATACAATGAAAATCAGTGAGGGCAAATCACAGAATCAGAATATTCTGAGTTGGAAGGGACACAGGATCATCAAGTCAAGACTTAAGTGAATGGCCTGGGATCCAATCCATGACCAAAATGAAAGGCTCTGCACTTTGGTGGGATGACAAACTGCACTAAGGACAGGATAGTGAGACCCCCAGAATCCCCCTTCTCCAGGCAAATCCTCCAATTTGAAGAAGGGATTCACACCCCACTCCCAGCAATAATTTAGGGACTATCCAGTAAGCAAAAATAAACCAAAAAAAGCCCCTATTTCTCAATCACGATGATATGGAGCAAGAAGAGGAATGCTAATTGACTGATAGGGGGGAAAATAACAAGCTCCTACTCTCTTCTCATTGTTTCCAACCATCTGATGTCTGCTAATTCCCACTCAGCTGGCTGGTCTCATGGACTGCCATGGTCTGCCTATGTCACAAGGGCTCTGAAACTCTCCTGGCAGCAGTTTGTTGGTGTTGTCCTCCCTCCCCCTCCACTGAGGGCTGGAGGAGCTTGCTGCTCACCAGCAATGACAGCTTATCGCTACACCCTGGGGTTTAAGCATGTTTATTATGCTTGTAGGCTCTGCTCTGTGCTTCCTGGTAGATGGAGACATACCCCAGTCCCTTCGGATAGGTTTCCTTTGTAGAGAAGGCAAGAGGTAGACTTGTGGCAAATAACATTACTCGTAAGTAATTTTCCCTTACTTTATATAAGCAAATGCCTTTGATATACAACAATCCCCGACATGTTCAGGTTACATGCTTATTTTAAGATCTTTTGTTTACTTTATGATCTTCATAGGTCATTGACATCCCATTTAGCTCTGGTGACCCTGTTTATACAATCACAATATACATTAAAAAGCGTTCCTTTGGATAACATTAACATTCTTGATCTTAATCCATCACATGGGCTAACAATAGCTCCAGCTCAGATGTGTACGTAGCTGTTAAAAGCTTTAATGTAAAATCCAATACACATATCGAGTGGGAGAGGCCTGATCAAACAGATTGGCTTTCTTTTTTCCATTCTAAGTGGCAGAGGATCCAGAACTATGTAAACTCCTGCAAAATGCACTGCAGGGCCCCTTCAGCCACCTCTCAGTGCAATTAGATTCACTGAAAAAATGTGACTTTTCCTCCCTCCCTCACTCATCTCCAGCACATGACTGTTGCTGGAGCGGTCAACCACCTCCAGGAGCTTTGATTCCTGCGGTTCTCCCACTTCCCGAAAACGTGAGTCATGCCAATCCAGTATTTAATAGTCTCTCCTGGCAGAGGAGCAGAATTTGCCTGCCATCAACCTGAGGGCTGCAGTTTCTCTCACACAGTGGGCCAGGAGTGCCTACTAGCAATTTCATTGGGAAGTTATGCTGCCTGCCATGAATTTATTGACTTACCTGATATTCCTCTGCTATTGTCTGTCATATTGCCCACCTGTTGTGGGATACACTCAGAAGGCCATTGTAGGATCTGAGGTGAGAGAAAATTCTGGGCTTCCCCTAAGGCTGCCACATCCCAAAGATTAAAAAAAAGCAAACAAAAATGTATCCCATACCTCCTGCAAAACTCTAGCCAACTCCAGTGAATGGAGTTCAGGGATGGGAAAGCATTGGTTTGTGTCAAGTAGCTCACACAGGAAACAGCAGGATCCACAAGAAAATCAGCCAGGATGGCTAAAAGCAAATATGGTCTTCTTGAGTGCTGAAGCAGTGGTGGACCTTGGGTCACGCCATGGCAGCTGTGTCAAGTGTGAAACTGAAAAAGACCACGATAAGGAGAGATAAATATTTTTCCTTTACTGGACCTGGCGATGATAGACAAAAGATTACAATACCATTTGAAGACATAAAAAATGTGCTTATTTTCCCCCAATGTTTGTGAATGATTGAGTTTATAGAGGTGGAGTCCAAAGAGCACCATGCTAGGCAGCCTTCAGTCCTTTTGGGTTTTTTGGTCTATTCCAAGAATGGCTACTTTTGCATAGGTAAAGAACAGTGCCTGGTGACCTCACAAGGTCTCCTCCAGCATCATATGCCATGACTTCTGCAATGCTGCTTCTGTAGCAGCTCCTATCTACTTGAGAAATATCCAAATTATAAGCATCATGAAAGCCACAAAATGTGGTCATACCTAGAACACGATGACCCTTTTTTTTGCCTTTCTTGTTTTCCTTCACAGGTTCAAAAAATGACATTTGGCAGGAACATGAATGCTTTTTGGGCTCAGTCCATATTTCCCAGGAGACTGGGTTCAGTTGCAGGGTAAAAGAAAAAAAGTACTAATAAAACATCTGACACAGTTGCCATGACACACCAAAGGCAGGATGATTATGTTGAAGAGGACATGTCACATGAGGAGAAGGAAGAGCAGGAGGCTGGGACAGCAGCTGAGAGAGCCAGGCAACACGTCCTTGGGTCAGATGGCCACCACAAAAGCTCTGCCACCTTTGAGCTCTGCCAGCTGTCCTACTGCCAGACCCTCTGTCATGTCTCTGATTCCTGAGGAACAGGAAAAATATTTGGGAAATTCATTATGAGGGCTGCCTGCCAGAGCTGGGTGGCAGGGGGAGACTGCCAGCTGCTCTAGCACCTTTGCATGTCCCACCTAGCAATGAACAGCACTCCTGAAATAAAACCCTGGGGCTGCAAAACAAAAGGGTAGATGATATCACACAGAGGTTTCCCTACTTATAAGTGACCAATTGTATTCTCTCTATCATATTTTTTGGCTTTTATTCTTGTGCTTCTGAGTACAAACTAAAGCTTTTTTCAAGGTGCACAATATTAATTTTTTAATTAAAATCACACCTCTAATTGAAAAAAAAAATAAAATATAAAATTCTAAGTGGATGAAAAGTGAATAAAGCACATTCTTCTAACTCTGAATTAAAAAGTAAACTTGCATATTGTCAGAACTGTAGGCTTCAAATTATAACCGAGTAAACGACTGCATGAGGGTAAATTTATAGAATTAGGCAGGATGCAGTTTGCTCAGTGATGTAGTGCCAAGGATAGAAACACAGTGTGGATGTCTCTGTACACCATGCCCGAGGGTCAGCTCTGCATAGATGTTGTGCTGTGGATGCAGGGACTCGTAGTTTGTCCCTGGATGGTGCTGGTGCCAGGAGGTGCTTCAGCCATACTGCCTTATTACCAGCTGCCAGTACCCCTCCAACTTACCAAGCCATTTGGGATCAGAGTGCTTTTTTCATTTGTCATTCCTTCAGATGCACAGCTTATAGGATGCATGTTATCTGTCCCAGAGCTAACTGAGACCCACGTTTTACAAAGGAAAAACTCCCCTGAGTTCAGGCACAGCATTTTTACTTTTTTTGGACTTGGTAGTGCATCAAGAAGCAAGAGAGCTCTACTGTAGTTCCTCACTGGCAGGCCCAGGCTGCTGGAGGGTGAAGCATGGCAAGGACATCCCTTTTGAGCAAACATGCAGAGGCAGGCTTCAGCACTCATTCCAGGAGCTACACCAGTGTGTCTGTGGAATGGGGGCAAAGTGAGAGGACAGCAGACGAATTCCCCAGTTTCACTCCAGAAATAAGGTTTGTCTAATGTCCACAGAGAGGTTCAGGCTTTGGACAAATCCAGAGCTCAAAAGAACTTTTGTGGGATGGGAAATGAGCCTGCCAGTTTTGCTTTGCCAAAACCACATTTTAAAATGCTGTAAACTGATTTCACGCAGCTCTCTTCAACACCTTCAAGCTGCCTGAACCACCACATTATTTAAGATCTCACTCACCCTGTCCTTTGTGATTCAAATGCCACCAGAAAAAATAAGCAACCCAATACTGAAAGATTTCCCCTGCTTCACATGAGAGAGGAAAAGCAGCAAATCCCTGCAGCATCTGGCTCCTACTCTCTGGTGAGCTCTGGGGCAGTTTTACTCGTGGCATTTCTCCTAACGAAGGTGTGAACCATGGTGGAAGAGCTCTTTATAAATCTGGAGCTCCTCCCCCTGAGTCCACCCCCTCAGCAAGCCAAGCTCTTTGAAGCACCAATTTCTATTTCCAGCCACGTAGCTCAGTAGCTATGCATAAACTCAGCTGCACCTTGGGAAAGGAGGGCAGTCTTGAAGTGAGCAAATGTTCTCCAAGATGTTTTCAGCTGGTGAAACAAAGCTACAGGAAAAGCCTTGATGTGGCACAGCAATTTTTGCCTGTCGTTTCAGATATTTATTCTGGAATACGATCATTATGTCTCCCATCCTAGTTTCTCCTTCTGCTCACTACTACAGGGAACAGCATTAGCATGGCACTGCACTCTACTGCCATAATAATGAAGATGTCACTAATTCACCATTTAGACTTCACTGCCTATAAAACAGGAGGAGGAAATGGGCTGTGAGCATGATAAGGAGCAAACCCTGGTTTGAACACAAATACACTTGAGAGCTGGGAGGAGAAAGAGGAAATAAGGACAATCAGCTGAAACCATTTTTCCAGCCATCAGGCATCGTAGTGAATTTGCAGAATGGAGACATGACCACCAGCTATAGGAGCAGATCCCCCCTAAATCTGGCCAGACTGGACATGTCTCTGTGAGAAGTATTTATAGCATCATAGAATATTCTGAATTGGAAGGGACCCACAAGAATCATCCAGGTCCAATACCTGGTCCTGTACAGATGGTGCAAAGACTCCCACCATGTACCTGAGAGCGTCGTCCAAATGTTCTTGAACTGTCAGATTTGTTGCTGTGACCACTTCCCTGGGGAGCTTATTCCAGTGTCCAACACCCCCAGATGAAGAATCTCTTCCAAATATCCAACCTAAACCTCATTCGTGCCATTCCCTCAGCTTCTGTCACTGGTCACCACAGAAAAGGGATCAGTGTCTTCCCCTCCTCTTTGCCCTGTGAGAAAAGTGGAGATTGTTGTCAGGTGTCCCCTCAGTCCTGTCTTTTCCAAGCTGAGCTAACCAATCGACCTCAGCTGCTCCTTGTGTGGCTTCCCCTTCGGATTCTTCACCATCTTTGGAGCCCTTGTTTCGATGTGCTCCAGTAGCATTTTTTTGTTTTTTTACAGATTGTGATGCCCCAAACTTTAAGAACAATATTTAAATCTTATTCTCTCCTTAAAGTCCTCTTCCCTAAAACTTCCTAGACTATTTCAGAGGATGTGAGTACTCCTGTTTGGGGAGGGAGAGAAAACTCAGTGCTCAGGACTGGCTCTGGTCAAGCCTCAAGCTCAAATCTGGGACAGATCAAAGAATTGGTAAATGATATTAAACTGCCTGTAGAGACAAACAATTGCATTAGAAAAGACTGAGAGCCACTCAATCTCTCTATATTCTCCAAGTTAGGATATTCACCTGGAAAGTAGGAGATATGGATTAAGGCTGTTGCTCTCAATTAAACAGACATCTGAGAAGAGCTATGACAGTGGGACTGTTGAAGCCAAACCCAAGACCCCACCATCCACCTTCCTTGTATCCGACAGCCGGAAAGGGCTTTGAGAGCTGGCTAGGGTGCATGAAGTGGGAGGCCATACCCTCCTCTACCACACCTTGGAGATCTGCTCTAAGAATAAAACACCTTTGCAAATGCCTCCAGCATTTCCTGAAGCTCCCTAGAACTTGCCAAATTTCCTCAAGGTTTTCTGGGGAATCCCAAATTCGCCAAGGCTGTTCAAGCCTACAAGTGTGAAATCTTATTTTCCAGTTCTTTGCTCAAATTTAATGAACCATCCCCTGTGTAACCTCTCTTGGAGAACATTTTGAAGCCCCGTGTACTTCCCTCCCCCTCCACAGCAAACACAGCCAGCATCTGGCAGGAGCCCCAGCGTTTATCTTTCCAAACTGGGTTGTGAGTACTTGGTTACACGAGTCACGCACAAGTTACACTGTACCCTGACAATGGAGGAAAAGCCACCGAGAGAACAGAGAGGTACAATAAGGGCATCTATCCTGCTGCTTCTTCAGCAAGAAATTGCTAGAGAGCAATTTGGTCCAAACCTGAGCCACTACTCAGGCTGAAGAGACTCTGGGAACCTCCAAGAATCTGCCCCTAAAATAATGCTCCATTTCCCCCCTAACTATTACTGACTAATTAAGTGAACTTAGCGTATAGCAGGTCTTGGGTGCTGTTGTTACTATCTGCATTACTGTTTTTTTGGATAAGATATACTTAGGGAAAACACTAGAGAGCTCAATTAAGCAGCTGGGTGACTTATAAATATATATTTATGTTTGAAGCCTAAGTGGCCATTGGCTTCCCTACTGTTTTACTTAGCTAACAAAACAACTCTATCAAAGTAAGTATTATTCCAAAACCCAACTTCCTGCACGGAATGCTCCCATGTGCTCCATCAGTCTGTTTCTCTGATGAACTACATCGTTTCTTATAAACTGTCCATGGCCCATAAATTTCCAAGCATAAAGGCTATTACTGTGCTGTGCAAATCTGCTGAGAATTTTATCCTAATAACTTCATTTCATTTGGGTGCAAATGAGTTTGGTAAGAAAGTTGATCTGCAAACTTTTCCCCTGTCTTTTGCTTTTGAGCTTATTTTGAAAGGTAATACTTATTTGATTTAGACTTGAGGTGGGCTTTGTTTTGATTTATTTCAGTTGGACTGTCTCTGCCTCAAACTGGCTTTCTTTAATAAAGGAAAAAGCAATTCCTCAAACATTCCTTTCCCCCCAAAAGCTTAAAAACAAAATTCACAATAAATGATGGAAGAAAATAGAGCAAATTGGGCTTTGGGCCACCTACTAGATAAATATTGCAAATCTACTCTCTTCTGTAATCCAAAGAGAAGACTCCTGCATGTATTCCAGTATTGGGAGCAATAACTGCTTTATAAAAATCCCTTCTTTTTCTGGACCAAGTCAGAGGGTGGTGGAAAATTGCGGAAAATTGAGGAGTTTTGTTGGGGTTTTTTTGGTGTGTGCATGCAGATGAAAACCTCTTACAAATGTTTTGCTCATTTTTAGCTCTCACAATTGCCTGTTTATGTTAGGACTCCTGTTGTCACATGTAGCATATAGATCTTAAAAAAATTGTAGTCTCTCTGTCCACCAAGCAGAAAAATGACTAGATTTTGCCATCAGGTGCAGCATGAGACTTGTGTTTTCCCTGGCTTAATTCCAATTTCTATAACAATACAAATTAGACTTGCTCAAGGCCATCAAAGAATTTAGGGGCATGGGGGCGAAGATGAAATAAGCCATAACTCTCATGGCTTTCTTCCTCCAAGCCCCAAAAGCAGTCAATCACAAACAATATGGAAAAAAAAAAATAATGTGCAGAGGGACATTTTGATATCTTGATTGGGGAGACTTCTTGACTACCTTGTACTAATTTCATTATGCTCAATTTAAGGGACTTTTTATTGATAGATACCCCAGGAAATACGGCTTGGAAACAGCGTGCTACCTTGGGATATCACCAACCATTTGACATTGGGGACTAAAACAAAAACAGATGTTTTAGGAAATAAGCAGCTTGAATATATCACTCATAAACCAATTAAAACTTTCTGTAGCAAGCTGACATTTCCCATGAAACAAGCAATGGGAGTAAACTCAAATCAGTTGGCTGCAAGAGCTACGGAGCAATTCCCAGCCACAGTGGGTTTTTTTATTTTTTTTTTTTTTTTTACTGCTTTGAAAATGATGTTTGGATTTAAAAAAAGAAAGGTGTGATAAAGAAGCAGTCTCACCTTGTCACTCTCAAATCCAGAATCTGTCTTTTCACCTTCACACTTTCCATTCATCGCTCATTAAGCAAACAGTGAGATATTCCTGCTATTGTTCATGTCTTGGCAGAGAATCTCCATGGCTTTAGGTCCAAACGCACTCCAAAGTAAGGCATGAAAACTGTTTCTGTTTGTTTCAGGTATTAGTTAAAAATAGTTTGAGTGTTCTTGAGAGTACAGTGGAAAATGAGCAGTTTGAGGAGTTGTTTTCTTATTACAACCTTTTTAAAATTTTATCCTTTATTCTTTCTTTTTCCCTAGGATACTTTGTTTTAAAATTTTATTTTGCAAGGGCAAGCAAAAACATCTAAGCACATGCTTAACTTTAAGCATTAAAAAGTCAATGGGATTTAAGCATGTGTTTAAAGGCAAACATATGCTTTAGAGCTCTACTGAATAGGAATGGTTTATTGAATCAAGGTTATAGACAGGTTAATAAAATGGGTTAATATATGCAATCTGGAAAGAAAAATTAAACAACATGTTTCTGGAATATTAGTGTTACAAGCATTGTCTCATTCTAGCTTAATTCCCTAAATTACTATTGGATTTGTAATGTCCTTGACACTCTCTCTCATTTCTTGAAGAAATGCAGATTATTGCACTAGATTATAATCAGCTGGCTAAAGTACAGCTCGAAGCTTATGATTCTATCCAGAGCAATTCAGAACAAAACAATCTTACTTCAAAAGGAGTTTATTCACCAAAATTCATTTTCAAAGAAAATCTGCCAAATCTTTTCCACTGACACATACCTGTAATTCCCTCTGCATAAATATTCATGTGCTGTGAATAAGAAGTAGAAAACATTGTGTTATTTTTCAATATTTACTCTAGAACTAGTTCCATGAAGGTGCCTATTGTATGACAAAAGATAGGAGTTTACACTCCCATCAAAGGTTGCTTCTAAATAGATCATAAAATCCACTCAGAATATTTAAGTCAAGAGTAATAACATAGTGTCATATACTCACACAGTATAATGCAGCAACACTCTGCATTTTGACATCTGCCCAGACAGATGTTTAGAACAAAGTTCCTCAAATTCTTTCTTTCTTTTTTTTTTTTTTTTTTTTTTAAGTTGGATGGAAAAGAATCTGGGAATCATCTTTTATATCGAAGCTACTTAGTACAGTTTAACTGTCAACAGATTAATTAATTTAAATGTAGACTTACTGTGGAAGCCAAAATCTCACATAAGCCCTGAACAAAAAAATCAAAGAAAATAAGAATAGCCTCCCAGCAACATCCTGACCTGAGGACATATATACATTTATACATGAGTAGGATATTGGATTCCCATTTACACAATCTATTGGATGCACACAGAGTAAATGTCTAAAACCCCACAATTTCCCTTTGTGCTGTTATCAACTTTGGCACAGGCAAGAGTAGCACTGACACTCCACAGATATTTTCCCACTATATTCCTTCAGAAAGACTACATTAATTAGTAGTTACTAATTATTTTGCCCATAGCAACGCTGCTGGTAAATATCAAGGCATATATTTATTTAAAGTAGTTGCAGAGGGATCTCTTTTTATAACTCTACATCTTGTGATTTCTGGGTTTTAGATCCATGTTGAAACATGCACATGACCACATGCTGACTGCCAAATTTGTTGTAATGTAGAGCATGTTTCAGGGATAGTCCTTTAAACATAGTTAGAAGGATTTTTTTGAGGGCTTGCTGGTTGGCTTTTTTATTATGAAGATTTGTCAGGCAGCATAGTTAAGTTAATCAGTAACCAATAAAATACTTAAGTTCAGAGATATAAATGGGTTGATTTATTGCTCACAAAGGTTTTTGGCTTCTCAACGAGAACACATGAAAACATGTTGCTATGGTTACTTTGCAAACTGACACCTTTTTATACCCTACTAATATATAAGAATTTGAGAGAAGTTCCCATCTCTCCCTGGGACCTATATGCAATTTGATTTTTTTTCTTTTGTTTTTTTAATTTTTTACTTTTAGTGTTTTTTTGTTTTGCTGTGCAAATATGTAAATAAGCTAAAACTTTATTTGTTTTGAAATCTCTGTGATAATTCCAAATTTTCCTAGCACTGGAGAGTCATATCTCATTTTATGTCCCTGCCCTGTTTATCATTTTTGCAATCTCCACCTAAAATCAATCAGACTATATCATTTTCAAAACAAAGGTGCCAGCCAAAGGATACTCACATGTTGTTGCATTGGCATCTTCTCCAGCATGTAAATCCAAAAGAAGAAAATAAAGGTGTTAAATATACTTTAAATTGATTGTAAACTGTCCTGCTGGATTTTTTGTGGGGTCTTTTTCCTGCTTGTTTTTCCCAGGTTTGTTTGTGTTTTTTTAAATCTTACTGAACATGTTACCCAACCTCACTGGTGGATACTATGCAAGTTTTTTTCTTCTAACTGTTGTCATGATCATCTCTATGCTGAGCATGCAGTTTGACTTTGGCTTGGGCTGGCTGGAATTTGCATTGCACATGATTTTCCAAAAGGCTGATGTGATTGGTCTCCCAGGGTCCAACAGAGGCACAATAAAGATTTCAAAAGACACTATGGGTTCCACAGCTTTACTGTTGTATTTTGGTATTTAGGCGCCTGAATTTACATTTGGGTTTTAAGAACTTCTGGCATTTGGGGTCAGGACAGAAACTGGACCATGATCATGCCTGTCCATTCTGTGTGTACCACTCAGGCTACCAATATTTCATTATCGTCAAAAATCACTCTATTTTCCTCCAAAAACAACTCCTGGGCCAATTGGACACTTGACCCAAAGTAGTAATCAAACTCCCACTCAGGTTTGCACCAGGAATAAAGGCTGCATGTTCCAGCCCCTGCCAAGGCTCCAGTGGAGGTGGGGCTGGATTCGGCCCACAAAACCATTAGCAGTGTCACCCAGCATATTGATTATCAAATAAATGATGGTCACATGTGACTTGTGAGGCTAAAGGTGCTCTCTGTCAAGGTGTTCTGATGACATCATCATAAACCCAGAGGGCAAAGCTCAGCTAGTTTATGATGTCACCAGAAGGCTTCTCGGAGTTGCTGCCATAGTTCATGGCCATAATTTTCTGTAACAGAGGAGTATGTACACCTGCATCCCAGCCCCATCCCCCTTCTTTTCATGTCTATATTTATATTTTCATCTATATATTTAAATAACCACAAATAAATAAAATTATTTTGCATAAATAGATATTGCATGTATTATGTATGTACTTTTAACATGCATATCAAATTTGCATGTATAGTTTTCATATATTTTTTGTGGGGGTATAAATATATAAATTATATATATTATTTTTATACATGGATGGAGATATACATATATAGATATATATAGATATATAGATATATAGATATATAGATATATAGATATATAGATATATAGATATATAGATATATAGATATATAGATACGTGTGTATGTGTATATATAGTATGTAACCTATTCCCAACTAGTGTTTACTGGCAAGACATAAGCCAGAGTTGTCAGGCCAGTACCTCAAGCTGGAAGAAGCCCAGCAGGAAGGCAGTGGATCTGGCCACCCCCTGTGGAGCTGGAGCCCATACAGCATGGATGCTTGTCTTTTTTAATTTTTTTTTTTTAGTATTATTATTTCTTTGCAGAGAAGTCACAACTACAAAGCATTTCCTAACCACTACAATCACTGAAGCTGGCAGCAGCCACAAGTCATTGATCTCTAAGGGATGCTGCATTTCCTCTTCAAAGCAGCCATACAAAGGCTGGTGCCACCTGACATGGGGCAAAATAACCCTGGGGTAGAAAGTACAGACAGGGAATAAAACAGGCAGTAAGAACGCTGAAAGATTTAACCTCTGGCCTTGTCTCCTCTGTGGATCTAAAGATGGGGATCCCCCACCTTGGTCCATCTAGCCCCCTCCTAGGGAATGAGGCTCACATTTCCTTTAGAGGCAGGCAGGCAGGAAAGCTGCATCATCTGGTGGCTTTGGCACAGCCAAAGCAGTGCACCACAGCTGGATAGCTGATCTGTGCCTTTCGCCTCACTGAGAGGCCCTACCACATGCTACGAAATGCTTTAATGTCCCCTTAACATGCTGGATAAATAATTTCCGTATCCATTCAGTGGTGCCCACATGTGGTCCTTTGAAAGAGTTAAGTAAAAATTATAGTACCAATATATCTTTGAGATGAAACAATGACATTTATAGGTCATTGTAATCCATTCATTAATTAATTTTTTTACCAGCCTTCCATAGGATCCATATGATGTTTCCTAATGCTAAATTTGTCCTTTAGAACTGTTTTAACAAATAGATAAGTTTTAAAACTCGACTTTAAGAGTTTCTTAACATTTGAGCTAATTCAGGAAGGGCAGCTAAATAAATCTCCATTCCCACCGCAGTCTACAGAGCACTATTTTGAGGCAAACAGAGAATGAAAGAGCACAGCCCCTTGATGTCCAGGCATTACAAAACACAGCCATTCACCTGAGGAGATGCTGCCCCATTTCTGCAGCTGGGGCTGCAATGTGTTGGTACCTCCTTTCCTTTGGGGAGGCTGTGAGTGGTGCTGCCACGTGTTGTTAGGAAGGCATGGGATGAGGAGTGGGAAGAGCAGAGTTGTGTGACACTTCCCTCGCTCCACTCCCTGGGATGCAGCAAGGCCAGGGGAAAGGCAGCTGTGCCTCAGCACTGCTGGGATGCAGAGACAGTGCTTGCTTTCTGGCAAGGGAAATGTGACAAAGGCAAAGGATGGATTCCACTAGGGCTTACCTTTTTTCCTGTTCTTCCTGCCATCATATTGATGATGTACATCTCCAGCCTCATCCACCATTCCCTGACCCCATCCCACCTCAGCGTCAGTGCATGAGCCTGATAGCCCCAGGTTTTTATATTTTACAGAGCTCCTCAAGAGCCAGCATAAAGAGAGAGACCTTTCAGCTGTGCTATTTGATGACTGATGTGTCTGTTCTATTAGTGATATGAGAGCCCTGATGTGATGCTCTCCAATCTGCAGCAAGGCATGCCAAAATCCCACTGTGCAGTACTGCAATAAATTAATGTGTTGATCTCTCGCTTCACAAAAGTAGTTTTCAAGTCCAGCTGCAGAGGGTGTAGGTACTAAAGAGGCATCTGATTGGCTCAGCCCTATCACCTGAAAAAGCTTTACAACTTCTTTATGTGCCTAAAGCACAGTTTTGTAAGTCAAAGATGATTATTGTTATAAAACGGATAAGCTGCAACTCAATCACATGTGAAGACACCATCAGGTAAACATCCTAAAAAAAGAGGTTTCAAGGCATCACTTCCTTTCCAAACTGTGCAGTTCCTTGTTTCTACATCCTGTAGCAAATCCATTTGCTTAACAGTGTGAAGTGCTAGCCTGGATTACAGGCTGGAGCACAGCCTGTGTGTGTGAACCAGCATAAGGATATGTCTTTGCCCTCATACGAAAGTCACTCTTGGGTAGTCTGTTAATAATAATCCTCATGAAATTCCTTAAATGCTTGTGTAGAGACATGGAGACAAATTCAGGTATGGCTTCCTGAAGGAGTATATCAGAAAATTAGATAAATAGAGCTGGATCTCCCAAATGCAGGGCAACAGAGAATTGTTGTTAAATAATCTAAATCCATCAAAACCCAATCATGCCAAAAAGCTGAGAAGTTTCTGTTGAACCAGCAAGAGCATTAGGTTTTCTTGTGAGCACCTTAGTGGGACTTTATACCTTCAGTCAATTGAAGGTGCTCACTGCCACCCAAGTAAGTGCTCCAAGAAAATGTAAGTAGTAGAACACCTCAGTTAGACAGATATTCCTAACTTTTTCCTTATATTTAAACATTTTCCTTGCCAGTTTTTATACCGTCAGTTCAACCCAACATGTTTATCAATTAGTCTCTGTATGCATCCATGCATGTATATAAGGAAAAACATTATGAAATCTCCTTCATCTGTAGGCATTTTCATGCTACCAACAACAGAATAAAATTTTGGGTGATTTGGAGCCAAAATATCTTGCAAAAATAAAATTACAAAGGACCACATCCTCAGTTAATATAATCTGTCTCTGATGCCAATAAAACTACTTCAATTTAAACCACTTGAAATATTCAACCTAGAGATGTGGAAGAGCGTGGCATGTGGTGAGATTGCCGGGAAAGATTGTTGAGCACTGATGAGACACATGAATACCTCAATTTCCCAGGAAAATTGGTTGGAAAGTGGGCATCCAAGTTGTCACCATGGGTAGGAAGAAATCTGTCTTCTTCTCTCCAGTCTGAATGCCCATCTGTGCCATGGATATCTTGTCTCATTGGTAGAGAAAAAATGTGGTGTTGTCACAAAAGTAGGGCAAAGAAAAAAATACTATTTGAACCATAATTTCGAAAGCAGAATTTTAACAAAATCATGTTTTGAAGGGGCTGCTCACTGAAGAAACATTGTCATACCAAGTTAGAAGACAACAATTATTGCCAAAATAAGGGCTAGTCTGTGCTCCTGCTCAGTTTCAGAATTATTGCTTATATTTCTACTTTCTTAACAAATTATTCCATTGATACTACAAAGCAGAGGGCTGAGAGTGAAGGATAATACACAAGAGAGCCCCTAGGCTGCTACTTCAGATTATAAGTATCTAATTTCAGTCATTTAAAGTAAATTCAGTTTTGTCAAAGACTCCAGTCCAACCTATAAAACTCAGGTCCGGTGAGCATGACAGCATGCCTTGGAGGAACAGGGCTACAAGAGGGAAAACAAACAGCTCCATTCAACTCCTTAAAAGGCCTTATTTCATCTAACCATGGAGTTAGTACAACCCTCTTTGATTGTGTGTGCTGTAAGAGAGAGAGTAGTTTCAGTTACAAGTTGTTTCTTACACATCCCATCATTTTCTGTGGGTTTTTACATCCCCAGCAGAGAAACTTCTATAGCTGAGCCCAACACAGTAGGGAAGGATGGGAAAGAGAGGGAAGATAAGTATTTAAAAAGCAATTTTTAGAAAGGATGTCTTGTGTGTTACTGGAACTATGAGCCAATTGTACTTGCACATAACTATCATGCATCCACTGTGACTATGAGGCAATAGAACAAAAATAAGTCCAACTCTCCTCTGCACTGGGGGTAATTGGAGGTTACCCCTTTATTTCAGGGGACAGTTTCAAATTTTCTGCTGAATTTGTCTCTGAACAGCAATAAACAGCCATCCATAGGCCCTAGATGGCTATCAACATACAAATTTCCCAATTTTTAGCTGCAGAAAGTGCAGTCTTGATTGAATCTCCTTTAATTTAAAGACTGCAGGCCTTGGAGAGCTTTAATAAATCAGAGATTTCGGTACTCTGAATTGCACAGTTCATCCTCCCATACACTTGTGAGGTCTACCTGTTTTAGACAGGAAACCTTTCACCAAGTTCCTCTTTGCTCTGGACTAAAAAGAGTTCCTCACGCCTCAATTTGAAGCATGGTGTTACACCATGGGGTGTGCACATGGAAAAAATTAAGGCTACACATTCATTGCACCTCAAACTGGGGCTTCTCCACCTAGAGAATATGAATGGCAAGGTCAGAGTCTTTCCCTGGTAAACTCAGCTCACTTGCTCAGTACTTCAGTACTCCCATTTTTTCAGGGGAGAAAACTGTTGCTTAATGACACTGAATAATGTTTGCTTAATGCCACCATGAAACTCAGTTCATAAAGATAGTTTAAAGAAGTAAAAAGCAAAGGATTTTATTGATGTTGTTGTTGTTGTTGTTGTTGTTGTTGTTGTTAATTACAGTTGTTGTTGCCATTGTTGTTGAAGGGCTTTTCTAACTCTAGTAACTAAATGGCGTTTAATGCTAAATGCTGCCGAAGGATGGCAAACTCTTCAAGGAACAGCCCCTCAGTATCTCTTTGATAAAAGCTTGAACTTCCCTCATTCAAATGGTAATACTGTTAGCAACACAGACTTGAACGATTTTGGAGGCCTCCAGAATGGGGCAGATATTTAGATGTGTAATGAGAATTCCCTTTGTTATATAGACTAAAATATAAATCCATAAATACATACACACATATATAAAATTTACACAGTGCATCAGTCAAGTATTTGAAACTTTAGAAAGCAGAAGCCACAGTGATTTAAATCAAGAACTGTATTAAAAATCATTGATTATCAGCCTCACTCTTTGCCTATCTAGTGGCTAGCATGGCTGAGAGTAAGGGGGCAGACGGGATAGGCTGCAGTGATGTAAGGCTGTAAAAAGTCCATTTGAAGCAGATTGAGGTCATGGGCTGCAGGGCTGCAGCCTGCACCACCAAGTAGGAAATTTTATGGCACATCCCTCTGTCTCGCCTGCCTTGCCAGAGCTTTGTTAGAGCTGCTGAGGCTGTGCCTGGTCCTCTTCGGTCAGAGGTGAGCAGATGCATCACTTGGCTGATGATGAGACCCAAGGACCCTGCTCTGCTCTAATAACAGGTCTACATGACTACATGTCTTCTCATTTGAATGCAAGGAAAGGCCTGCTAAAAAATATAAAATAAAATAAAATAAAATAAAATAAAATAAAATAAAATAAAATAAAATAAAATAAAATAAAATAAAATAAAATTAAATTAAATTAAATTAAATTAAATTAAAAATAAAATAAAATAAAATAAAATAAAATAAAATAAAATAAAATAAAATAAAATAAAATAAAATAAAATAAAATAAATAAAATACAAAACAAAATAAAACAAAATAAAATGTAATTAAATTAAATTAAATTAAATTAAATTAAATTAAATTACAGTTATTTCTCACTCTCAGTTTCTTCATTACAAGAGTTTCCCAGCTCTCATGCTGGGAAAAACAGGGGTGTCTATCCCAACGGAAATGCTGACCTGTCCCAGCATCCAAATCCATGCTTCCCAACTACAGTCCAGAGTCCGAGAGCTGCAATTCCCTGCTTTATTCTGTGCCAAATTTCCCACCACCCCAAAAGGAGGCCAGCCCAGACCATAGCTGCTCCATCTCTAGCAGAGGAGGTGAGTCCCCAGCCTGAGAACATTTTGCCAAAGAAAGAACCACTCACCCCTCCAGCACTCACTTTACATAAACAAGATAAGATATCCTTCCAGCCCAGGCCCTGGGACTTGTGGCTGGGGCAGGAGGAAGGAAGCTGGGAGGGGAACCACAGCACTGCTGTCCCTGCCAGGCTTGGGAATGGAGAGGTTAAAAGGGCTCCTTCTTCCTCCCCAGGACAAAGATCTCCACCTCAACTGTTCCCGCCACATCCAGCAACTTGTTCAGACAATTGTGCAAAGACCACGTCACAGAGCCTCAGGCTGCCACCTCTGTGGGTTTTGAGGGACTTTCCACTGCTCCAAAATGAGTCCTTGCTACCTGCTGTTAACTGGTGTAAACGACGTGCTCCTTGCAGAAGCCTCAGTGCTTTACCTTTGTTGCTGACACCAGCCACATGCCTGTGCTTGGCAGAGAAATTTGGTAAGCACTGCAGTTTTGTCCCTGGGCAGTATATCCAATATATCCAGTAGGAGATACACAGCAATAATAGAAAAAGGGAATTCTCCTATCACATGCCTGAACTGCACATTTTGGTCACTCCTAGTCCGTGATCCCAGAGCTCAGCTAAAGACTTTAACCAGCAGTTGTCTGAGCTGGACAGCAGCAGAGATCCTTTATGGCCCCCAGGATAGTGCCCTCCACTCAGCGAGAACAGTGGCCCCAAAGGAGAGGGAAATCTGCTTTCAAACCATGGCTGCCAGGTTCGGTAGAGATGCAGAGACAGATGCTAAATGAAGCAGAACCCTTGCCTCTCAATTTGGACATGCACCCTATTCTGATACAGTGTGGACACGGATTCAGGGAAAGAGCTGGTCAGATTTTGGCAAAAATCCCACAATACCCTGTTGAAATGCAAGTCCTGGCTACCGTTCAGTAACCAGACAACTCCTCAAATTCAACAGAAAACTAAATCTGGGTCCAAACCTGGACTTGGCCTCTTTAACATCTCTCTAATTATTGCTGAGCAATTATTGTGCAAGTAACAAACGACTAACAAGTTGCAATAAAGAAAACATTTTGTAAGAAAAGAAGGAGGTAGCAGGAGGACTAATTTGCCAGGTAGGAGGTTTTAATGCCACCAAGGAAGATATTGCTGGTCCCTTCGTTAACAGGGCTTGTTTTTAATTCTGCTCTGGGCAAAGGAATTTTAAGATAAGGGAAGAAAGAAAGGAGGGGGTGGGGTGGAATTGTTAAGAAGAACAATCCAGCTAGTAAAGAAAATGTAGGTGACAGTTTCAGCTTCTGCTGCAGTCTGGTTTGAGTAGGTCTTACTCCCAATTCTAGGACCCAAGGCTGTGTGGGAGCTCTGCCAGGCCAGCCTCATTGCCATGCATCACCAAAATACCTCTGTGGGTAGCAGCTGGGAAGGGAGGTGGAAATCCCACTCATTTGGACTGAGAGAGCAACATTTTAGGGAAAAACCTAGGCCTGCTTTTTCATCACTATCTCAATGCTCACAGCAGTCAGGGGTACCAACTCAAACCACGGGCAGCAACTCACTTCAACAAGTCAGGGAAAAGAAAATTCACTACAAAGCACCTCCCATCAAGGAGCAAACTGAGCCAGTTTGCCATCCCATCAGGCAGTATCACCCACCCCTGACTGCATCACCCAAGGAGTCCTTGGAAGCTGAAATCCAACTGATTTGCTGTTCAACTTGTGCTTGGACACTTAGGTACCCCAAAAGAATAAAGTGGCTATATCAGACTGCTTGATGATTAGTACATCAAAAAACATTTGAAAGGGAAGTATTCTGATAATTTACTCTGGTAAAGACAGTGACAAACTGTGGGGGTCTTATCCTTTTTCTCTATCCAGGACACCAGTAGGGGAAAAATGAGTTTTTTTGAACACAGGTGGTTTTGCAGGGGATTTCCCAGGCTTGGGAAAAAGTCTTTGGTTGAAGTTTCTGTTTCTGGTGTTGCATGAGTTATCAGGACCCGAATAGGAGTTGACTTAATCCACCATTGTTAGATGCTGGTCAATGCCAGGGATGGTTGCACCTGCCTGCACATGCTGCCCTTGTGCTGTCATCAGCAAATAGCTGAGCACTTCAGTAGCAAACTGATTTTATAGCTCTGAAAGACTATAGTTTCTATGAGTACTTGGGCCTTACAACTACTTTCATCCCCAAAAAGTAAGCTCCTGAGGTTACAATCCCCATCTGAGCCTTGTTCTCCTCCACACCCTTCCCATATGAACATTTGCCCAAGCACTCACTTTGATGTCTGCACAACATGGATGTTGTTCAGGAAAAGTTATTGGGTGAGTCACTGGGCTGGGATCCACTGGCAGCTCATCCTCCTCCAGGTAGGCTGGGGAGCGAGCAGCACAAAAAGTGCTCTTGGAGTTAAAGTAGATTGTCCCCTGAAGAGCAAACCCCTTTATTGCTCCAGGGCCTTCAGCATCTTCAGCTGGCTTTGCCAGGATTGCCAAGCTGAGACTCCGTTTCTTGGCCTCTGCATAAAAGAGCGAGTCTAGGAATTAATTTAAAGCTGTACATAAACCTCTGCAGTATGGCAGATATCAAAGAGCAGCACTCTTGCTTAAAAATTTACTTTTCCAAGCTAGACACAATAATTGGGGAGTGGGAGTGACAACCTAAACCTTGTCTTGAACCGCCAGCTGGAGAATTCCCCACAGGATGTATCTAGCCTTTCCTCCTGGAGAAGAAAACATCCCCCACATACCCAAACAGCCAGAACAGCAGCAGAACCAGACCTGAATCTAGACTGAAAGGAGCAGATTAATTTCTATCTCTCAAGTGGATGCTAGAGCAGTTTAAACTTCAGTTCCTGCTAATTATAATTGTTCTTTCTGCACAAATGCACTTATTTTCTCTAGCCACCAGTTCTGCAAACCAATAGTCAGGCACCTAGTCTGTTCATCCACGAGGTTTAACTACTCTGCCTTCACACCTTAAGAACTACTGTTATCGAAAAAGCACAGTTGCTGACAGAAGTTACAGCTCACACTGCATCTTATCATCTATTAGTGTTGCTAAAGCTAGATCCAGTCCTACCTTTGCAAATGTTAAAGGCACCGGGTTTACTTCTGTGAAGTCGATCTGAGATAGTAGGATAAATGTATTTAAATTTATAGCTGCTGGTGTTGATGTACAGATGTGCAGGACCTACATCTTTGCAGTCTGGTTCTACCCTTGCAAACATGTTGCTGGGCAAAAAAAATTTGCTCCAGTGATTATGCATTACCTAGAAATTAAAATAGATTGACTAGACTATAATAAATACATGCCAGAAAAAAATATAAAGAATGTGTGGGAATGCCTATATTTCATCTTAACATTTCTTAGCAAAATAATTTCCTTATGGTGTAATCAAAAATGGAAAGCCAGCACCTAACTAAATTAAATGCCACAAACATTAATAATGGCTAAAATTACCAGTCAATTTATTTTTATATTGGATGATCTTCAAAGTTGTAGATTGAAAATTGCTGAAACGTTTTAGGGATTTGTTTCTCAAATCAGAATACTTCAGAGATGAAAAACACTAACTTGAATTTTAACATATAAAAATCCTTAGTGAAAGGAAATATATGTATTTTTTACAAAGGAAAAGAAAAAAAAAAAAAAGGAAAAGAAAACTTTAAAAGTTCCCCTGATAGTTACAGATGGTTTAATCTTTGGAACCCATTATGTGTTCATTTTCTCTTCAGCGTTAATTATACATAATTACCACCACTTTACCCATACCCTTTCAAAATCGGAATCTGTTTACATTTTTCGCATACGTTATATAAATGCAAGATTTTTAACGCAGTTTTTCCAGAAACGGGATTTCAATTTACCTTCTGAAGGACAAGGGGACCCAGTGCGCGGCAAACCGGTTTTACTTAAGTTCCTTTAATATAGCTTAATTACTTTTAAACTCTGGAAGCAATTAGGTTATCACCCTTTGAAGTGCGACAGACGAGTTGCGGCGCTGGGAGGAGAAGGGGCTGCCCGCTGCCCAAGCGGCCGGTTGCGCGGCGCGGGGAGATGCGCGGAAAATGCGCGGAAAATGCGCTCGGCCGCGGCTGGAGCAGGCGGCAGCTGCCCGTTCTGCGAGGGCAGCGAAGGCAGGAGGCTGGGGAAATGATAACTCACGTTCGGCTAGAAAGGGAGGTTCTGGTTAAGGCTGAGAGCAGCGCTGGTGTTGTGAAAGATTGAGAAGGATTGTTCGCGCTTTTCAACCTTATAATTTTACCCTGCGTACAAACCACGAAATTGTACTGCTCAACTCTTCCTTCTATTTTTTTTTTTTTCTTTCTTCCCCGTCATTCTCTCTCTTTTCCTCTCTCCCGCTCGTCGCAGATCGCTGTCAGGTGGCTTTTTTCCCGGCCGTGCAAGGATCAAAGCGTCCGGGAGTAGAAGCGCCCATTGTGGGGCTGACACACGATCGCCCTGGGCAGGGGCGCTCCCCCGGGCGCTTCCCCTCGCAAGTGGCATTTCCCCGCGGGCTCGAGACGGTGGGGGGTTTATTTGCCGTACCTCCCCCCCACCACTTCCCCCCTGGGGAGACACATTCTCCAGTTGTTTCTTCTGGATGCTTTCTTCTGCGGGCTCTTCGGAGAGGGGTAATGCCAGGGGAACGGGCACCTCCCTACCCCCGACCCCGAACTCTCCGCGCCCGAGAGCAGCTCCATTATTTGCATGTCATGTTTATAACCTGGTGGAAACCAAGACTGATATTTGTGGTCGGGAGAAGATGACTTTCACCTCTCCGGATCACTCTCTTAAATAAAAAAGAATTGACCAGCTATGGGCGTAAGCATTTATCTTGAGTTTGCGGTCATTATCTTTATTATATTGCCTCGGCAATAAATAAATCTAGTAGTTACTACCCCACAATAAAACTGTAGTATATGGGACACCTTACTATTACTTTCTTAACAATCTGCCATCTCTTCACCTCTAAATCTTCCCTGTCTGCCCGGCCCTCGCGGGTCTCTCCCGGCCCGCAGGTGCGGAGCCTCCGCGCCGCCGCCGCCTGTCCCGCCTTTTTCCTGATGATTCCTCCCCGAAGAGGCGCCTGCCGGCCCCCACAGGTGCCAGTCCTGCCTGCGGGCTGCCCTCAGCCCCGTGCCCCGGGCGGGCGTTCTCGGGGGGCCCCGTCTCGCGTGGGCATTCCCTGGGTGGGTGCCCCGCTGCGGGCATCCCTTCGGGGGGATATCCCCGGGACGGTGGTCCCTTTATGGTCCCAGCTCAGGGTCCAGCTGTGGTCATTCCCCGAGTGGGTCTTCCGGTGGGCAGCCCCCAGGTAGGCGTCCCCCATGGGCAACCCCTCCGAGCACCCCCTGCCAGCAGTGGGACCCCCACTTGGGGACACCACCGATCTTTCTACCCCCCACCCCGGCCCACCGGGTAGAGGCAAGGGCAGAAGAAGAGCTCACGGGGATGCTCCTCTCTTGTCCTCTCTAGTTGGGGGCTGAACCTTTACCACCCCCTTTTCTTGTGTGAGTTTTTTTTTTGCGGAGTGGTTGGGGGGGACGGGGAACATCCCCAAAGCAAAGGCTCGGCAGAGACGGAGAGCACTGCCGCTGCTCCAGGGAGCTTTCACCACCGCTCCCTGACTCCCGCTGCCTCTCTGGTCCTTTTTTCCCCACTATTCCATAGGTAAATGTCCACGCGATAATATTTATTAACAGTCAGGATGCTGCACGTATTTTTTTTTTTTTTTTAATTGTATTTTATCAGGGTGATTCCTTCTTGCTTTTAAAACAAGCGGCTTGGAAAAATATTCCCATTTGGGGCAGGAGCAAAGGAGAGGAAAAGGAGGGGGTGGGGGGTGTGGAAGCATTTTTATTTATACCTTTGACATTTAAAAGAGCATAATTAATTTGTCCTGCTTGCATTAACATTGTTGAGGAAGGTTTCAGAAAGCAAACCAGCGAAGGGAAGGGGGGAGGAAAAATAGAAGCTCTCCTAGAAAGCTTAGGATTTTTTTTCCCCTCTTTCAGATGTGTAATCAATCATTCGAGTAGGAGGCAGCAAAATTGTAAAGATTCGATAGATTAAAATGCAAATGAAAGGTAGAAAAAGAAACATTAACATGGCAATCAAAGATTTAATAATCGTAAATCACGGTGGGGTTTTTTTGTTGCAGCTGCAGTTTGTGTGTTTTTTATGTTTTAATCATGTTCGTTCTATAAATAAATAATTTCTGAAACGAGACTAATTTTTCACTATTTTAACCGTGGGCTATGGCACTAAATATTTCTTTTTTCAATGTATGGAGCTCCAGATTGCAAACTATCAGACCAGAAAAAGGGGGAAAATAGCTAACTTGGATTAGTTCACATTTGAAATTTCAAGTACCCTGTCTTCGCAGTGCCGACCGCTTCACTTTCCAATTGAAATCCTTATAAAGTTTATTTGGAATCATGAATGTTTACATAAAAGTAGACAACCGGCGTTTCTTTATAAGGCTAAGGGTAGCGCCAGCTCTCATTCCTGGAGGAAATATGGAAAAATATATTTGTGTGTGTGTGTTTTTTCTTTTCCCTACATATGTATGTATAGGAAAAAAAAAAAACAATAACACTTAGGCTGTATTACCTCCAAATTAAAGCACTGCTAAATTTCCAGGGGAAGATTAAAGAGGGGGAAACCTGGGGAGAGAGCTGATCAATGCGGTGAAGGACAAGCAGGAGAGGATTTATTCTCCCCCCTCGGTTTAGCGCGGTGCCTGAAAGGGAGGCTCGAGGACTGGCTAGGATGGTTGTGGCAAAACCAGCATCCTTCTGTTATGGCTTACACGGGCTCGACTTTGGTACCCCCAAGTCCCATATTATGGGATTCACTGGCTCGTCCTCCGGGAAATGGCTGGAAAATAATTCTTTGAACTTTTGGGCTCAGTGGATGGAGTTTATTTTGCGCGGAGAGGAGGGGGAGAAAGGAGTTAATATTTACTTCGTTGTAATCTTTATAGAGCCAAGGGAGAGAGAAGGGAGAGGAGGAAAATCCCCTGTGGGCTGCTTGGGTTTGGGGGCTTGCGGCAGCGCTGCCGTCTCTAAAGAGCGCGCGGCGAAAAGAAACCGGTACAAAAACCAGCGAAATGCGGGAAACCAGCCGCATTTCTGGGACCTTCTCCTCCTCGCCGAGGGGACCTATGCCCGTCCTGTCCCCCCTCCGCAGCTCCCGCGGTGCGCCCGGCAGCGGTCCCGGCCGCCGGACCTTTCCCCGGCGCGACCGGCGCTCCGCGCCGCGGGCCCCGCGCGTCCCCAGCGGCCGAGGGGACACTGCGGGAAGGGCCCCGAGGAGCCCCTGCAGCACCCCCGCGCCGCAGTCCTCCAGGCAGGTACTCGGCATTTGGGGGCAGAATTCACCAATGGCTCTCCCCCCGGCTAAATCACATTATACCCACTTTAATTTTTTTTCCCTTGCTAGAGCCCTATTATTTTCCCCACTTCCTCTCCGCAGATTGGGGGGTCCCAGCAGGACGGCCCCGCCGGGAGCTGCACCGGCCCTGCACGCCGGCTGCCGGGGCCGCACTCCGGGCGGTGCCCGGGACTTGTTTCTGCCAGGCGGGGAGCGGGGCCGGGGGGCTCCGGGCCGGGAGGGGCCGGGGGGGCCCCGCCGCCTCCCGCAGCCCCTGACCCCGGCATGCACGGCCCGGCTCCATTGATCATCCCGGCCCGCCACCCCCTCCCTTTATGAGATAATGCAATTACAAACATCAATAAGGAGCTGCGAGGGGAATCATTATGCGGTGACAGTGATAAATGACGGTGCAGAAATAGCATGCTTTTTTTTTTTTCCCTAACAATCCAGGGGCTTTGGGGGCTGAGCACAGTCACCAAGGTAACAGATGACATCCAAAATGGCACCAAAGGAAAAAAATGAACAGTCTTTCTTTTGCCTTTCACTCTTTACGCCCTGCTCTTCCAAAAGAGTTAGTTGGGGCTTTGGAAGCAGCTGCCACACAGGCATGCGGGTATTTCCACACGCATTAAAGGGATGGGGAAGGCTTGCTGGCTGTCACACACAAAGCACCAGCCTGGCCCGGGAGCTGAGCAGCCACCTCCAGGAGGCACCGGGAGCTCCCACTCCAGGCGCGATCGCCCCCGCGCCGCGCCACGCACCGCTCGCCCCTGCCTGCGGCCGGGGACAGCCGCCTCCTCCCGGCCCGCAGGAAACGTCCGTTCGATTTTATATATGAATATAACTATATATATATAACTATATATATATATATATATATATATAAAATAACATATGTATGTATGTATGTATGTATGTATGTATGTGTGTATGTATGTATGTATGTTATCATCACGAGCGGCGAGGTCAGGAGAGGAGATAAACGCTTTTCTGTTTTCCACGCAGATTTAGAACGCGCGGAGCGAGGCTCCAGTAGCGGGAACTTTTCCCGCAGCAGCCCCAGGAGTGGAAATATTCACAGCGCGGCCGAAAAGTGCCACTTCCGAGCCCAAAAGTACCTGTGGCTGCGGGTGGCACGGCCGAGCAGGCAGGCAGGCACACCCCAAGCGAGTGCCTCTGTCTGGAGCGGGACTCGGTCCGCCCTGTTTAGCTTGGCTGGAATTTGCTATTCCCCCCAAAAAAACCCGCTTGGGGGTGAGGGGGCCCAGCCCAGACGCAGGGCAGGCTCCGCGCAGCGGTGCGCTCAAATACCGCGCTGAGGGGTCTGGTCCCTCTCCCGCCTCTGTGAAGGGGTGGGAGGGAGAAGCGCTGCGCTCGCCTTGCGAGGCAGAGAACGCACCCGGCTCCGCGGGGCACTCCCGGGAAGGCACAAAAAGGGGGGCGCGGGAAATCGGGACCAATTAAAAAACATCCCCCCCCCCATCCCTAACACCCAAAATCCAAACCAACCAACCAACCAACCAACCAACCAACCAACCAACCAACCAACCAAAAAACACCAGAAACCAACAAAACAGAGCATCGGTGAAGGCTGCACAAACTTTAGTCCGGCAGCGCGCAACACCCGCGGCGCTCCGCGGGCGGCCCCGGAGTCCCCGCGTTCCCCCCCCGCGTCACTCTCCCGAGCCCCCAAGAGATGGCAGTCGAAGACGGCTTTCCTCCTCCTCCTCGTCCTCGTTCTCGTCCTCGCCCTGCTCCCGCTGCTGCTGCTCCTGGGCGGCGGGCAGCGGCAGGACAGCGGGGCTGCGAGCCGCGCCCCGCGCCGCTCCCGCACTGCGCCCCCGCGCAGCGCCGCGCAGCCCCCGGCCGGGGCGAGGAGCGGAGGCGCAGCCGGGCGGCCCTGCCCGGGCCCCTCCGCGCCCCCCCGGCGCGGTGAAAGGAGGGTAGCTAGGAAACAGCGAGCGGCCCGAAAAGGCGGAATTTCCAACGTGTAAAATGTTCTTAACGGAGCCATTGAGAGAGTGCAATAAGGCGTGAGGGGGAACTAATCTCC
Organism: Oenanthe melanoleuca; assembly: GCF_029582105.1. Taxonomy (NCBI): domain Eukaryota; kingdom Metazoa; phylum Chordata; class Aves; order Passeriformes; family Muscicapidae; genus Oenanthe; species Oenanthe melanoleuca. Next base: position 107,934,252 of record NC_079336.1, on the reverse strand, counting down.
CCATTTAAATGTTTGTGGCAATTTTATCTAAATGAATTTTAATGCTAAACGAGGGATAATTCCCTATTTGTAACCCGTTTACTTCTCTTTCCTGTGCCTCTGAAGCCGTCTAACATCATGCGATGAACAATAACAATAAAAATACTGTCAAGGCATATTCTTCATTTTGAATGTGTTATAATTACAGCTGACTAAATGTCTTGAGATGTAATCGTGGGTTTAATTTGAAATGTGCCCCCCTCCAAAAAAAAAAAAAGGTCCCATGGAGGAAGGTCTGTGCCCCACTTCGCTGCGGCTGCGAAGAGAAGGGACGCGTGTGCCCTCGCCTGTGAGAGGGCGGTTTGTTTTTGTCTTTCAAGAAACCTTAAAAAACCCCAAAAAACCCAAACACATAAAAACAAAACAAACAAAACGAAACAAAACAAAACCTTAAAAAAAAAAAAAAAAAAAAAAAAAAAAGGGAGCGAGCCCCGCCGTTCATTCACGTTTTGGCAGAAAACTGTCATTACTCCGGCCTCACAAAGAAGGAGCTGGGATGTTCAACCTCCTTGGCGGCACAGCGGCCCTTTAAGAAAACGGGGGAAAAGGAGGAGGAAAAAAAAGGGGAAAAAAAAAAGAAAACTTAGTGAAAAAAAAAAATAAATGGGGAGGAAGTCTCAGCTGGGGAAGGACAGGACCCCCTTCATTCAGAAAGGTCTGCACTGCCTGCCTGCAGCTCTGCCTGCCCCTGCTCAGCCCGGGGGTGCCCCCAGGGACACGCAGAGCAGGGGCCCCCCAGGAGCTTGCCCTGCAACACGCCTGGGACACCTCCTGTGGGGGTGCCGGCTGGCTTGGGAGAGGCTGGTGGGGAGGAGGGGCGTTGTTGCATTATTTTGCCTCAATTAAGATATTTGTGTCATTTTCCTAGTCCTGGGAATCTCTATTTTTGCTTCTATAGCTGCGATTTGACTTAAAGCAAACGAGGTCTCACAGCCTGCTCAGGCTGGCTGGGGCTCTTTCACTCGCTGGCTGAGGTGCAGAAAGCACAAATGTGTGAGGAAATTGGTTAATGAGGGTCTGCACCGGCCTTGCTCGAAGAGGTCCAGCAGGACCTCATCCCCTAACAGATATGCATTGCTCGGGCAATGTTTGCCAAGTTTTATTTTTCTCCTTCCTTAATATGCTCAACTCCAGTAAGAAACTCAAGAATTTGAACTATGTATAATTTCGGAGGCAGGGGCATTAACACTATTTACAAATTTCTGTCCAATAATGCCCTATGATGTTACATTTATTAACAGGCAACAATTCCCATCCTGACAATTTACAGTGCAAGTTCCAAGAAAGTTTCTTTATGCAGCGCAGCATTACTTTAACATTCTTTAAATATGAAGCTGATATTTAAATAGCAAATGATAGGTAACATCTCCAGAGCCAGCTGAATTTTGTAGTTGCTCAGCTCTCAGTCTGGGATAAAATGGCTACAAATACTGCATGGGGACAGGAAACAAATTTTGCAAGCAGTGGAGTCACCATGACAAAAAATAATTTGTTTTTATTTTAGATTCAGATTTCATTACTGCACTCAAACTACTACAACTGGGCTTTGAGTTATTATACAATCCAAACTGTTTCAATCAGAAACTCTAAGACTCAGTGTGCAATGATTATTATTAATAATAATTAGCTCCTTGGTTTCTTGATAGAAAAAGGCTATCAACAAGCATTTGTTTAACCACAACAAAAGTATAATTAGCTTATCCCACTTAGTAAATCTGTATGCATGCCAACTCATACCAAACTGCTACTTTTACAAAAAATTGCAATAATACAGATCATTTTTCCAGTCCTTTTTGCACAAAATTTATTTACAATGTATACATAAATGCTCCATGATGGGACTATGGAAAAAAAAAATGCACACATGACCGATGTCTTGCCCAGAAAGAAAGTCAACATATTAAAAATAAATCTTCAGTCCATGTTTTGAGCTGCATAAAACAGGAAGTGATGTACAAGGTGGTGGTTGCTGCATGGGGACAAGGATGCTCTGATGTGACAATTAGGCTTCAAATACACTGCCTTTCCGTTTCCATGCTTCCTCCTACCAGTCTCCTTAAGACACTGCCTGCAACAGCTGATTAATCATTGTTGATGACTTCAGTTTTTCCCATCCTTCCCGATTTACATCTGTTCAGGCCAATTCAAATATGGTGAGTAAATGAATTAGACATGCAAATTCACGCCCCAGGCTAGAAAGAGAGAGAGGGAGAGAGACAGGGAGAAAGGGAGAGAAAGGGAAGAAAGACGGACAGAGGAGGAGAGGGGGGGGGAGAGAGAGAGAGAGTGCGCATGGCTGAAATCCTAGGATAGAAGAAAGATTCTTCTGCCTGACATAGTTATTTTAATGCTCTAAAAATCCTGCAAATAAGCCCTTTCTGTCATTTGCAGGATAACTGTAAGGCTTCTTTTATAATGTAAGGAGGCTTCTGGAGGAAGTGAAGAGCTATGGAAACAACACACATAGTGTGGAAAAATTTCACATTTTTTTTAAAAAATCTATAAGAAACAACGTAATATGGATAACAGTATAATAGCATTTTACAATATTTCACTCTTTGTTTTCTTAATGTCTTATATAGGTATTTAGCATGTCCCCAGAAGTTGACTTCAGTTGGTATTTTCCTGCTTTTCAGGGTCCCTGTGAAGAATTGGAACGTCCCTTGGTCCAAAGCTGACGCCAAGAACTCCATAGTCATTGCAGAAAGACAATGTTTGAAATCTACCATTGCTGCAGACAACGTGTATTTCCCTTAAGCTACTGAGCATGAATGTCCATCACTTGTCCACTCACTGCTGGCTCGCCGGTATGAAGCATTGTGGGGCTTGATGCTGACATGGGCATTCCAGGGTGGGGTGGTCCTCCATGCATCATCATCGCTGGGTGGTGAGGGTGTCCAGGAATGTAGGTATGCATGGGGGGGCCATGACGCAGCTGAGCAGGATGGGGGGGCATCTGGGGCGGCGTATAGCTTGGCTGTCCCATATTCATACCCATTGGACTACCCCGAGACACATAATCCCCTGGCATACTTTGCAGCCCTGCAAAGGGAGAGAAAGAGGTGGTGGTGAGTGCGGGGCACTGGCTGCCCACATCGGGCACGGGGAGCTGGGCCCCAGCCCGGGTCAGGATTCGGAGCCATGTGCGCACGAGCGCCGCTGCCTCCGCGGAACTGGGAGTCCACGTACGGACTCACAGTGACGGCAACAGCAATGGCTTCCAGCTCAAAAAAAACCCCCAAGAACATCCTCCCCTTCCAAGTACAGAGTTTTTGGAGATGAAACAGCTTTCTGCTTTTATGGTTAGGAATGTATGCAATGGAGATGCTCCTGATCAGGAAGCATGCCAGAGGCAGAGCCAGCCTGAAGATGACTAACATCACACGGGGGGCTCTCAGGTGGGCTCCATTCCCTGTGGCCTTACTCCAGCCACCTTTGCCTCCCCACTTGTAAAAGCATGCTGGGAATACAAGGCAGAGAATCTGTGGCAGCTAGCAAGGGACTTGGGAGGAGCGATGGGTTAAATAGGTGTCAAGGTTTATCAACAGCTATTTATTTAGCTCTTGAGCCTGAGATCTTGGAATCTGTCCCAAATATTTGTGCCATTCAGAGATGCAATCCAGCAAGGACATACATCATGAACAAAGGCCGCATATGAAGCTGAAATTGATAGGATTACTAAGTATGATTGCTAAATCAAACTCATATTTTTAGACATTAAAAATATATACTTAATCAATAATTGTTATCAATTATTTCTTTACACCCCTGATCACATCTGGCTGCAAAAAAATCAGACGCGCAACTCAGTCAAACCTTTCAGTGGGTTTGGGAGAACAATAAGAAAAAAATTGGACCTAAAACAATAAAACCTCCTGCTTTCTGTGGGCCTCTGCCTTCTGCTTGGATTGCTGTAGCTGATGGGAACTGACAGGTGTATTGTTTCGGAGAGCTATAAGCTCCATAATCATCAAGGGTGAAAGGCATACGCTATTGCTAAGTAGGTTCAATTGGCTTTAGTTCTAAGTAAGAGCGCGCTGTGAATGCGCCGAACACCTTGGAATCAGGTCTCAAGGCTCTAGCAATGAATAGCTGCTTAATCTAGCCTAAAGGAACAGTTTTGAACTAATGAAAATTGCTTATAAAATATACTGTACTCACAGCTCTTTAATCAAAAAAGATGATAATATTTTTTGTAATAACCTATTAATTTAATTGGTCACGAAGCATAAAATACATCATTTAAATTTAATTGACCCAGAAACTAAGAAACAATATTTAAATTAACTAAGCTAGAAATTTTCATGATGAGGTAATAAGGCTATTGCATTCCCAAGCTCAGAGGAATGTTTTCACAGCTAATTGTTAAAACTTAGTTTTGACTTGGGCTCAGAGAAGACTACTACGAAATACACTTGCCCTGGGTAACTTCAAACCCTATGCTAATATAGACTGGGGGCACAACAGAGATGCTGAAATAACTCTTTTAACTCCAGAAAGAGAGCAAGAGAAACAGAATCAGGCACCATTTAAACACGGTAGCAAGTGTCTTGGTGTTTCAAACCACTTTACTATTAAAAAAAAAAAAAAACAAACCCCAAAAATTTGTATAATGTATTTTCTCCTAGAAAAAGACAAGAGGGGAAAAAAAAAACTGGGACAGTTTTTCCAGGCTTCCTTTGCAAGGCCTGCCACTGAAGATTGCATTAATGATCTCTATTTTTGTATACTGAATAAGTCAAATCCATTTGTCACACTGCAAGTGATGGCATACTTAATTTGGATATAGTCAATTAGCCTGGGCTAAGCTCCATAGCCTGCTGCGCACACCTCTATTTTGTATTCTCTCTTTTTCCTTTGCCACACGTAATCCCATTATGATGGACAGACAAAGAGAAATAAACTTGAAAAAAAAAAAAAAAAATCAAAGTTTCGTCCACTGCTTTCCAAAATGCAACTAAGTGAAGCTGCTGGGTTTTGCTTGCTTTTTTTTTGTTTTTTTTTCCCTACCCCATGAGAAGTCTCTGTTTGGCTTTTTTGGTGTCTTGCAGGTTAGCGGGAGAAATGTAACTCATGCATCAACTGCGGTTAGACAGATTTATGACACTTTGGGGACATGCTCTTTCCTCTCCCTGTGCTGCTGCAGACCGCTTACATTTTGCAAATCAGTCTGTTGCCAAGACGACAGGCTCCCCCACCTCCCTGGCTGCTCCTTGTTTTGTCATGTGCTCGGGGATGGATAATAGCATCAATGTATGGCGGCGTTGATGTACGGCAGCGTCAATGTACGGCGCGCGCGCGCACGGGGGGTTTGGGAGCTTGGAAAGCTTGAGCTGAACCAGAGGGAGAGAAAACCCAAAGGAGCCCAGGCGTAGGATGGATGGATGGAAAGGAAGGAACAAGCATGAGGCTATGGGCAGGGAGAACATAGGGAAATGCAAGAAGACAAATATCCCTCGGACAAAGTGAGAACAAAGACCTCGTTTGTACTTACTTCCCCCTGGCTTTGCCATTGGTTACCTAGGTGAAGGTTACATGTAGTGCCACTGCCCCTCCATGCCCATATTCATGCCCATTCCACTCATAGGTCCTAGAGGGAGATAAAAATCCAAGAAGATGCCAGAAAATGAGCAAAGTCAACAGATAGTGCCAAAAGCCCCTATCCAAAACACAGCACGGCAGAGGGTCCAGGACTGCTCGAGCAAGGAGATGCCCGGTTTCCCTCGGTGGTGTGGAAGGCAGGCAGAAGAAAGGTGAGGCAAGGCAGGCAGCTGGGACGGTGGCAGAGGGTGGAGGTGTGTTTACCTGTGGTGGGGCGACCGAGGCCACCCGTGGGTGGCGATTCTGTCCCAGGTGCTTACCTGGTGCTCGGATGCCCATGTGCTGCTGGCCGTCCATCACGAAACCTCCCATTGGCTGCCCATCGGGGTTATAGGGTGTTCCTTGACTTACTGGAAAGGTCCAGAACATTTCTTTTTAGCAACAGCCAATATGGTCATCTCTTCTCACAGCATCAAGACACAATCCCCCCACCCACGGGCTATTGATGCCGGCTCTAAAAAGAGGGGAAAACATCTACTGTGCGAATTTAGCGGTTGATCTAAGAAGTGTACTTAGTTTTGGCTTAATTTTCTTCTGCAAGTTTGGAAATGAAGTCAGCAAACTGAAATCTTGAGACATGCGGAGCCCCGGCTCCAGCTGCTGCCGCTGCTGACGTCAATGCAAAAACCTGTATAGGAGCTGGATTTTACGGCTGGAATAGTCACACTGAAATCTCAGTGTGTTAAATTACACCCTTGTGCCTTCAAAGGGCAGGACCTGAACACATCCATGCCATTTATGTCTAATGACAAATAATCAAATGTACTTGAAGAGGAAGTGTGTCCTAAAGGCATCTTGGACTACGATGGATTTGGAGAATTTGGCAGTGAGACTCGGAAAACAAAACCAACTGGGAGTAACGGGCTATGATAATCATTGATGGTAAATAGCCACAGAGAGCTGCGAACCATGACCCCAGATAGAACCAACATGTGGAAACTTTAACTCTTTTAAAAAAATAGAAATAAACACCCCCAAAGTAATCAGCAAATGTTCAGCAATCCCAAAAGAAGAGCTAAGGGACAAAAGGACCCTATACAAGTACCACTACCTGAACTGGAGGTTTTCACTGTACATTAAAAGTGGGCTTCAGAAGTAAGCTGGCTTGGGTTATTAAAGCACATAAAGCTCTACCTCATCGAATGTCTTTGAACTTTACTGAGTCCCACAAGTGATTCTGACCCCTTTGCCCTTTTGACAGGTAATAAAGTTTACAGCAATTCCACACCAAGCCATGCACTGGGGAGTGGTCACAGCAGTAGAAAGAGCTGGGAAGGAAAACTCCAAACAACTACTTAAAAAATAAAGAATAATTTGGATCGTGTATGGAAGTCCGGCCATGAAATGGAACATTCTAGTTTCCCTTTTTGAATTTTCCATGTCTTTTTCCCCCAAAATGATTAGAGTCATGATGAAAGAAAACTGGTTGTATTTTAATTGTCAGTCACTTCCAGCATTCATTTCTCATTTATTTATCGGGTACTGGACCTCCTGGTGCATGGCTTGAGGATGGCTCTTGCCTGTGTGACTTAATACAGTTACTTTTGGGGACTTGCCTGCTCGATTGGACTGGTCTATCATGGGCTGAACTATTCTTCTTCTAGCATTAATAAACCTGCAAGAAAAAAGAGGAAAACAAGTGGTTAGGGAAGGGATGTCTTCCACCCATCCCCAAGCCCTCTCGTCCTACTGTGGTGCTCTCCATCAGGCTGCATGGGGATGCAAATACTGCTAAACCTCTAACCCTGATGACCTTTGAGAGCACAACCTTGGGGTTTCCAAGCTGATTTATGTTTGCCTGCTTTTTACCACAGACGGACACTTCCATTTCATCTTTTCATGGGGGGAATTAGCCAAGTTTTCATGAAACAATGCCAGCAACGCTCTTCCTATACAGAATGGGGCACCAAAAAAACAAAAACGTGGGAAGCCAGCGAGATGCTCGTCAGGGCATCTGCTACCTCTCCCCTCATTAGTGTCAATTCTGCCTTATGTCCTTTGACTTCTTTTTCTAAATTTTTTCTTTATCAAAACCTGTCCCTACCTCCTGCAAACCTAATTCCCTTTTAATGCCCACTATTAAGATAATGAACTGTGATGGCAGAACCCCATCAAATGAGGGAACGTCTGGACTTTTATCACCACTAAGTCACACTGTTGGGGACTTCAGAGCCATGCATTCCTCCTAGCCATTTCTTGGTGGGCTTTTCCCCCCCCCTCTCTTTATGCAAAGTCTGAGGGGGTCAAGGCGAGGTCATAGCTTTACAGTAATTGAATTTATAATCCTGTTTTCTCCAGCTAGGCCTGACCATTTACAGCAAACATCTTGTTAAACTGTAATTACTGGACTACTGAAAATTCCCCCCTGAACAATGAAAAAAAGATCTTTGGAAACAACAAAAAAAAGGAGGTAGAGTAATTTTTTAAAAATAGCTATCTGCAACTCCACTCTTTGTGTTTTTGTAGCTCTTCGCTTCAGTTAGCCCTGCAATGCTTATTTGGAAATACTCAAAATAATTTGGAGCAAAACATAAGAAGGAGATAGATCACAAATACCCTGGTCTCCGCATAGTGCTGAAATCAGGAGGCTGGGAACCATGCCTGGGAACCTGTCTGAATGAAGACCATTTGAAGAATCTCTCTTGAGGTTTCACTCAGCAGAAAGTTTACTTAAAATCCATTTGGAAAAAATCTCCATTGAGACTTAGTCACGGCAAAGCTGCATAATCAGACTTTGCGCTCTTTGTGAGAGAGAAAAAGAATAATAAAAGTATGCATGCCACAATATTTACTAGCAGAGGAAGAAGTGTGAGTGTGGGCTAAATCACAGCACACTTGTAAAATGGGATAGGAAAGTCCACAAAGGAATACTTGATGCTTGTTTTCACTGCCTTTGCTTGTGGTGGCTTAGCAGGAGTTCTCCTACCACAGAGATAAAGCCACCAGGATCTTTCCATGGGAATCAGCTCTGCCCACCCATTTGCCTACACCAGAGGGGAGAAGAATAGCAAGCCACTGCCCCATGCTGTTTCTTTTGCCCTCATCAAAGACCAGCATAGTGACTTCAGACTCCTCCTATCTCCCATTCTCCACTGACACCCATTACCCAAACTCCTGCAAATTTTAATCAAGATGTTGAGTCTTTATCAAACCTGTCTTGAGAAAATGGGCTCAAAGGCACCAAACCTGGGTGCCAGTCTGGGAACCTTACACCTGAACTAGGTCGTGTTTTGTCAGCAACAGTATTGGATCAATTTTTCTACACATTTCCAATAAACACCCTGCTTCAACTCCAGCAAACAGTGTTGCAAATCAGTTTATCATTATCTTGTACAAACCATGAAAATTAGAATCATGTGAGCAGAAGGTTAGACTAATTCTCCTTTCTCATTATAACCACAGGTGTAGCACAAACACCATGTGAAATAAGCAATTAAAAAAAATCGGTTTTTTTCCCCCATTAGCTGCCTTAGCTCCATGACCAATTAGAAAATTGTTTAATATCTGTAATCTGCATTTGCAGAAAGCAATTTTCACAGTAACTCTTCGAAGTAAAACACCACAAAACCCTAGTGCCTCAGCCATTTCTTTTTGTGAGTCTGGCAAGGGTCTTGCTGTATTTACTCCATCCTTCTCCTGCCTCACTGCTAGGACCTGGTAGTGTGGCAGGAGGAGAGGGGTAGCTGTGAGAGTGGTCACCAAAATAACTTTTATTCCAAATAAATGTTGAGCAACATTAGGCAACCTCAACCTTCACGACTTTTTCTTCCATCTCCTCCAAACTACAAGCATTTTTAAGATGAAGGGGGTTGTGCCTCAAAATAATAAACTGGACTATATATAGTATAGTTTATATACTAATATACTAGAATAAACTATATATCTAGAGTTTACCAATAATTACCCACAAGACATGCCTATGGTAAAACATAACCTCACCAGTTTGCCCCACACTGTTTTTTGGGATATTCTGCTTTAAGAACATTTTACATATAGGTACTTAACAGTTATCTTCTTCTTACGCACTCATGTAAGTATTTTCTATAAGTAGCAATTCTGCCAAACAGCTCAGTGTTTGGATGTCTTTGGGGGGAATTCAGACACAAGAACATTTTCCTTCTGGGCAAAGTAATAAAATTACATTCTTGCTCCTCCCACTAGAAGTCAAACGGAGGTCAGCTCCCCATCCTTGTATCTGTTTAAATAAACTGGTCCAGCTGTTTGTTTCCAGGATGCCCTTTAACCTTCTGTCCCATCCTCCCTGCCTTTGTAACACAACGCTTTACTTTGCATTATAGTAGACTCCAAACCACTATGCATTCAAAAAAAAAAAAAAAAAGAAAAAAAAAAAAGAAGAAAGCATTCACTTTCAAGTTTCTTTCTGCATCCCAAACCTGGAATTCGTAAGAGTCTATCAGATTAAAACAATTAACGTAGCTTGCCTTGAGAGAGCACAATGCAGGCTGTGATGTTTATAAATCACATTTGAGAACTCTTTGCAAGCAAAACTGCGAATTAGCTGTTGCTGCAGAAATATAAAGCCATGTGGTTAATTTCTTCATACTTCCAGGTTTTTTTTTCTTTGAGGGAAGGGCCAGGATCTTTTGATCACTCTTTGAATTTCTAAGTGTCAGGCTGATTTGAACATCAGCAAAAATGATGGAACAGAAAAGCTAACAGGAATATTCTTCCTTCCCCTTTTCTCAAATGCTCATATTCATCTATCTAAATCACTCTAATCTTTAAAAATTCAGAAAAGTCAGGACCTAAGAAAGGTATTTGCATACTAACTACTACTGAAATAGAGTGTTATCAAAATACAATTTAGCATAAAACTTAAGACAGATGTACAGCCTTACTCATGTGAGTAAAGACCCAACTGGGCTCAAAGCCTTGCATGAAGTATCTTTCCCTACACCAGTGCTCTGTGTTATGCTTGCTCTGATGAGGAAGGGATTCTTTTGGTTTGAGTTTTTTGCCGCCAAAGAATTGGATCAATAGTGGCACAACGATATAATTTCCCTCAGTGTATAAGTTGTACTCAGCAAAGTGATACCTTGGGCTGCCTTTTTTTGCCCCCTTCCTCCTTTTTTTTTGTTTTGTTTTGCTTTGTTTGTTTTGTTTTGTTTTGTAAGGGGAAGGATCTGGCATGGAAAAAAACATTTGAACAGTTGGGCAAACACAGAAGTTTGAAGTATTCCCTAATTTTTTCAAGTTAACTTTTCCTTGTTCTTTTCAGACACATGGGATTGCCCTTTCTGCCATGTTCCAAATAGCAAGAAGAACCCAGCAATTCCACCTGCATAATCCTAAAGAGGAAGAGGAAACCCTCTTTTCTCCCATTTGCATTTTACTAGGATGTTTTCTCTTAGGCTTCCTGCCTGGGGTCTGTCTCCAGAGGTCACGGGCAGACTCCCTGGCTGGTGCATCGCTGGTCCCACGGGTGAGCTCCAGCCCCAGCCCCGGGGACGCAGCAATCTGCACTCTGACCTTCAGCTTGGCGGCCCTCGCTGCCACGCACAAGTTTTGTTTCTTCTCAGCAAGAGGCTGCATGGCTGGTGATGACAAAAGACTTATTTTAGTTGGAAATTGCCTACAATAATAGCAGCCAGAGAGCAAGGATTTTCAGAGGGTCACCAAACCCTCGGAAAGGCACAGCTCGCTAAGGTTCAGGTTACAGCCCAAGTGACATTTTCCGCACAGATCTGTTCTTCCTCCTTTCCCCTTGTATTTCACTTCTGTTGAGTGAATAAAACAAGACCTTCCTCTGCTGTCACAAATTTCCAAAGTCACCTTTGCTCAAGAATAGACAGAGTGATTGTGGGGACTTCCAATTTGCAGACTTTGAATGAAATTTTCCAGGACCAGCTGTCTGAAAGGAGATGCTGAGACTTCGTGGTCTATTTAATTTTTCTCTGCCCCCAGCCCTTCGAAATGAGGAGAGTTTCACACCATTACTGACTTCTGCTACTTGGAGTCACAGGCTGCTCCCTCTCAATATTGTCCCAAAGCACTGCATGCCAGAAGTCTGTGTTTCACTAGCAGAGCCAAGAAATTCCCCAAAATCTCTCTGCCTCATTTTCTCCTTGAGCTCCTTTTAGCAAACCAGGCGAAAGAATGAGGAAGCCCACATTACCTACAAACCCCAGTGCTAAAATGTCTCATGCCCCTCTGAAGAAAAACAGTATCCCTCTTGACAACAAAACAAATCATCATTTTTACAACAGATGCCAAAGTAAAGGTAGCACTTCAAACTGGCAAATAATTCACTTGTAAAACCAGTTGCACTCTTTTCTGCACAGTGAGATCCCTCACTTATACAGCGGCAAAACAACATTCTCTATTCAGCACTTAATTCCTCAACGCTTAACAGGTTTATCTCTAATAAAACCAATTTAAATGGAAAGTGTGCTATAAACCAAGATTATTACACTTCAGTAACCACTTTATTCCTTATTTTAACATATTTTCATTTTTTTCTCTATGTTTGTTTTCCAGAGATTTTTAAGAGTCAGTTAAAGAAAAGAAAAGAAACATACAAACACAGAAATTATTTCACTGAATACTTTCAAATGTTTCAAAAACAGCCTTGAAAATAGAAAGCTGCCTCTGTAATTATGAGCAGAAAAAATAACTGCAGACTTTCGAATGGTAATCACATCTTTCCATCCCTAAAATGAGAAATAAATGTTAAAAGAGTGCTTACTGCTGTTATTAGAAAGTTCTGATCCTGAAGTCGGTTAGTGAGCTTAATGACCTGTAACTGCCGTCATTAGCAATCCACGCTCTCTGTACTCCCTTTATTTGTAAAGAAAAAAAAATCCAAGACACTCAAGAAACTTCATTCAATTTAAAGTCAAACCTTATGAAATCATGTTTGGCAACTTTTCTTGGTTTCTCCTCCTCCTCCGAACCAAAGACAGTTCAGGACTGCAATACATCATTTACAACACTAAATGGAGGTAGGGAGGGAAGAGAGTAAAAGGGCTGCTCACCGCCCACTCCAGACACGTGATATTGGAATACACTCCAAACGCAGGGAGCCCATCCATCAGGAGCATCAGAAAGGTCTCCTGCAAACTCTCCTCTTCCTCCCTCCTCTGCTGGCACAGCACCAGTGCAAAGGACTGTATATAGGGCTGAGGGGTGTAGCTGGAGAGTGAATTAAATAAAATACTATGCAAAACCTAGTGATGAAAAACCACTAATTAGCTGACAAATTTGATGTAAAGCACTAATGAAAGCCATGTGTGGTTCTGCAATTTAGTTTTAAAAATAGCTTCTGACTTCAAGCATTACTATGTGACCCCACCAATGGATTCATGTTGTGCATTCAGAAAAGTTGCTTTCAAGCAGGAGAGTGCTATCAAATCTCTCCCCAAGCCAAGTCTGCTAATGCAGGGAGCATATCGAGGGCAAAAATAGAAAGCAGAGAGATGAGATCAGGTATGTGCTCCTTGTAAGAGAGCTGGCTATGCCCTACAGTCTGGCTGGCCCAGCATGCACCAGCTCTACCTTTGGCCACCTCCCCTTCTCCCCATCCCTTAAACTTGGGAGCTGGGCATCTGTTACAGTGCCTCACCACCCTCACAGGGAAGAATTCCTTCCTGATATCTAATCTAACCTCATCCCTTTGTCAATTAAAAGCTACCCCCCCATCCTATCAGTACCAGACCCATGGGACGAAAGGCAGACATGGTGAGTGCCTTGGGGGGGCAGTGAGCCTGGTGGTGGCCTGTCCTCTGGACACAGAAGGGATGGTTGGTGGCTTTCTATTGAGCTGGGACCTTCAAGCACCTGGCCCTGCTTCTCCCTTGGCCCAAAAGCTCCCTTAGCTCCATCTCTCTGCAGATGGCTGTGGCTGCTTGAGGAGTCTTTCCAGAAGAAAGCTGGGCAGCAAACAATCCCGGTCTTGCAAAATTTTGCCTGTTCCTCAGCAGGATGGAGCTAAGGCCTATTTCTATTTGTTTGGCTAGCTCTAAATGAAAATTATGGAAGGGACGACTTGCTGGGGAAGAGTGAGGAGCCCTTGTGCCTAGGGAAGGGCTCCCTGAAAATATGCCTCCCTGCTCTGCCCATCTCCTGTGCTTTTCTACATCACAGATGAGCTGCTGTTGGCCTTTCTGGTATGTTCTCCTTCTCCTGCTCCCCTCCTCCCATCAATATATTCCCCTAAAAAGAGCTTAGCCAACATGGAACATTTCCAGTGAAAATCCAATTCCAGTATCCAGGCGTCTTTCCAGCGATGCCAGGGAGTCCGAGCAGTGTTGCAGGTCTTGGCTGCACTGGGGAGAACTCTCAGCAACCTCATTCCCTGACACCACAATTCCCTCGGGGTGCAAAGCAGATGTAAACTCGCCCTCAGCAGCCAGATGATGTAAGGGGAAATCTTTACATGGCAAAGCGCCAGCGGAGCTGACCTCCCATCTCTTCCCTGCTCCTAAATCCCAGCGCAGCTGTACTTGCTGATCTCCATGTGCCACAATTAGCCTTTAAGGAATATGGCAAGGATTCATGTAGGAAAGCAGTACTAAGGCTGCTCTGACTCCTGCCTGGGACAGCACTGGCCCCCACAAAGCACTGTGGTTGGGTACACAACCTGCTGGCAGACAAAATCTTGCCTCCCACAAAAACACTTGTAACAAAGGGTTACGCAGGCTCTCTGAGAGCCTTGAGAGCAGCCCAGGCTGAGATACACATCTCCCAGCCTGGTGTTTTTGCACATCTCTGAGAAGCGCCTGAATATCAACTCCCCATCTGATCCTTCAGGAGAACTTCTCCGGACTCTGTAGCTTGGGTCCTGATCTGGTGCACGCCAGCAGTGCAACCCAGCAGCTTTTCTTCAGCAGATCATGTCAAATCAACAAATCAAGCTCCATTTGATGGCAGGGATTAAGCTGGGAATGGATGAGAACTGATAGTAAAATACTGGCTATATCTTTGAAAACATTCCTCCCTATTTCAGCAATTTAATGTCCTCTATCTACTCAGCATAACCTCTTTTTTTAGGGGAATGTAGAGCTTCTGAGAAGTGCTTGCATGTTCTCTGAGCTTTTTCATGACATACAAGTGTTCTAAACACAGGGCGTCCTCCTTGAGGTCTAAGGTTTTTCCATACACCAGATTGTGAGCCTTGTCCAAACAGCTTTTTTTCTGTTCCCTCCCTCCCCACCCCACATACAGCATGGGATTTGGAAGCTGTGCCTTGTCCTTCAGCCCAAGCAAAAGAAGAGAGGCTGCTCCCACATGTGGCTGCTGGTTAAAGTATGTTCCCACTCACTGAAGGATGTGAGAAAGGACCTGTCTATGTTCCTGGATGAATCCCTTCATCCTCCTCACCCCCAAAAGGCAATGGAGTATGGAGTAACTCCATACCCAGTCACCCCACATCAGCTCCTGCCTTTGGGAGAAAACACTCTCAGGACCCTCAAAGAGAAAACATACGGAAGTCCTATATGGGACCTGCACATGAAAAAGGCTTTGACATCATTCTGGTTTACACCCCAAGACACTGGTTTGGGGTGTTGAGGAAAGTTTCATTCCTGTGGTTGTGTCTTCCCCACCACAATCAAGACTACAAATACAGGCACATTGATGTATTTTCTGTGATGTGGGCACCTGAAAAACTGGTTTGAATTCTTTTTTCCTTTTTTTGTTCACTCCCCAGAAACCACAAAAGATACAACTCTGAGTCACAGCCAACCTGAAAAACAACCCCACACTTCTGAACAAACTCTCCAAGCCCCAAGACATCCCACTTCAAAACATTGTTTTCTAACCACTACTAATAGCCTACTTTGTAATCTACTTTATCTAAACATAATTTCCTATTAAGTGAAGTGATTCATTTTGCTTATAATCCTACTACTGACAGCATTATATTCAGGGCAGAAGAAAAGACTACCTCGGAAAACAACAAAACACACACAGGGAAGTCAGAGGAATGTCAAAGAGTAAAAGAATTTGTGAGACCAGACAGAGAAAGCTTAGGGATCAGCCCCCAGATGATACAAACCACCTTTGAGAAGTCAGACATCTCTGGAATAAATCTGAATTCAAAAGCAGCTATTGGTATTGAGCTTTATCCTTAGCCAAAAATGACACAAGACTACAGTGCCTGGGCAAGAGAAAAAAATAACCCATGAAACTGTTACATGACCTAGATTTCATTGAACAACTGTGGAAGCAGTATTTTTTCAGCATCTGCTGCCATTTCTTTTATTTTTGAAAAGTCAAAGAAAAGCAGAATCCTGGTTGGTGCTTAGGCTGTTGTAGCCAGCTATGCATCACACCAAAATCATTCCATGGTAGGCAGGGCAAAACATGCCCTTGAAAGCACATCCTCACCCTGCCCCTCTGGCTCATTTTTGAGAAGAGAAAACTGATTTAACCAACAAAAAGGCAACTTTTGCCCCATTTTTACTATTTCAGGCTGATTTTTGAATCAGGCAGTTTGTTTTTATGCAGGTAGGTGCAGCCTGGAGCAAGCGTCTGATTTAAGTGCAAGAGAGAGTCTCCGAGGGCACCTTTCTCCACGTGTTGGTGTTTCAGTGTGTGAGGGTTCATCACTCTACGCTAATCTCAACAACTGCTGACACACAATAGGTGGAGATCAGGTCTGTGCAAGCCTAAAATACCAGAAAGGCAAACTATATGTAAAACACACTTCATAGACCAAAGTCTGATTTGCAAAGCAATGACAAGCCATTACTCTCCTCTTCTGTTTTTTGTTTTGTTTTTTGTTTGTTTTTTTTTTTTTTTTTAATATATTGAGAGCATGCAATTTTTAAAATATATATCAAGGATATCTCTTGTACTAAAAAGAAACCAAGACATGAGAACTGTATTTACAGAGACAGTGCAAAGCTCTCCCCTTGCTTCCAATGCAGCATTTCCACAACACAATAGTGTCCTGAATTGGTATTTTTTAAAAGCCAAACTCTTGTTTTGAGATAGTGCACACCCGAATCTCAGTATTTTAACATAAGAAGAAGCAAGCAAAGAATTCTGACCTCTACCCCAATCTTCAGAGCAAACCTAGAGCAGGAGAGGAGAAAAAAAGGCAAGTGGCAAATGTTTGCATGGTGCTATTTCATCTTATTTCCCTGGCACCTGACATACATTTGTTACAGAACATTAACACACCAACTAAAAAACCGTTTGTTGAGTACAAGTTCACCCCAGAAGAGGGGAAAGAGGCTTTTTCTTGGCTGCATATTAACCTTTTGCTAGTCAAGACAATTGTCAGGTAAACTCCGCACTGTCTGATGCTCTGCGGTGGGAACCAACCTTACTTCCTCTCAAAAAAACATCTGTGTCACTAAAATAATACCAGGTTTTGGGGGTTTTTTTGCTCAGTGCTGGGTGTCACTAATTAGTCTGAGAGCTTGGGCAAAAAAAGCTCATATTTGCTTTTGAAATAAATGGTGTTTCCTTTGCTGGTTTTCCCCAGTCTGAATCCAGGGGCTGTCACAGCAATGGTTAAAAACATCTTCCCTTGGTGCTCCTGAATGGGACGACCTCTTTGTTTAGGGGCAATTTGTGGGGTGTGGAGACTGACAAGTCTGGACTGAGCAAGAAACCCAGGGTCTATTAGGTCTCAGTCTTCTCCCTCACCTGAAGTCCTGGAGGCCAAGAGGAGCATTTCCCCAAGAAAACTCTTTACTCACCTCCTCTGAGCACCTGACCCCTTTGGAAAAACGGCCATGGCAAAACTGTACCACTACTCCTTAAATCGAGTCACCAAACCCCACATGTTTGAACCACTGTCCTGTACTTTTAAATGGCTGTACTGAACTAAAAAAGGAAATTCCAGCACAAAATCCAATGATCCAACAGTACCTGATGGCTCTACTACATTCACAGCTCTTCCCCCTGTAAGCTATTTGTTCAGCTTTTCTAATAATACCTTGACTGCCTGGCAGCTCTCCAGGGCTGTCTAAGGCTATATGCAAGCCAAACATTATTTTTTCATCTGATTTCAATATTTTCTTATGAGTAACTGTACAGGATTTTACCTAGTGAGTATTCCTGATTGCTGTAATTTAAGAACAGAAAAATAGACTACAGATGTAATATTATTATTACAATTGGCATTCAAGGTGAAAGGCATAACAATTAGCTAAGACTTAGTGAAAACATAAATGCAAAAATCTGCTTGAAAAATCCAGCACATGGTACATTTAGAACAGCTAATTTACCGCACACATTCTGAACTGCTCAAACGATGTAACAATTCACCCAGCAAGATACTTTTAAAAATAGTTTTCTTGGTGTTTTGAGGGTGTTTTCTTGGAGGGGAATGATTTTCATACCACAAACACCTACTGTCTTATTCTCTGGAATATCAAACAATATTTATTTGTAAAACCCAAAACATATATTCTTTCTTATTCCTATTTTTTTCTTGCTTTTGCATGTTTTCCCACTAGCAGAACAATGTTTAAATAACAACTATATTCTACATATATACTCTACACTCTATATAATTCTATTCTATTCTATTCTATTCTATTCTATTCTATTCTATTCTATTCTATTCTATTCTATTCTATTCTATTCATAATTCTATATATATATTCCATTCTATTCTATATATATTCTATATATATTTTATAATCACACAGAAGAGAAAAGTAAATTTTCTCCAAAATCTGATGTTTAGGTTCATATTGCTGAAGTTGAGAGGATAATTTGTGAATGCTTTAACATTTACAAGTAAATAAGTACTTGTATTTACTATATCTGATTACTGAGAAAAGTATTTGTTATGTTCTTACACAGACTCAAATTGCATCTTGACCTTTTCTCATTTAATCTGTTTACTGAAACAAAAGCAGTAATAGATACATCTGAAAATAAGCAGATATTTTATTCTCCAAGGACTAAAAATCCCTGCATGCGATGTGCTCGGCAAATCAAGTATCTTCCCTTCTTATTGTAGTCTACAATTTGGTAGGCAACAGGGGTGAAAATCCAACCCTGCATATAGGACCAGCACCTGCTTTTGCTATGCTCCCTCCCTGCTGGCCTCCTCCCCCACTTACACCCTAAAAATAGTGCTTAAGTGGGACTAAAGTGGTACACTGGTCATGTGCTGGCCTTTTGCTCAGGGTGAATATCACCCTCCATGAAGGAATTGAGCAAAGATGATGTCTATGCTAAACATTCAGCTCCTGAAGGAGCTGTTCTGTCCCCTCCAGGGTCTGGAATGGGGCTAAACACATGGGAAACACCAGACAACATTATCAGTTGGATTTGGGGGTGTTTGAGTGTGCTTCAGATGCACCAAACCCCTTTCAGGCTATGACAAAAAAAGCACAGAGGGAAAAGAGGGGCCTGGGACTGTTTCCCAAAAAGTGGAGAGTTGTGCAGCCATTCTTCTTTCCCCTGCCCCTTTGTGGAGAGGCAGGCAAGGGCCTTCTGCATCTGCCCATCTGTATCTGGTCCCATCTGCACCTCTCCACCTGCATCTCCCAATCTGCATTCCCCCATCTGCTCCATCTGTAACCCCACCATCTGCAAGCCAGGGTGAGCAGATGGAAAGGACACTCTTCCCAGTGGTGCTCCCCATCCATGGCTGGGTTGTGGGGAGTACTCTCCCATGAGAAGTGCAAAATCCTCCTGTCCCACCATACACTCTGCCTGCCCAGGCCATGGCAAAGCGCTTCCTCCCCTGCCCATGCAACTACTGCAGCAAAACTCCATCACTAGACTTACCCATGAGCAAAGAAATGGAGGCAGAAGGAATTTCCTGCTGGAGAAGAGTTATGTGGGGACTAAAGGAGAAATAAATTATTTCTGTGTGTCTGTGCTCTGAGCTGGCTGTGCTACATAAAGTAAGGTCGTCAGGTCTTCCTATTTCAAGTCCATCTCTGATTTTCCACACTAATCCTTGGGTTGGTCTTGGAGCCTTTTTGAAATGTCTTTCTTAAAAGGTTTCAGTAAAATCCACTTCATCTGGCTCCAAGAATAAGAGCAGGGAAATTTTTTATTAATTTACTTAATAATTTTTTTTCTGATATGTTTGGTTGGGGTTTGTTTTGAGTTTTTTTGCAAGCCTAGGAAATTATATACAAAACTAACATTTAAAGAAGCCAAGACTATAAAATCAATAACTCAAGAGTTAGGACACCATATTACTAGAGTTGCTCGCACCCTAGGCTTTAAAGTACTTCATTACAGTTTAGTTACCAGCTCATGCTACCATTTTTGATTGGGTCAATGTCTCAAGCATCCCAATGACAATTATGTCAGGGCCAGGGCATAATAAAATAAAAAAATCTATTTCAACAGGTAATAACCTTTTACAAAGTTGAATGACTAAGGCAGGATGAAAAGCAAGCCTGGTTCACACAGCCAAACACTGCACTGGAGAACAGGATTCAGCTCTGCTGCTTGCTTGGACTGATTGAAAGCTACTAAGTAAATCATTGAACCCAAAATTTTCACCATAAGTTACTGATTTCTCACTTCTCCATATCCAACAGTGAACATTGGCAATGTAAGACACCAAGCACTCAAAACTCGGAGTTTCCATGAAACATGAAGTTTCAATGACTGCTGGACCCTAAATGTGAATAATTTGCTGTAATTCTGAGTCACCTCACAGTCCCAGACCAACCCAACACCTGTGACTGTGCTAGACTTGGACCTCTATGAGCCTCACTTCTTCCCCTGTGAACCAGGACAACACTTTTCTTTCTCTTTGCAGGGTAAAAATACCATGCAGACCCACAACCTTGTATGCATATATAAGCACGTGGAGGTCAGGGAAGGACTTGGGTATTACAGCAGTAAGTGCCACGGGAAAGCCCAGCAGTAATTATTAATTCCATCTTCAAGCACTGTTTGAATACAGCTCAACAAACGAAGCACGGAAGAATGAGGGCAAGATAAAATATTGACTAGCTGCTCCAGCATTGTCTGGGCTGTGCCCTAGATAGCACAAGGGTATTTGGAAAAAGCAGAATAGAAACACCTAATAAAGGCTGAAGCTTTAAGGATTTGAATGATCTTTTTTGTTTTTGAATCATTTTGATGCAGTTGGATGCAACACTATTTAGAGAGACAGTCACATATAGGCATGCACATATAGGGAGGCTATATAGGCACATTATTCTACAAGTATACAAACATCTATCTGTGTGCACCAAGACTTTTCTAAAACATAAACAAGCATCTGACATCTAATGCAGCCCTTGATCAGAATTGCTCTCTCTTCTTCATAGACTACCACCAGTAATTATTTACCATTAGCTCTTAATGGGAAGGGATTCAGCTGGGATGTAGTAAACAAGAAAACCGTACAGATTGTTCAATATAGCCTGACTGGCTCTCAGCAGAGGTAAGAAGTGATTGGATCACACCTGGATATTTCAATTCATTGTTTTTATTGCCCAGGAAAAGCACCTTATTAACCTGTACCTGTTCAGGTCTCCATCATGTCCATATAGGCATCATACAAGTGCCCCTTCTTGTTCATATTACTGTGCTTGGAACCCTAAACTGCTGTGGGGTTAAACAAGCAATGCAACAGAGATCTGAATGGTTCATTTAGACTAATGACATTTGAACTCTGCTATCTTCCTACCTTCCACAGATTTTTTTTTTTATTTTGCAACAGGGTAAGGGCTCCTTCTTCCCACAGCAGAAACATCTGACTGAGGCAAAAAGATGGTTCTAGAAGGCAACACTGATAATTCACAAGGGAAGTTGTCATGTGGGGGGAAAAAAAAAAGAAAAGAGAAAAATCCTCTGTGTGGATTATTTCATTATTATTAAAAAAAAAAAAAAATAAAACAACCCAATGAAAAGGGTCATGGTAAAGGGACTGTAGTATTTTTAAAGCCATGTGCATTTCCACGGATATATTTTCTTGCACATTTCCATCATCATCCCATTCCTGTGACTCCTCCACCATCAACAGGGGTTATGTGCATCAGCCTGGGGAGCCCCTATACCAGGTCAGTCCATATGTGAAAATCAACATTTTTTTCATTACAGCAGAGAACTGAAGTATGCAACCAGCACATACTGAAAAGGCATTCAAAATATGACAAAAAAAAATTGTTTAAATGCTTTCATTCTGCAGAAAACAAATGTTCTCTTCACTGACTGGTCTGTGGCAAACTTCTAATTCCAGCCAGAAAATCCAGCATCCCCAGTCTGGGCTAACGACCATGCTACCAGACATGAGTTTATGTTTTTCATGCACATTTCGTGTATTCCCACACGCTGTGTTGCTGCCAATAATTTATGACTGATCTGCACCCAGCCTGCCCTTCAGCATTTTATTTAATCTCTGCAACAGTGATTTACAATGACTCATCATTAATACAAAAATGTACATGTGTGTTAACAAGTTTGGAAGAATCTAAGGAGGAAGGCAAATTTTTCTGTGAGTTGTGGCTGAATGACTTATGAGCCTGCTTAAGAAAGGCAAAACTAACCAGAAATTATGTTAGCTCTTCCCTGCAGCAAAACATTTAGGTAGGAAGAGTTTCTTCTGCACATTGCCTTAGAAGAAAAGGGATCTAGCAAAATGTTTGAGAAGACTGCTCCCTAGCCCCCCGAGATCTGGGAGGGGATGAGTAGCTCACTGTCACCTCATGGCAGGGTATTCCCCGTGCAACCTGCACACTTAGCGACAGTTTCACAGTCTCCTTGTTCCTTAGCATCCATTACAAAAAGCAGGGGCTGAAGTGCCATATTTTGGCATCTCTGCCCACTACCTGTGATTTAAGAAAGTCCCATTGCCTCTATAGTGTTAAATTCTTGTGCTCAGGGGAGAGAAGGGTAATTGTCTCAATAATTTATACAATTGTATAGCAGAATTACTGAACTAGCTCAAGCCCTATATCCACAAGACTTCAGTTATAATGTATTTTGACCTCTTTTTTTGTTTTTTCCTTGAACATAAGGAACTTATAAGAACACACCTGACAAAGTAAAAGAAAAAACTCCTCATATTTGAGGAGAGATGGGTACTGAAAAACACCCTGGAAAGAAAACCGAAAGAAAACATACTGAATGTCACTCTGGAGAAATTCCACCAGCTTTAGCTGAATCCATCCTATGTTCATCATCTTGAAAAATTTCTTTTGATGGACCATCCCAAACTGACACATTTGCCCATGCTGAATCCCACACTCCCAGACCCTGCAGAAGCTGCACACCTTTTCTCCACCCCATTGTTAAACAAGACCCTGATGGGTATCCACAGCTTCTCAGTGGCCAAAGCACCCACTGTGGAACTGAAGGAAACCCATATAAATTATGGTAACACCTGGATGAAGGCTAGAGGATGTAAAGTTGAAGCGAACACTAATTTTTTCTGGCTGAGCCAAAATACTGTGGGTTACACTACCTTATAACACATAAATTTTACATTTTATGCCTTTTATTCATTTTAAAGTAAGTATGTTGGAAGCATACTTTATATACACTAAGTATTTGGTATTTTCCTTTATTCAGCATCTTAAAGGGCTTCAAAAAATTGATCTCCCTGGGCTGCTGTGGGGTCACAGAAATTGATAACCCTTACAAGCTATGCTTATGTGAGCCCGCCTGCGTCTCCCAGATAGTGCACTTTGTAAATTAATCCTCCAAAGGCAAATATATTGTAAGTAGCTTGTTATCTCTAAAGTACTAAATTGAAGAATACATGGGATTATATTGACAGAAATTACATTTTCTGTAATGGGGTTTAATATATCTGAAATCTCTCCCATAGGCTCCTACGCTCTCTAAGAGAGGAGGGTTTGTTAATGTAGGTGCAATGGACATCAAGACCAAATTTATTCACTAAAATGGATTAGGCCATGTAATCAGAGCTTCAGTAATATTAATCTCTGACACTTATTGAACAACTTTTGTCTGCAAACTGGCATTCCTCCCTCCCTTTTCCCTAGCAGGCTTCCTGTTTGCCTTGGCCATTTTCTGGGTATTACTTCAAACAGGATAAGGTTTCCCATCATAAACACTAATCTAAAAATATTAGGACAATTAATTAGATACACTTAGTTTTACAAGGTATTAGATTGCAATACACTTCAAGTATGACACTTGTTCTGGGATAGTGGGAGGAACCCACATTTTGACACAGTATCAAAGGATAATAAATCAAACTTTTTTTAAAGAGGTTTGCTCCTGTATGATACTTAAATCATGAGCAATTTTCACTAGGGTTTCACCCTGAACAGTTAGCAACCCAAGATCCACTGCAGAAACAGCACGGATCCTGACTTCCTCCAAATGAATCACTACTATAACAGAGCAGGGGCTCCACCAACCCTCAACTGGAGCAAATAAATAAAATTGCTTCACACTGTACTTCAGCAGCAAAGAACCAGATTGTCGTCAAAGTTCATTTATAAACTGTATTTTGAAAACAAACTGATAAAGAGATACAAGAATGTCAGTCAAAAGGAAAAACTGCTCTAACAACACTATAAAAAGCATGACTGCACCCCAAATAACAATATGCTCAGCAGAAATGGAAGCAATTGTCCCTTTTTACCCTCAACATCTGAACCTCTTCCAAGACCAATGTTCTGCAAATGGATGTGCCTTCCTATTGAAGAGCAGTATCTTCAATCAGAAGGAGGACTGGTATCAAATGTGAATACACTAAGACCTGCCCAAATGATGGGAAACTAAAATACAGTAGCAAACCTCATATTTTCTACACCTAAAACCACTCACCTGGTTATGTCCCTTTTGTATCAATAAACAGCTGGGGAGGGGACAAACAAGGGCAAGATGTGTCCCCAAAGCCACAAAGGAATAGCCAGAGGGTGCCAGTGGCCATATAGAAACACTAAGGAAAATTACTTACCAATTGTTCACTTGAAGTATAGTGAGCCCTGTGTCTTGTGCCAACTGCTTTTTCTGCTCTTCTGAAGGGTAAGGGTGCTATAAGACACCAAAATAAATACAAATATTTAAAACAATGTGCTTTTTTGGCCTACTTTTTATTTTAAATTAACAAAAAACCCCCAAACCAAACCAAAACAGAAGCATGACATCTATTATTGAAAGGTGAAAATGCTGAGGTGTGTCACTCTTTTATAATTATTAATGGGCTACTACATCACATAATTAATGGCAGTAAAAGACAAGCCAATTATAAAGATTAGTGAAGTGGAGAAATAACTGCTTAGGATACTGACAGTACCTTGATACTTGAAAAGGATATTTGTTGCATTAGCTCAAAATTTTCTGCACTTGTCTCAAATGACCAATTAGAGTAAAATAATCTAATTTTTTTCTCCTTTTTCTGTTTTTAACGGAACAACAAAGAATGTGATAAAGCACTTCTCTGTAAAACTAAAACACACTGATGTTTTCCAAGATAGTGAAGGTAAAACTTGCCAGTGCCCCAAAATAATTTGCAAATAAGATCAGCATCCTGAACACAAACAAATGCCTGGGTTTTGAACACAGGCCAATGCAAGGTCAACAATCAGCACATTTTTGCCTGACATTAGCATAGCTGTGCTGCGCTAATCCTAAGAGACAGAAAATAAATACTCCTTTAATTGAAGATAATGTTATAATTCAATCATAAGTTTCTTGTGAGAACTTGATTTGCTTTCTCAGAAAAATTGCTTCTGCATGAATACAGATTGCTTAATAAATCAACAGCAAAAACCACAACCAAGTCTGAAATGTAGAAATACAATTTCTGTCCTTCCCATCTATGCAAAAATGTCACTGCCCCAAAAGAAAGTAGCCAAATACTGTACATATAACAGTTTCAAGGAAAAGTCCTGTTTTGAGAAACTGGTTCAGCTCCTAACCTGGATGCCCAAGTCTCACTACCTATCTGATTCAGACCTGACCTGCTGCAAGGTTCTTCACAGCATTCCAATAAAGATCATTTGATATAACTGGTTAGTCCTATCCCAACACCATTTAGCAGTTGATTGTCATGAAGCATTTACAGTTACACATTCATCCTTTTTTAAATCCCCAAATATTCCCTTATTCTCTGGATGTATTCTTCAGTGTAATATTACACAAGACATAAACTGAAACCCTTCTAAAGCATAAGAATTAAAACTTCATAAAATCCCACAATCTTCTTGGCATTATAGCTATTTAGCAGATTTTACATGTTCATGTAAACAGCATAGTCTGACTTCTCATGCCAATGTTACATGCAAGTATCACCTCACATTACCAAAGAGGAATTTTTGTTGCAACTCCAGGAACTTCTCTTAACTCAATACACCCATTTCAAAGTCCACCACCATGGCCATCGAGACTTTTTATCTTTTTTCACCCAAAAATGTTGAGGAATTTTCAGTTCTTTTATAAGTACTGCTCTCTTGACAGGAAGCCCACAGATGACCTGCACACCTGTAAACCATCCCTTGTATTTTCTGTGTGTACAGGAAATAGCTTCAGAATTATAAAGTGAAAAACAGAAGAAAGGGGATTTGACTTCTTTTTTATGCGTAATTTGCATTTTACACTTGTAAAAATATAGCATGTTTTACTGTCTGCCTTCTACACACATTCATCCACAACAGTCATACTCATGTCCGTCTATCTGAACACAACATTTTGGTTCCCTTAAACAAAAAAACCCCAAACCCTACAGAGATGATTTGTAACATTTTCATCTTTACAGCTTATTTCTCATTGCATTACTTTGCTATCAAGTGAGGACAGAATTATTCTTTTTTTTTTTCTTATTTTGCTTTGCCACCTTACATGTGATCTAATTTTAAGTAATTGAACAAACTGTGTCTAATTTCATGCAGCAAGCAATAATTACTAGACAGCCTCTAGCTATTGGAATTGAGAAGTCTGTCTCCATTAAGCAATTTTCAATTGTTCTGGACATTTTTTTTTTAAATAGACAAGACTGGATAAAATTAGGCATCAGAATAATATTGTCACTGTAAAAATAATTGCTTTAAAAGTCCTGAACTACAAATTCCTCAAATTGTGGAATGTCTATGGTAATCTGATTTTTTTTTTTTTTCATATCCTAGTACAGCATAAACTTTTAATTTTGTGATAAATCTGTAATTGCCATAATCACATGACAGCCTGGGATTTAACACAGCTAATCCCTCTTAGCTAAAGGGTCACAATGCGGCAGACTTTTTAACTATGATTCAGTGTACTTTAAAGTAATCTTAAACACTATGCAACATTATTATATAAGCTTTCTGTGGATCATACGAGTTGTTCCTTTGTAGACTAAAAATAAAGTAAAATAATAGAAATGACTTGACAAAGAACCAGCGTGCCACAGGCTAGGTTGCTATAAAAATATTCAAAGCCTTGTTGCATTCCCACCCACAGGGCTTGGAAGGCCTGTGCTACAGGCAAAGGCAAACATCACGTTGCAACAGAGAGAAAGAGGGAAACCCTGAGAACTGCATTTTATGAAGAAAAAGAAAATTCAGTCAAAACTGTTG
Organism: Oenanthe melanoleuca; assembly: GCF_029582105.1. Lineage (NCBI taxonomy): Eukaryota > Metazoa > Chordata > Aves > Passeriformes > Muscicapidae > Oenanthe > Oenanthe melanoleuca. The sequence continues at coordinate 107,907,175 of NC_079336.1, read as the reverse complement.
CTCTTGGTCTTCACTCCACCTACACAAGAATAATCAGTGTCTTCTGAAAACTTTCTAATGGCTATTTGAAGGAGTACAGAGAAATGCACATAGATATGGATGTATATATTGTGTGTGTATAGATTATATTATATTTGTATGAACATGTATAAAACATATTTTAGTCAAATGGTTAAGTTTAAGGTAGTTGTGTGAAGAGGAGAGAGTTGGAGTTGGTCCTTATGGGTCCCTTCCAACTTGAGATAGTCCATAATTTTACTAAATATATAAATATATAAATATATAAATATATAAATATATATAAATATATAAATATATAAATAGATAAATAGATAAATAGATAAATAGATAAATATATAAATATATAAATATATAAATATATAAATATATAAATATATAAATATATAAATATATAGGGAAGAATGACTAAAAACACTGCCATGACTTCAGCTGACAAGTCTACCTATCACTCTGGCTCACTCTGGGATATCAAGGCAAACTGTTCAATAAACAATGACTTGAGACCTTTACTTTGTTGTGTACATTAGCTCCTACCATTATCTCTTAAAAGCTTAATTATTTGCAAACAATTGATCAAGATGGGAATTGAAGAAAAGAGACACTGGACACCGGGAGAGCTACAATGCATTAGGAGAGCAAACAGAATTACCTTTAGGTCTTATAAACAGAATTAATGATTGGGACCGTATGCAGGGCAGCATGAGAAGCTGTAACACTCATGCTGGACTGTTTTCCATTTGATCTGCATTAACACCTCGAGTGAAAGCCATAAAACAGTGATTACAGATGGGAAGGCTGACCCTCCTTCCCAGAACCAGCCCAGCTTGTGTACACCAGAAGACTGCAGACAGGCTTTCTTGCCAAGGCCAGAGGAAAAGGGTAAATCCAAGGGGAAAAACAAATAGGAAGCAGGCAGGTTCAATAAAAAAAAAAAAGGAGCTTCGAAAGAAATAAGGCTGACAACAGATTAGGGCTCTGAATTTGCTCTGATATTTTCTGATCAAGTCTGCTGCTGCTACAGAGCTATACAGCAGCATCCACTGAATGATATGAGACCTTGTGCTTTTCCCTTTCCATAAATCTAGCACTGAAATGCGGATTGTTTGGCACCATTAATGTGTTTTTGAGGCTCTGTGGTATTACTTTTAATAATGACTTAGTACAGAAAGTGATTGCTTAATAACACCATCAAAGTCTGCATGCAAATGAAAATTATCCCTGGGGGATTTGCCCAGGGTAATATGAACAGTTAAGGAACATTTGAAAAGGTAAAAATAACTATGTAAAATATGAGTCAGAGCAGTCATTTTAGCAGTAACAAAGAAATCAAAGTGACAGAGAGAAAAATTTAACTTTCCACCATACTTTCTTGCCACTGTTTTATGAATGGTATTTAGCGAGCAGTAGTCTTAATAAAAGCCCATTTTTTAATTTTGAGAGCATTTTTAGCAAAAGAAGCAATAAGATTTTTTTAAATCACCTTTGACTACAGATGGTGGTAAAATCGCCATAAGGTACAGATAGCAAGCGTCACAGGGTGTCTCTTAATGCTACATCTTATCCACCTTGTACTCCTCTCCTCAAATTTTCCACCCCAGGCAGCAAATGCTGGATGCCAGGACAGTGACAGACTATCTTATCTGTAATCCGGCATCAACAGCACTGCCTCCCCTCCTCCTCTGCGACAGCAGTGCATAATGGTGCCAGAAAAATGGGAAAATAATCTGCCCTTCTCACCCCCCAGATTACTAACTCCTCACGGCACCGAACCAGCTCAACACCAAGAGTGCCAAGCAGCTCTCCAGGAGCAAGGAGAAAGGCTGCCTGCTCTGTTTGGAGGAGGCTGTGGCAAGCGTCCAGCGTTGCCCTTACCGTGGCAGCGCCGTCGCTTGGCTGGCTGTGCCACGAGCATCATTTTGGAAGCTCTTTCATCCTCTTCCTCCAGCCCTCCGCCTCCTCCGGAGCTCAGTGCAATGCACCAAGGTGAGATGACCTTGAGCTAAACTCTGGTAAGTGATGAAATCACCCCCTTAAAATTTATGCCCCAAGTGTTTATTAACTGTTTTCTAACATCAAAATAAAAAAAAAAGAAAAAAAAAATCCCAACGCTGTGATTTTGTTGTTTCTGAAGAGAAACCCAGCCTAACTCAGTAGTCAGAATAAAGCCCAAGGATCAGCCGTCCAGCAACAAACTGTACATTGACTTTGTGCTGAGCTCTATATTATTGCTTTACCTAAACTTGTCCAGGGTTAGCTAAGGTGGCAGCACAGCAATTTGGTTCGCTCCCCTTCCCCAGCTTCCTTCTGGTTTGCATTTGAACTGTTTACATTAATGATCAAGTTGATCTACAAGAAATTACTATTTTTTTTATGTCTATAATGCTTTCCTATTGTGTCTCAGCTTTATGAATTAGTTTTACTGTTGCAGTGAATGCTTTTTTTGTCTCCTGACTGCACATTATCAAAGGGACACTTTGTGCCTTCCATTTGCATTACAAAAGCAGTGCATGGTGCAGTCTAAGAACAGAGCTTGAATTTATAGCAGTCGAGTCCTAGATCCTCACACATTCTGGCCTCCTAAAGAATAACAGGGGTTTCTGCACTCAAAAAGTAGCCAAAAAATGGTTGGATCACTATCCATAAAGTCATAAGATTGCAACCTCCTTTCTTCATCGGCCACCAGCATGTTGAGAGAGAGTGATAAAGAGAACGCGTGGAGCCCCTCTTGCCTATTTTGGAGACTGCCTGAATAGGTTTATAGACCATCCCTGTGACCTGCTTTATATTCAGGCAAGGCTGTAAAAAGTTGCCAAGTTGAGGTGACCTGGTAGGGAGGGGGGAGAAGAAAAAAATTCAACTCGGAAGCTGCAAACTCGATCCTGTTTATCCCATGGGATTGGCTTGCACATTGGAGGAAATACTAAAACACTGAGAAGGAAGTTGTTTTATTAGAAATACATCTCTGAGGCTGGGAGGGAAAAAAAGCTTGTGCAAAGTTTGCACAGTCTTTTCCTTGGCTGAGAGTAGTGAGTCAGCCTGATAATGCTATTGAAGTGTGAGCTGGCTTCAGCATTTCAAGCTCCTTGTTGCTTTTTCAGCACAGCAAGAAAACTTAGTCCATATGACACAGTCATGCTGCAGACAAAGCCAGCTTTTTCCTCTTTCAAAACACAAAATTTCCTCAACTTATTGTAATAGTTCAAGGCCTTTTTTGTAACATTACTGTTAATAAATCCTGGTGCTGCCAGTTATTGAACTGCAAACTATGAACACAAGATCAACAGATGAGTTTGGTCTTCTAAAATGAAAAATGAATCAAAATATGCAGTGTGACTTGATGCTGCATCCCTTTGACTCGCCAGTATCCCTATGGCAAGGCCAATAAACTGCTTCTTTGGGCTTTTGCATCAGCCCAGTCTTATGAGATGGGCTCTGAGACACTGCCTATCGTGCCCCTTACAAAAGGGTTTGCAGGCTGCTTTGGCAATTCTGCCAAAAAATAAAAGGTGAGGAAAGGAGGCAGAATCTGATTCTCCTAACGAAAATGCAGAGTGTAAAAGGCAGACACAATACCCCAGAAATTTTAAAATCTGAACATGTGTTCTCAGCCAACCTAATCAAGCAAGGGCTGCGGTGGTTTTGCAGGCAGAGGCGGGGAGGAGACATTTCCTATGTGGGGGTTTACAAGGAGGGAAAAGAGGCACTGGCATCAGCGACCTTTTTAATGAAGAAGTTATGCCGGGGAAAAAAAAAGCACTTCTCCTTTTTTCCCATTTGTCCTTTTGTAAATAATTTTCTTGCAAGAGTTGTCTGTGAACAAGTTTTGGCACTCACTAACATAAATATCCTTTCCAAGGCTGATGGAGAGACATGGTATGGCTTGGGATGCGCTGCCAATACTTCTCTGGTGGCCCCATCAAATTACTCATAATGTGAGCACTCATTAAGGAAAAAAAGTTCAGATCATCCCTTGAACAGGATATTACAGAAGTCAGAAAATGGAAAAACCTTTTAACTCATCTAATCCATCTCCTGGCTGCTACAATATTATTCCTTCCATACCATATATTATTACCCACTGCCTTTTCCAGTTGAGCTTTAGCTAGTCCAAGCAATGGTGCTTCTGCTATTTCCTTTTGGAGACAGTCTGATAGACCTCAGTGTTTGGAGTTTACTCTGGCTCCTACTGGTTTTCAGTTCAAGCTGAGTCTATGCAGACACTCCCACACCATACCTGGGTAACTGAGCGAAGCTTTTCCCATATCAAACATTCCTTTGGTGCCTGATGTATGCACACACACACACACACACACACACACACACACACACACACAACTTACACATACATATTAATTTCATTTAACACACTTAAGAAGGGATTTTTTACTCTAGGATCAAGACTGTTTGTGCTAATGTGATGTGGGTGATGCACTTTTTGCATCCTCTGCCATTTTTCTTTACTATTGTTATTATTTATTGTTTTTCTTTCTCAGCCTAAAACTAACAAAGGAGAGGGAAATTAAAAGAAAAAATGCATCCAAATGATTAGCAAAATTCTCCTCAGTGCAGCACACAGCCAAAACTACGAAACACTACAGCCAAATGACACCAAAGGAACTAAGGAAATGCATCATCTGACGGCAACCGCCTTAGAGCTAAAATTCACAGCCTTGAAACCCAGCTTTTCAGTTAAGCCAACATCTTTATCAGGCAGCTGTGAAAAGGCAGGAAGGCAAACCCCAGCCTTCCCTAGGTGAGCAGTTTTTGGGAAGGAAGAAAAAATATCACCAGCACACCAAAGGAAATCCCAACTACCTGATAACTCCATAAAAGCTCTGCTGTTGTTTTTAGAGCCAGCCTAAGACAGATTAGCCCAGGTAAATATCTCCTAACCAGAAGCCTTTTCTCAGCAATAAGTCACTGTCCTTATCTACCTCAAATGACTTTCTAAACAGGTGGGCTCAGAAATAACTCTACAATCTCTGGGAAACGCCAGTACCAGCAGTTGTAATCCCACAGAGTTAAGCTGAAAGCTTTTATTTGTGCTTTTTCCTCTTTTTCTCAGGCTGTCTTCAAGAGCTCCTCCTGTAAATGAGGGATAAAAACACTCCCTTTTTCCTTCATCCCTTACTCTATATACCTGTGTAATCAGGTTGATGGAGTGTTGCTGTATTCAGCCAGATCTCTAATATGAACCTCAGGCTTTTGGATGGAGAAGGAGCTTTAAGCAGATTTCCCAAGGTGGCAGCACCCTTAAAGAGCAGCCACCAAACAAACTGGGAAACCTCTTGCCAGGAGCTTGAACTTTTTTTTCATGGAGGGACGAAGCCATCATACAAAGAGAGTTCAAGGAAACCAACACATTGAGGTGCCAATGGTTCAACACCAAGATGAGGAGGGTTACATTCTATTTTACATTTTCTACTTGAAAACAAAACAAACAAAAAAGAAAACTACCACCAAGGAAGGAAATGAAAAGATAAAGCTGCTATTTTGCAATGCTGCTTTGTTGGCATGGAAAGTCCTTGAACAGATGCCCTGTCCACCATTAAATATTCACAACATATCCTTGTAGAAGAATAAAGACCACTCAACTTATAAGCAAAACCACAATGTGTTCTTCATGGGGAAAAAAAAAAAAAAAAAAAAAAAAAAAAAAAGAAAAGAAAGGAAGATGCATTTAAAGATCTGGGAAGAAAAAAAAAAGAAAGGACAGAAAAGAAAAAAAAGAAGCCAGGAAAACACTGCTGTTCTCTGAAGAAGCAGAGACTCTTGGAAGTAGTGCACATTCTCTGGCGTTAATTTTCCCACTTAAATTACAGTGATGCTGTAGCCTCATCTCATTAGAGATCATTGTCCCCAGTAGACAGTTGTGTTTATGGGGGATTCTTGCTGTTCCACACCTGCTGCTCAGGTTGCTACGTGATAAAGCCTGCATACAAACAGCAGTCTTGAGATTGCTGGACTGCAACTGATGAGCCCAGGCTAATTCAGGGGTGATTATGTAGTTTACTGGACCACTAAACCTCTTTAAGCTTGTAATTACTGCCTATTTGAGTAAAGAACATTGAAAAGCAATTCACTGCATCATGCCTGCCACAGCTGGAAGCAGGCTGCCAGCAGTCTGCAGGGACATTAAAATCTACAGGGACTGGGATTTGAGCACAGCTCATAGGCACTGACGGCAGCACAGCCAAGTGTGTTCACATTCCAGCTCACCTTTTCTGACCAGGCGTGCTATTAAAGGTGCAATGAAAACTATAGAAAAGCAATAAAGATGACAAATAACGGGACGTAATTGAAAAAAACTGCATTTTAATGCCTCTCCCCCTCTTCCCTCTCCCCTTATATTGGCTAAAAAAAAAGTAAGCCTTTTTGTCATGACAAGAGAAGGGAAAGAAAAGCCTTTTGCAAAAGGAGAAATGCACTGCATACATGTGTTTCTGTTTTGAAGTTGGGGGTTTCCATCAAGCTTTAGAAAGAGCAAGTTTACTTGTAAAGTGAATGCACAGTAAGTCCTTTTACATATTTGGCAGAAAGGGTAATGCAGAGGCATCTTAATAGCCGAATCTTCATGGAGCCTTCATGAAACCTTCCAAGAGTATCCCAGCCCTAAACCACCACTCTGAAAAAGAACTCCACCCCATGCAGCATCACAGCAGTCCTTACTATCAAGACCAGATTGTAAGTTTCTTTTATAAATGAATAAATAAAATAAATAAATAAAATAATATAATAAATAAATAAATAAATAAATAAATAAATAAATAAATAAATAAATAAATATGTCTCTGATTCTATTGGCCTTTTGAGTTCTGACCCACCCTAACCCTCTTTTTCAAGTCTGCCCCTGCAGCTCACAAAGAGCAGGAAGGTATTAAAAAGGGCACCTTGTTTTTTTGCATAATTAGCAGTTTTGGGAAGAAGAGCAGATCAAATGAGACCTATGACACAGACAGAAAGGTTGGTAGTAGGTATTTTTACAAGTGAGTAAACAAAGGTCTGGAGAGGATTGCTCCAGCAGAGCCGGAGAACAGCACTGGTGAAAACAGAGGGATGTTGCCAGTGTCACCACTGAGCCCAGCACCGCCTGGCATCGCCGGGAGCTCCGAGCAGCTCCACGCAGCGCCTGCCCACGGGGCTCCAGCTGAAGAGCCAGGTCCTTGGAGCCCTCCCATCCTCCAGCCACGCCACAGCTATCCCTGCTGTTAGACTGCCACGTGTGGGGTCCGGCAATGGGCCTAACGAGCCGCCAATTAACTAACTGCATGAAATGGGCTTTAAAGCCTCCTAGGACATTTGGAGATGCAGAATTCATCAGTGTCATTTCCCTGCCCCGCAAATAACTGCCACAGCTGCCTGGGAGAATGGGCTGTGGGAAAAGGCAAAAACAAACAAGCAAAATTAAAAAAAAAACATTGCTATTGATACAATTAACCCTGGACAAGTAAATTTAAGACATAGGACCTCTTTCTCTTCTTATCTAATAAACTGTCTTGTTTTAAAAAAACATAGACATGCCATCTGTAGCACTAATCTCACATGTATCTAGAAAGGGAAAGGGGGAAAAATCCCCGTGCATACTTGAGCATGGTACTGTGAACAAATATCAGCTTTTAAAGGAGAATGTGAAAGCTTTCAGGAAGTTTATTCTTAAAAAGCATGTAAATTCCCAGTCACAACAATCCTCCAACTAACCCCATCCAATCTCCAAAGAGCCACAGGCTTGTGTGTTATCCAGCTATCACTCTTATTAATATTCATTAGGCAGGGCTACTTGCATTTTCATAAGCTGCTAAGGTGGCAAAAGAAACAATCAGAATTCTTTAACACACAGGCATTATCAATTCAACATCTGCCAAAGAAGAGTGCATACAGATCTGAGGTTGAAATTCAAATGCAATTTACCTGGGCTAGAGCTAGGCTTCACTTTCCAGCACCCAACCAGCTATTTCAGGAGCTCTCATTTTATCCATCCCAGGTTTTACCTCCCCATAAGTTCACTCTCCATTATTTTTACCTTTAAAATGAGAGTACCTCATAAATTCCTCCTTCATTCCTTAGGTCTAATGAGTTCTCTTCTGCTAAAATAACCCAAGTTCAGTGCAATCGCATATATGAATAATACAGACAAGTTTTAACTCAGCAAACTTGACTAAGCAATTCTGCTTCCTGGCTAGAGAATTCATTTATCTACACCCATTTAGTGTGTGAAATCCCTTTGACTGGCTTCAGAGTACAGGCCTGTACAGAAATCCAATTTCTGACCAGCCTGGCCTTAAAATTTAACTCTGAGAGATGAACTGAGAAGTCTCCAAAAGAAAACAACTGCTCTAATTAATTATGTACCCAACTTAGCAAAGAAAGAAGTCTGATGCTAACCAATTTCAGAATAAATAAAAGATAAACATGCTCCCAGGATGATATTTCTATGCACAAGAACATGCACGAAAGAAAGTGTGATTTAGATCTCCTGAGCGATGGGAAAAGGCACATCACAATTCACCAAATCTCCAGATTCAACCCTAAATTAACATGCATTTGCCCACAAATTCACTATGCATTGATTCTTGTAATTATAAAAATGTCATTAAAAAGGATTGGACCAGGATGTGACTCATCCTTCTTGGAAAATTTCTTGGACCAAGAGGACTCCCTCATAAGAAATATTCTTTTCCCCCAAATTCAGTTCAGGTCTCTATCAATTTCACTTGGATTTCAAAAGCCTCCAAAGACCTAACAGTATCCTCCCTCACAGAGGGTTGCTGGAACCAAGCTTTGCATTTCAGTGAAATATTCATGGTGTGAGGTATTTCCCAGGCGCTGGTATTGGCCAACACTTGGGGATGAGCCCTGAAATGGCAAACCTGTCTTCACAAGTGTAACTTTAGGTCTGACACTGAGCTGCAGTGGCATGGCCAAAGCCTGGGCTGCCCAAAGAATATGTCCTCAGCTCTGTAAGGTGAGACCCTCGGTGGGCATCTTCTACATGATGAATGGATGAGGCCAGGACAGGGGTTTTTTGGAAGGGGTTGCCAAAAATCCAAGCAGAGTCAGCTATAAGCAGCCAGTGTCCACCCCATCCTCAGCCTGAGCATCCCTTTCTTGCCTGGTCTCTTCTAAGGTCTGAGCACATCAAGCACCACACACATGCAGATGCCTTCACAGAAACTACCGTAAAAGAGATAATCCACACATTTGGAAGCAAAAGCATCAAGACGATGTGTTGCTTTCAGCACATTTATGCAATGGCCATTAAAGATTCACAAGAACAGTGACAAGATATAATCAATGAATCTTTTCAATTCAAGCTCAAAAATCCCCCTCCCCTTTTCCCTCCTTTCTGAACAAAACCCATTTATTTTAGAAAGACCTAAATGAAAGTAGTTAAAGACCAAAAAAAATGTCACCACTAACAAGTTACAAAGTAAGAAAGAGCAACCAGGCACATTTGATCTTGTTCTATACAGGAACCTTTTCAAGATGACTGCTCCAATTAAAAAAAAAAAAGTTGAATGTATCATTTTGATGATAGGAGATTATGAACTTTACTATTATATGCATATATTTTGTTTAATGGCTTAGTTTATTTTAATAACAAAGAGAAACTAGATCTTTACAGATGAAAGCTTTATTTCATGGCATCAGTACTACTGGGATTTTTAAAATCTGTGATGTTAACCAAAATGTGATAATGGATGCTCTCAAGGGCCCTATTTTGTAGCATTTTATGCAGAACCAAACTATATGCAAGACATTACAAACATGATGTTTAGCCCTATATTAAGAAAGTAGAACTGACTTCAGTGTCAGAGGCCTCTGTAATTGTTTTCCATCTGCTTCTCATGCCTCTGAACTTGTGCAGCAAAGTCTGGCTGTAGAAATGCTGTGACAAAGACATTAGCTCTCTGAATATTTTTAATGAAATTATATTGAAAAGCACCATTTGCAAGATTTTGGCTAGAAGAAGACAGGAGTGATTGCAATGTAACTACTTTATCTACAGCACCCTTGCCTTGAAGGGTCTGTTGACATCCAGAAGAAGAGAGAGACAAAACACATGCTAGGAAAAAAAAAAACCTAACTCCACTACCATTTTTATGTCATTTACTTCCTAAGATAGAGATAATCAGAAACACCTCATCAAACTTGATCATGCTCTCAATGCTTCTGAAGAACTCCTCATCTCTTCCGCTTCCTTTTATTCCCACGTTAGTAGATTGAAAACAGTTGCTTCAGACGACAGCGGCACTCATGCGTATGCAGCATCAAGGACGCTCTCCTTTAAAATGTTTTACACGCGTACATAAATCTTTATGCGCGCAGAGGTGTGCGTACATGTACGGGGGTCAGTGTAGCTTTGTGAACCTCCACCCCCAAAAGCAGGAACCCTCTGTTTTTGGGAAGGCAGCCCAAGATGGCAGCTTACGATTCACGGCTGTATCACCGCTGGCTCGGTAGTGGCAAGGCCCCAGGTCTAATCTGCCAAACATCCCCTTCGTCTGCAGCCGATCAGCAGATGCAAGCACACAGGCCCTGTCAGCTTGACATATCATTCCTACGACAATGTCAACGAGTATTAATGTTCAATTATCCGTCCTAGAAACAGCCCTCGCCTTTGCGCATTGTGTAACTGGGCGCGTGGCACTGCGGTAATGCGAACGACAAGGGCAGAGATGCCCGCGCTCACCCGCTCACTGTGAGCTGGCTTCCCAACATCGCGATGACATTGCCTTGCGGTAGCGCATGGACGCCTTCCCCCTCTTTCCTCTCCCTGGTTGTGGTTTGCTGGTTTGGTTTGTTTTACGGACGGCATGTTGCAAAGACCCCAAAGATGCGTCTCCTCCTCTTTGCATGCTGCATGCTGCCCATCAGCGTGCCAAGATACACTAGAAAAGGCGTATTTTGATCTCACACCCATGCAGAACCATGAGGACTTTTCTCATTTACTTTCATGGAGAGCCAGAAGCTGCCTATCACCCGGCATCCTCTCTTTTTGTCCCCTGCTTGTGTGTGTGTGTGTACATATATATATATATATATATATATAATTTACCATCAAACACAAATGTCAACAGTGTCTTCTTCCAGGGCTGTATCAAGATCAATTCAACCCTCAACTGCAGGGCTGGAGCAATTTGGCCAAATGAAATGCTACAGGTTCCTTTTGTTAAAGCAATTTTAAAGTAAGACCCCCAAAGGAGAGAGAATCTGAAGAATAAACTCAAGATTATTCCTGGAATCTTTTTTTTTTTTTTTTTTAATCTGCTGCTCAAATATTAATATTATTGATCATGCTAAATTCAAATAGAACTTTAGGAGTAAAAAAAAACTTATCAAATACTTTTTCTTTTAAATCAGAATTAGGGTCAAATTGCCAGTTGTTTGAATAGTCTGTGACAGAGTTTGCATAATTTCTCTTGTTGTTGTTACTATGGCTCAACTTCCTTGAACTAACATTCAAAGGTTATCGGCTCTAAGTTATGCTTGCTAAGTCTTCTTATACAACTCACAATCAGAGGGAGGGAGTGGGAGGAAGCAGTGTGATAACCAGTGCCAGCTTTGAGATAAAGCCCTCCACCTAATCTCTGTTTATTTAGACAACCATCTAACCACAGCACCGGGTGTAAAAACAAACCAGGTATATGGCTAAGGGAATTTCTCCTCCCTTACCGTGATTGCATTATATTTTTTAGGTAAAGGAAAGCAGAGCCTCTTTCTTTTTTAAGATTACTTTGAAAATTTAAATAAGCCCAAAGTTTGAGGTTTTCATGTCTGGATTCGCTTGGCTGGATGGGCTTTTTTTTGCTTTGTTTTGTAGGAAGGGAAGGTAATGGTAACAAAGCACATTCTATTCCATGCTTTTTTTATTACTGATGTTTTGGATAAAAAGATTTTACCATATCATATTAAAAAATACCCTCTAAAAATTAGGTTCCCACTTTGAATTATTTTCCACCAGAGGGGATTCAGGATGTTTGTAACAAATACAAATATAATGGGTTCAAACTGGACTAAACTGAGCAGTGTTTGTAATGTATTTCCCTACGGAGCTGACAGAGAGTTGGGCAGCCAGCACATCTCTGCTGCATCAGTGCTGAAGCTGCTTTTCCAGGGCCGAAGCTGCTTTTCCAGCCCAGGTGCCAAAACAGAAAAGCTCTTGCAGGTCAAGCTATGAGAAGCAGTAAGGTGTCTGGCTGAAGGATACTGAGCCTCCCTCCTCCTTCAGCAGCAATATTAAACAGTGGTGGGGAGATGCATGTTGGCAGATGGCTCTATTTCTCCTGCCATATGAGCCCAAAGTTGCCCCCAACATATTCAAACTCAGTTTTCCCCCCTTTTTTACCCCTCTAATAGTTCACCTCACTATTTACTCAATCATTTTAGGTAGGGGGAAGTGATGAATATTGCTGAGGGCCGTTTTTTTTTGGTGCAAGATGAATAACCCCAAGGAACAACTTACACTGAGACCCAGGCTCCTGTCAGCCCTATAATTGATGATGTTTTCACTGTAAGGGGTGGGGACTGGGACACATTAAGGCTCAATAGGGGAAGTAAATGGAGTGAATTGACTCAGCAACTCTGCCTTTTACCACAGCTTCTAATAAGGATAAACTGATTACTGCCAAATGTACTTTAACATCACAGGGAGGGGAGGGAAAATAAATCGATCTGCTCAAAGGAAATAAATGCCATACCAGAAGTTTTTTAGAAGGGAACTTTTATATACAGAAGCATGGAAGCACATTTTGGCAATATGCTGCTGCTTCTTTCCGGGTTGCCTTTTGTCACTAAACCAAAAATTAATTTGCAGCCTTAAAACGCATCCTGAAGATGAACACAGCAAAAAAATCTCTACAAATCCAACTTATCATTTTTGTAATCTCACTCTCAAATAATTTGGATACCAAAGAGGAGCATGGGAATGCTCACACTGTATTTCAAATGTCGACTTTATGTCAGCATCTTTTTACAGCAACTGAGAGACCGGATGCTCCACTTCTGTGCCAGGCAGTAGGGAAGGCAAGCAGGCGGCAGCCCAAGTTGCCAGGGGTGACTATGGAGCTGACAAGCCCAGGATCCAGCAAAACCCTCCCAGACTGATGACTTCTGGGCTCCTGCTGACCTTTGATCCCTTCTGGTTTGGTTGGGAACAAAAGAGCCCGTTCACCAGGGCCCCTCACACGTATATTTAATGAAAGCAGCCATTGCCTATATGCTGATTAATGTGTTTGCCTTGCATGTGGCAGGAGGAGGACCACAGCCACCCTGTGCTGCTTTGCAGGTAAGCACCAGCTTACCTAGCTTGTATGTCACACAAAATTAATCAGGGAAATCCACCATGAGGCACAGAAAAAGGACTAAAATGGGTAAAGACATTTTTTGTCACTGATGCAAGAAGTTGCTGAGACTGGCAATGGTGCCATGAGCATTATCCCTGTGGACCCAAAAACCTGTGGAGAGTTTCTGTCATTAGAGATTTGATGCTGCTCTGACACCGAGGGCCATCAGCAGCTCAAACACGCTGTTGCAAAGATGCTTTCGGCTACAGCAACCATGGAGGATGCTGTCCAACCCTCAGCAGCCACTTTCATCACCGCGTATTGTCACCATAGCAATGAAGCTGAATGTGGGCAAATGACAAGGGTCTGTCATCACTCAGCCCTGGCCTGACAGCCCTCAGCACCAGTCGCTCTCATCCAGCCTCAATACACAAATAGGTCCTCAGCAGGCCCAAAAGTAATAATCTGCCCCTCCACAATGTCATCGTCACTGGCACTCCCAGTAGCAGTGTGCAGCCCTATACCCCCTGGAGATGGTTCTGCTTTATTCCACAGTGAGTTTTCGTGCTTTAGGGAAAAGGAAGAGAAAAATCAGAAAAGAGAGAGCCAGAGAAGGGAGACAGTGGTATCCAAACATCAAATATCAGAGATAATCAAGGAACAAAAGAAACAAACAAACAAACAAAAAAAAAAAAAAACCAAAAAAAACCAAAAAACCCCAAAAAAACAACAAAAAAAAACCACAACAGAAAAAAAAAATTAAAAAAAGAAAAAAATCTAATTAAGAAATGGAATATGAAAATTAATTTTTGAGAGGAAAACTATGTAATGCCTTCAGCAACGAATAGCAGGGCTACTGACAGTCTAAAGCTCCTTTCTAATATTAAACGTGGCAGTTGTATATAAAATGCATCCGCTGCTCCCTTCACAGAAACAGGTGTTTGGGGTGAAATCAGGATAACTGGCAAGGTATGCTGTGCTGTCACCGACAGCAAGCATGGCCAACACACTGCTCTGCCTTCAAGCCAACACCAAAATCAGGGTCCCAGCTATTTTCACACTCTTCCTGCCAGAGATGCCACAAAGAGACAATTAACTTGGTCTACTTCCCTGCTGCCTGGGTGGAAGTACAGCAAGAAATGAAAGAAATCAGAGATGGCAAACACTATCTCATCCAGAGCTCGACTGCCTGCTTGGATTAATCATAACATCTCCATTTCAGGAGAATTTCTGTGTGGGGTTAGTTTTTACTCATCCTGCCCATACAAACTCACCCCTTCTAATTGCAGCCGGTGAGGAAGATGAGAAAGATCTCTCTTGGTGGTTGCCTTATTAGCTCATCTTGACCACGCACTTTGGATTTTACTTTAGTGTTTAGTCATACAGAACACCCCAATCTAACAGTGACCCTATGTTACTGCATCAGCCCTCTCACTGTTTCAAAAGCTGCCTTTTAATGATATTTAATTTCGGCTCACTTACATGCTACATTTGCTAGTGAACACATTGGCTATGTGGTTCTTATTCAACACCATCACTGTCCCCCCATAGTGTGCAACATGCTCACCGGTCTGCAGCAGCCCTAGAAAGACAATCCACTGTTCAAACATTTTTTTAAACCTGATTTACCGTTTCAGAGAAACAACTCCGCAACTAATCTTCCAGGACAAATGTAATGCCAAAGAGCAGCTAAACTGAAACATATAAATTCCATATATACTTAAAAATATCATTGTCTGTAATTTAATATAACAATATTTCTAGGCCTATAACCTTGCACGCAGAGGCAATTTCCCAAGCATTAATACTTAAATGGGTCATATGCACCACATCTGTCATTCTGTCCTGAAGTCTATGAGGCACAACCAAGACTCTGCAAGCCTATTGATTTTTCTAGCATTTGCTTTAATTTACTTAACCATTGAGAAATCCATCAGTACATAAAGGGCAACTGTCCATTACTGCCTCATTTGCAGACATTCTTTCCCCTCTTTTTTTCTTTTTCTTTTTTTTTTTTTTTTTTTTTTTTTTTTTTGGTAAATATTTCCCTTTAAATCGCTGTGTGTTTACAGTGTAAAAATGAATCCGGAAAGTGCTCACACCTGTTTCTGTTCAGTAACTGCTGCACTGAGGTATATGTAATGTGCTTAAAGATAGAATAAATATCTAGACATTATTACATCTGTGTGCAAAGGGTGGTAAATTAGATCCTAATTACATTAACAGGGATTCTGCCTCCCAGCTTAAATTTTACATGAGCACTCTGTAAAAATCCAAAAGCTCTGCTGTGGTTTCTTTACGAGCTGGTGATTACAGCTACTTCCTATGCGGTCACTAAATATTCTGTTTACAAATAAATGAAGAAGCTTTGAGCCAACTTGCCAGGGTAATAATACGTGTTTTTTATTTTTTTTTCCCCAGCAAACCTTTACCACATAAGCATGACAACAATCAGAAGCCCCGGCTTCATCTAATTACTCTATCACATAATTTCACAAATTGCCTTTTCACTAGGGAGCCAAGTGCAAAACACGCTCACAGTGGGATTTCAGGCAGCAGCTTTCATTTACTACTCATTTCTTGTTAAATTAAACACAAAAACACCAGTTGTGTGAAAGAAGTCAAAAAGAATGCTTGCAAATGAGCCAGACAAGTGTATCTTATATTTATACCATTTGCACAAAATAGCTCATTGGCAAGCTGGATTTTTAACAGCACCATTAACATCTTTAACCCTTTTAAGGCCTGGCATGAGGCTGGTAACTGGATCATTCTGACCAAACTCAACCCAGCAAAATGGCACCAGGCAGTGCATCAGCCTTATCCTTTTGTTCATAACTGGGAAGGGAGGCAGCATGCCCTGACTCTACCTCCATGTAAACCCTCTAGCTTACCAGGATTGATTCCACGAATTTCTGGGTATTACATCCACCTATGTAAGGGAGGGAACAGCCCTAGAAATAAATCAAGTGGGATTTGCAAGCACAATTTCGCTTTCATCAGGACAACCCTCCAAGGTGTGGGGTACCAGTGAGACTTGGGGACGCAGGACCAGACCCCTGCTAATTATCTGAGAGACAACAAGGCAGGATTGCAAGCTGTCACCAAAGAACACAAATTATTTTGAAAATAATTGCAGCCAGTGTACCATTGCTGGTGGAAGTGAACCAGAGGTTAGACTACTCTAAAATGACATTTTGTACATCAACAAGTACAAAACTAAAACACGACCATCAGTAATTAAAGCTGCTCCTTTTGTAGCACCAAAGCCAGTAGGTCAGGTACCATTTTACATCAGAAACCAGCCTTGATGGCTGCAGACTTGCCAACACTATCTACACATGGAGAAAAAAAAAAGACATTAGCAGCAGCTGTCTGTGTGCCTCGACATTGAAAATCCTATTCATACAGACAGGTGGAGAAATTTAAAAGCCAATGTGGTGCAATTTTGATGCAAGTAGTGCCACTGTTTACTAAAATGCCACTATTACTGCTGTTTATGAAAACATTACTAAAATTGCATTTTATTCATAAGAATCCCAAGGTTTGGGTTATTACAAGCATCAAAATTGTTCCAACCACAACTGCAGCTTACAGCCCTCTGGGATTTGCAACCTGCTGCACTGACAGACCCATGCTCAGGTTTCAGCAATGAAATCAAAGGTTTATCCTCTTTGCTGTTCCCACACAAGTACAATGCAGTTCCTGGATCAGCATGAAATCCACGGCAAATAAACGGAGTTCTGCCAATGAATCTATTAACTAGCCAGATTGTCTAATATGGCATTTACCTTTCCAAAAATACCATTAGGAACCCCAAAGGCTCTGCCTGACATGAATACGGACAGCCTAGGAAGAAGACTTTCACTTCAAAGCTGACTTTGGAGCAATCAACAGAGCAAGGCACCCAAGGCAAAGTGCCACCATTTTCTTTCTGGGTTCAAAAACAGCTCTTGGAAAACATCCTTATATCATGAACAGCCCCTTGGTTTTACTCCAGTGACCATTTTAATGTCACTAACATGACTACCTTGCTTTTTGGATCACTGGGACAGAGGACTCATTGTGAGAATAAGGTTTTTGTGGTTAGGTTGTTTTTAAAAGTGCTTCCAAATGTTTAATGATGTAGAGGTTGGATTACAAAAGGTCAACCAGTAGCCAAGAAAAGAATATTCATGCTATATCTAAAATCTGAGAAGTATTTTCTGGGCAGAAATTTTTGCTTCATAAAGCAAAATATGAAGTGGTAAGGCTCCTAGACCTTGTCTTATTCAAATGATGGCCCACCACTGAAGTGAAATGAGCACTCCACTAAATACTCTGGGTCTAAATCAGGCAATGATGCAAAAGGCAAGGTAAATTAGATAACTACATATTAACTTAAACTCTTTTCTGCCTACTTACCTTCTCTCTACACATATATTTAGCACTGCTGTAGCTTACAGGTTGAGGAGCTGGAAGTACAATGATGACTCATCAATAAGATAAGATTGGTTGGACTTGATGATCTTAAAAGTCTTTTCCAACCTTAACAATTCTATGAATACATTTGTTCCATGAATAATGACTCTATGAATATTGAAAATTGGATTTTTCAACTGAGTATTTTGTTGGAAAGAATGGCATTACCCATGGAAAATTTTAACTTACACCACCAAAAAACTTTCCCTTCCAAAGGAAAGTTTTTCTCTGGGTAATTTTGATGTTCAGACAGTAAACATAAGTACTTAATATTAGGAATTAGAGCCTCTTGAATAAATGCAAGGAGAAAAAGCATTAAGCTGTAACAGTGCAGATTCTGTGTAGCTGAAGGTAAATGCAGGAAAAGGGAAACAAAACTTTTTTAAAATGGGTAGAAAATCAAGTCACTTCTCATGCCTGTCTTGGAGCAACAAACAGACTATACTCACCACAATATCACTGCTTTGATTTATCCAGAAAAGGGTTAAGTTCATGCAAACAGATGTAGGATAGTGTATGCCAGAGCAAGGGAATGCATCTTACACAACTTGACGTACCACATCCAAATGTGACCCTATTTGAAAGGCAGCTTATCTTACACCACAGATTAACACATCTCATCAGATATGCGCCCAACTGGTTTGGTGCCTCATATTTTGGCACTTTACCTGATCTGATTAAGTCATTTGCTAGCACACTGGCATGCTGTGAGACTGCTTCAGGAGTTAGATTTCCAACAAAAAATTAACACTGGCACTTACATACATAAGCATATCTGAGAATCAACATAAGCTCTTTTGTAACAACCGTGTTAGAGGACAAGCTAAATAAACAACTAATAATGAACAACCAAGCCCATTAATTTATCCTCATTTCCTGCTCACCCACTGCTTGCCAAGATACTGTTGCTGCTTTTAATGCACTTCATATTGTAAACTAATCGCCAAAATATTTCCATGGATACTTCCAGATTTAAAAATTGGTGATCAAACTTTTTCCCTCCCCCTCTCTCCCTGTTCCAAAGGTGATACTTGAATTTTGTATGTCTGCTTTGACTGCAGAAAGACAGTGCATCATGTAACACATTGCCATGTCTTGACTGGAGGAAGCTAATTTCAAAATTGAAGCTGCACACGCAAAATATCACAGCTGCAAATATAAAAGAAAGGAGAGGGTGGAGAAGAAAGCAGAGCATCTTCTGCTGACTTAAAAATTCTTATTACTGCAAACATTCTTTCTGGTAAACTCATTTCCGAGAATATTTATGCAAACAAAAGGAGTTCTAGTACAACCAGAGCAAGTGTAATTTAGCATCTGAATTAATGTTTATCATGTTTCAACTTTTCAATATTCCCTTGCTTCTACTCAGATGTGAAATTCTGCTAGTGTCTAAATACTAATGTGTTTCAGCAACTTCAAAATAATTCAAATTCTTTAATGTGCTAGTGGCTTTCAAATTGGCACAATGGTGCCTCCAAGCTAGAAACTGTGGGAAATTGAGAAAAAGGTAGGCTAGACCTTCGGGAATAGACAGACACACTCACTTTCTCTCTCTCTAAAATCTTCTTGGCTCAGGTTATTGGCTACCTTCTGATTCCA
The DNA here is from genome assembly GCF_029582105.1 of Oenanthe melanoleuca. Classification (NCBI taxonomy): domain Eukaryota; kingdom Metazoa; phylum Chordata; class Aves; order Passeriformes; family Muscicapidae; genus Oenanthe; species Oenanthe melanoleuca. The sequence continues at coordinate 107,887,811 of NC_079336.1, read as the reverse complement.
ACCAAAATACTTCCCTGGATCACTGCCATGCCCAAGACCTGTGAGGAGCCTCTACGAGATGTCACATACCCTGTAGTTTAAGATGTGATGGCTGTCTTCAATAGAAATGGAGCTACATCACAGGTGTAAAAAAAAAAAAGATGCTGTAACTACACCACACTTCTGAATGTGAGAAGAGCCTAACTAAATAATCTGTTTTCCTTGAACTAACTCACTAAAGCATCCTCTATTTTTCCTTTCTGTTCCTAAAACGAAAGTTTTGCAGGACAGCTTAGCACTGACAACTTAAATAATCTACGAGACAGTGCATGAAACATGGTCTTTCCAAGAAATCATGAAACTGAAGCAACAGCAGCATTGCCAAGGATATCACCAAAACTCAACAGTTTTCTTTTAAAATGGCAAAATTTCCTTCATGCTAGAAAATGGACCAAACCTTGGAAGTAGGACAGCAGGTCAAAGCCACAAATTTGAGGACAATTAAAGAAAATGCTGGAGGTTTTAAGAGTCACTGTCCTCCATAAAACTCTGAAGGGTTAAGAAGTTAATTCAAACACAGTTACCTAAGTCCTCTTTGTCCTCCTTTTTGGAGCTCTCAACTCAATTGGGACAGAGTCCCAGAATAATTATCTTCTTCCATTAACAACACTTCCCATTTTCCACCATTGGAAACGACTCCCACAGCACCCTCCCCGAGCAGAAGGGAGCTGAGGACCCCCATTGTGGGTTACTTGCACCACCTGTGATAAATGGGATGTTCTGACAGGTCTTCCTGCTGCCAGCAGCAGGAAAAGCCCTGGCTCCCACCTCCCCAGTCAAGGGGATAGCGGTGCATGAATGATTCAAGGCAAGCTAAAAAGCCTGGCTTTTCCCAGGAATTCGGGACAGCTGGCATTGAGAAGTCTTGCAGATGTGGAAGAAAGCTTTTTACAGCTTTGTCCACAATAAAATCAAGTGAAAGAGGAGACCTGTGTATTTGGGATAAAGTGGGAGGACACCCCCACCCATTCCGAGCCCAGTAGATGGAAATCTGACCCCTGTTACACAGATGAGCTCCAGGAGCCCTCTGGCATTTTGCAGAGCAAGTACCAATTGGTGCAGGATGGAGACTCATTGCAAGTTGCACATTGTTTTAATGCTTCCAAATCTCTCAAAAGGAGAACAAAGAAAACTTGGTTTTTCCCCTTTCCATATTTTCAGTACTCTGGTTTTGTACCCACCTACCCTTTCACACTATACTCCTTTTCAAAACCAGGGAAGCATCCTGTACGGGAGTAGGGGCAGGCAGCCAAATTAACCCCATGCTTCTCCCAAGGCAAAATCTCATAACTATGGAGGGATGAGAAAAAACATGAAATCAACTTGTTTTAACTTGAAAGAATTGCTAGCCAGTAAAATATTAATATAAAAAGAAAACTTACAGAATTAAATGGTGTAAGTTTTCTATCACGACAGCATCCTTGAAGCAATGGGGACTATTTTTCTCAGCTTGATTAAAAATATCTACTTCCAATAAATTCTTTTATAAATAACAGCTTTAATAAATAGATTGCATATTGCTTATTTTAAATTTTCTTGTTTCATATCATAGCATCAAGTAGTCAGTAAAGGTTAAAAATCCAAATACATAATATAAAAAAATCCTTTTGCTTTAAAGTCAACATCTTTTGGCTATGTCTTTTACTTTCTGCTCAGTCTCCCCTTTCAGTAAGATTTAACCTCTTAAGGAAATTGTTTTAAAAGCAGTCAAAAATAATGATTAAATTATGGGATTTACATGAAAGAAATCCTCAGCCCATTCATTTTTTTAAATCGTGGTAATTTGTTTTTTAAAAGGTGTTTGAAGTCCTTGAATCTACCTCTTGGCACCATTAAAAGAGAGTAGTTTATAATCCCCTAATGTGCTTAAATAAAGCCTTCAATAGTTTAAATTGTTATTAAACATCTTTTGGGATTATAATTTTATGGTTTTTTTTACCTGATTAGATGATGAACGTGAAGATCATCAAATACTCATCATATAACAAACCAATTACATTGTATAATCCCCAAAATGAGGTTTGAATCCAAATATTTTAAATTAAGCTGGATTTAAAGGATGCAGAGTGTTCACGAGTGAAAAAAACACATGAAATGACACCCCACAAATTCCCTTCTCCTAGTTTTGAACAAAAAGTAATTTATATCCATTCCAAATACCAATTTATATCAATAATGCCATTCCTGGGACAAAAGCCTAGGATGGGTTGAAGCAGAAACTAACCCTGTTGCCACAATTAAATTTACACAGATTTAACTGTAAGCAAGATGATTTTTTAATTCCCTTCCCCTTGCCCCAAGCTTTCCCTTATTTCATAATTCGTGTTGAGGAAAGTACATTACAGTGAGGAGTTATGCTTGAAAAATTTGGTGGTAGAGATGAACCCTGAATGTTAAGTAATCAAAAAAAATTTTTATTTTCTTTTTTAATTTTTAGAAGTCTAAAAGGCCTGCAAAACATTTCTGGGCTGCAACACACCCTGAAATTATCCTTAGGGTGACTTTCTGAAGAGAAGCACCAGCACAGAACTGGTTTACCCCAGTCCCTCCTCCAGACCTTGCTGTGGCATTCAATGCTCATCTGATAGCACCCCACAAGCCTCTTGTCAATTTTGACTCAACTTTACCTGTTCTTCACCAAATTCTTCTTCTTTTTTTTTTCTTTTTTTTTTTTTTTCCTCTCATTTATTCCAGATAGTAACAGGCTTCCATCTCAAATTTATAGCAAAATCCTAAAAACAGATTTCATAAACCTCCAAATTTGCCAGATGGTGCCATAAGCTACCATGAAAAATTTTGACAAGCTCCACAACTACATTTTTCCCAACTAACAGCCCACCTGAGCAGCTCTTCCATCCAACCCATATGTTTAATCAAAATTAAATCAGAACAATAAACAGTTAAAAAAAAATATCCTGCAAAGTCCTAAGTGTGAGTCTGGTCAGCACTTTTGCAATTGTTTTAGCTGAATGTTTTTGTTGCTATTATTCCAAGATGGGAAAAAAAAAAGGCAAATGGGATGAATTTATCCTCTGATTTATCCCTTAAAAAGCTGCAGAGCATACTGCCTGCATCTGCAGAGGACAGCGCTTGCCTACCCTTTGGGCATATGTCAAGTCGGTTCTGCACATCAGTCAAAATACTAGGGGGGAAGGGGGGTGGGCTGGAGCCTGATACTGAGTGGGAACTACTGCCCAAACACTTTAGCATCCGGAGAGAAAAAAATGAATTTCCTCCTAAGCGTGAAACAAGAACTAGAGGACAAACCTTCGGAAATGAAGTCAGTACACAGAGGAAGACTTAAAGCTCTTGGAGATGGAATAACTGCATAAAAGGAATTAACCCAACCTATTCACTTCTGGAAGACTGTATTTATTTTAGGTCTTTCCAACCAATAATCATTAGTATGACAGACACAGCAATTGCTGTCTATTTTATTTAATTCTATGCCACTGATGTGTATTAATATTACAATTGTGAAAAAAAATAATTATTTTTGAAAAGGAGGACTCCAAACTAACACCCCAATTAGGAAGTACCAGTGGTCAAGGGGATGCTGGATTTTGCACTTAACTGCTGCTCATTTTTTCTCTGCCGTTTTCAGATGGCAAAGTGAAGGCAGGCAAAGTGCTGGGGGCAAAAGGGAAATATCACCAGTCATGACATATCCCCTGCCTGAACAGAACCACCCCTCTGTCTTTCCTCACCTCCCGCTTTAGAGAGAACGTTGTGTTCACCCCACAAAAGACCAAATCCACTGATAAATAAATAAGCAAATGAATAAATAAAATAAACAGTGTGCAGTGTGGGATCTCTAGTTTTCTCAGGATGATCTCCCTCCTACAGCAAGGGCATCAGGTAGAGACACCACCATACCACTGTGCAGTGTTATAAGAGCAGCCATGAAGCCCAGATGCTCTCAAAAATGAACAGTTTTAATTCCCTCAGTCTCTCCCCCCACTACTCCTCAGCTCTGATCGCAGCCATTATTTGGGCCTGGGTTTGTTTTGGCTTTTTTTGCAGCCAGGACAGCACCCCAAGCAGCCTGTAAACATGCTCTGTTGTTCTAGCACTTGGAAGAGCCTACAGTGCTCTCTAGACATGTTTTAATTTGAGGAAACTGTCCAAGATCCTACCTAGGCCCTGTCTCAAGGTCCTGCCTGGATCTATCCTGCTTCCAGGAGAGAAGAGAACTGCCCTGCAAAAAAATGCTTCACATGGCTGGGCTGGCTCTGCACAGGAGATGGTGGATTTTTAAAGTAAGCTTTAGCTCAATCTACAAGATAGAAAATGCAGCATTGCAAAGGTCCTGGGGGGAAGGTTCTTTCTGTGTTTGAGTCTTCCAGAAGCAGAGACCACCTTACAAGCAGATGTCCAGATATTGTCTCCTAGGGACTGCTAGGAGCCCTGCAGCAAGCTCAGCAGGCACTCTCCTCTTTTGAACACTATTACCACACAGGAGAAGAGTGAAAAGCCACTAAAACCCTGCACCTAACCAAGGGGAAACAGTGAAGGGGTCTGTTCAGCCTGTTCTCTGGTCTTGAGACTAAGCATGGAATTAGCTACAGGGTCAGGTCAGGCTCATGTAGTTAAACACTCTACACAGGGTGGCTCCCACCACAAAGGCTTTTTTAGAGACACCCTGTAGCCTTCTGCCATATTCCCAGGAAGGCATTTGGAGGGGGCATACCCAGTCCAGGCTAAGAGTGCCCTAAACACTGCTCAAACAGTTTGCCAGGATTAACCTTTGTGTTCTTGGACTCAGACTTGGGTGATGGTTTATTTACTAGCACAAACACAGCAACAGGCCACTTTCAGGAAAAAATATTTCTACTACTTAATTTGCAATTCCTCACTGGAAACTACAGGAACTGACATGCAGTTGTTCAGTGTTCCCTGGTGTGCCTTGTCCTGACTGCTGAGCTTCCAGGGCCTCCCCTGACTACTGAACTTAAATGGGTGCATTAAGCTGGTGTGAGCACTGCTGCTGGCACAGCACCCATGGACTGTTTTGGGGTGGATGTCCTTAACCTCACATCCACCTGCAGAGAGATGCCAGGTGTCAACTCATCTCAGGTGAGGACCTACAAAGGGGGAGCCATCAACACCAAAGGGACCTCAGCCTTTGGAAGTGATGGCACAGAACACACCAGATAAGGCTAAGGACCTGGCAAAGTTGTGGCATGGCTGACATGGAGCCTGCCAGAGAGAGAGATTAACCCAGAGATATCTGAGGCCCTCTCTGGCCTCCAAGGAGTAGGACTCCAACATGAAGGTTCATTCATAGCAACCCAGGACAGCACAGGACAGGATTCCCTGCCTGATCCCCGTGCTGACAAGAGTCATGGCAGATATCTGGTTTCTTGGCTCAGCAGGGGATGGAGGGGTGATGTGCATGAGCATTTCCCCTGCTTTACGAGCATATCCTTGGCAGAGCTCCCACCAGGCTGGGCAAGCTGGCCAGCTTCTAGTTTTATCCTGACCCTAGCTACAGGCAGAGGAAAGAGTCAGCTACTGGGGCTAGATGCAAGAGCCCTTCTTCACTACCACCTGCAGACACCCCAGCAACCCTTGCCTGACCCTTATCCTCCTGGCACAGAAAGGCTGAGTCAAAAATCTGGGGGCTCAAAGCCCAGAAATCCACAGTGCATAAAAAAACAGTGACAGATTACCAAAATCTGATGAAGAAGGAGAATGGCATTAGAAATACTTTTTAAAATGCTAACGTTAGAAGGTGTGGTACATATTATAAAGCCTTGAAAGCAGCTCCAGCATCCAGCTTAACTCCACACACCTGTACAGAGCTTTGATTTCTAATCCCAGGAATAAAAAACCCCATACAGGTAGCTGTGGTAACAGAAATAACTGTGCATACCCCCACCACTTCCTAACATTAAATACAGGGGTAACTTACACTCTGGGAATGAGAACGTCTCAAAGAAAAAAATTATACTTTGCTATTAAACCAGATACATTCAGACCTTTCATCATGAAGCTTCTGATGATCTCTGACAGACATCTGAATAAGGTCTTTGTTTGCTTTTGGCTTTGTTTTTTAATCTCTCCAATTGTTTTCTGCAGTTCTCTGGAGCACAGAACCAGGGGCCAAATGCTGCTCTGTGCTCCAAAGCAGCGATTCCCACTGCAAAGCAGGACAGGTCTGCCAGGTTATATTCATATAAGCTTTAAGTAAAAACCACATTTGGCAGTGATGTCCTGTTAACAACTGTGTCTCAAACAAACAAACAAATCTAAAAACAACACACACACACAAAAAAACCCCCATACCATAAAAACATACGCTCTATGCTCTTCCCCTGGCATCTAGCAAATGAAGCAACAACAACAACAACTCTGCTCAGAAAAGTCCCTCTACTGCCTGGCAGCAACATCATATGTATTTTTTGCTTTCTATGACTACTACAACTATGACATTATCCATGTTTTATTTTGCATATGTGATCTAGAGTTCACTTACTGTTAGATGCTGGAACAGCCATGCCCTCATGATATTTGTGGCTACTTTGGGAAAGATGCCACGCTTTTTATGTCGCTTTTTGTCCTTATCTGGATCATCATCATCACCTGTGCTGGGGGAAGCTACACTGTTGTCCAAGCCGTCACCTGTAAATATAGTGAATCAAATTTTGACTTATGCTACCTTTATATACTTCAGCCGAAGCCTGGCTTTGGGTATAAACTGCATGAATATTTAAATGAGGTATAAATTCTTTAACACCGTAATTCACCAGGGGTTGAGGAGATGGGGGTAGAGGGGAGAGAGACACGGGGAGAGGGAGGGGCTCAGAAATGTGTTGGCCCCATTCTGGTTTGTCTTGAAGGACAGTGTGACCATCTCTACCATTGTAACCCAGAACAAAAAGTGCTTACAAATTATAAAAAAAATTTGCAAGGATCCATCTTGCAAAGGTGGAAATGCTGGCTCTTCTTCACACTAGGTCACTTCCCAAGGATTTATCCCAATCAGTTACTTTGGCTGAGTTGACAATTAGAAAAGTATCAATGGTGTTCTGGGATGGGGATCATGACCTGTGAAGCTGAGTGCCTCGTCCCACCCTGGAGTATAAAAAGTGCAGTGAATGCAGCTCTCTTGCAACATCATATTCACTCGGCAAATTTAGAAAAAAACAGATGATTGAGGCATCGCTCATGTTAAGCCTTTTACAGATTTTCAACTATCCCTGATTCTTTGATGGGAGGTGGGTAGCTAACTGGCTCCCTTCTTCCCAGTCCCAGCCAAAAGAAATTCAGAAAGGGATAAGTAGGCACCAATTTGATATACACCATTAGGAATTAATACCCTGCTTTGTGCCAGTGTGCCGTTTTTGTAATAGATGTCTGCTTCTGTGAAACAACCACTGATCCAGAATGAATTTCCTTAATGCAGAGAAGGTCTGAGACAGTTCTCATCACATTAGCAACACGTCTGTGGGAGGATGCCACTGTGTAGCAGCCTGCTTGGGTCTGGGCTGATGGGTTAGAGGCCAAGGGAAAACAAAAGTTGCAGTGCCTAGAAGTCAGCATGCAATTTTTGTTGCAAACACTGAAAGCAGTTTATAAACAAGCCTACAGAGCAAATAACTTTTGCATTGAATGCATGTGGACTGAACAACATATCCTTGCTTCCAAAGACACTGTATTTGCAGTAACATGGAGCTGTGATGTTATTAGGCAAGTGTTTTTTGCACCCCCAGGCAAGAAATGATGAAGAAAGTAATCTCAATTTGGCTGAATACAAACTATCTCCGTTAGGGACAAAAATAAAATATATTTTTAAAAAGGGATGCAGACTGTCATAATAATGATTTGTTTAACAGCTTTCAGCACAAAAAAACCCCCGTGCTATTATTAGTGTTATATTCTTAGCATGTTACTGACCGAGGCAAATTTATAATTGTTCTTATGACTTGGCCTGTGTCTTTGATGAAACTGTAACCTTGGACAGTTACAGACAAACACAAGATTTTTATGAAGAAATTAGATATCCAACAAATTCTTTGAAAGCCCAGTATGTAAAAAAGGGCTTTTATACAGAGAAGCAATTCACCATATAAAATAATAATTCATAAAAGAAACATGAGCAAAGGAAACAACTCAACAGCATTTAAAATTCCACGAGCTAATATACTTTCTGTCTGCAAGAGGCAAACAAGGAAAAGAAAAGTATTACGCATTCATTGATTAAAAATGAAAAGCTTCTAACCTAATGACACTGCCTTTCACCACCTCCCTGCCATCGTCCACCCACCCTCTCCCCCCACCCCTTTTTAAAAAAAATATACTCATTTCAAACCCCCTTCAGATTAATTTAGCAGGCATTGCCTCATGCCTGACGGGAGGAGGACTCATTGATAATTTATGGAAATATCTACTATAATCCAAGGGAGATGACTTTTTTTCCAGCTTTGTGCATCAATAGATAATCAAGGCCTTCAAGCAGCCTTAGCTTCCCATTACCTCGGGCAAGAGAATTCCTGAAAGCATGCCTCCAGGGCACCTGAATTATATCCTCCATTAGGGGAGGAAAAGCTTTCTGCATTCCACCTATAACACTCCCCAGAACCTTTCCTGTTTATTTCTCCTGTATGAAAGCAGAAGCATTAGGAACAGGATTTTTTAAGTGAAGACTTATGTAGATACAATGGAGAAACCTTTCAAGCGCGAGCCAGATCACCTCCTTCAATCCCGGGCAGTGACCTATCCCAAATAAAAGGTTTCTGTTACATCATTAGCTCAAGCCAAAAACAGCCTTGGCTTAATGCACAGTTTGTTCTTCCTACTGTTTTTAGGCAAATACTGCTACTTTACTCCCATCTGGGAGGGAAATTACACTGCTGGGCTGTAATCTAAGACAAGATTTTCATTGGAAGCAAATGCTTTCAATCCAGTGTAAATACTGGTGTATGTTCAGAAAAGCCTAAAACAATAAACCCTGGCCTCGACCGACACAAGTGAGAGAAAGTGAAAAGCAGGGAGAGGATAAGAAAGCGCCCGGTTATCCTCGGAGCAAATGCTTCAGTAGACTTCTGTAAATTGTTTAACCTCTTCCACTTTTTTTAAATGGAAAATTGATCCCGTAAAGACTGAAACCACAGAGAGAAGTCTAAATGGTCAATTGTGGATTTTAGTATTTCCATCTACTTTGCAACTCGATACACTCACCTCTGTGAGGTCTCCAGAGATTCCCCCCTCCTTTTCTTTTTTCCCTCTCTTTTCCTCCTTTTAAAGATCACTAAACAAACTTGAAGCACCACTGACCAGCCACACGGTAGCAGCTACGAACTGCATTTGTAAAATGTCGGTGGCAACTCTGTTCCTGAAGTTGACTTCTCCTGCCGCCAAATGAAGGCGAACTGAAAAGGTGGAAATAATCATAGAAATGATGCTAGTCCATAAACAAGCTTACAGCCTCATTAGTATAGCGGGAGGCTCCGCTGGGTGATTTATGCTTGTTTTGCTGATGCCATGAGGAAATGCCATAGGGCAACTTTAGCCAGCTGCTAATGGTTTCTGACAGCTTCTTAGCAACTAGTGCAAGCAATGCTGTGGCGTTTGCTAGTGACAGAAACCGAAAATGTCATATTATCTGCCCATGTGTCACGAAGTCCGTGTGGCAATTAACTAGCAGGCCAGTGACTGAGGGGCCACAGGCTCTTCAGGATGGCCCATGGCTATTTGGGGTCAAAGCGGGCGCACCATTTGCCTTTATGCTGCACATATGCATGGGTGTGTGCATGATCCTCATCATGCTTCCTCTGCACTGCTTGCCGATCAGCTTGGTCCATGCAGATCCTTTGTCCATGGAGAAACTCCGTCTCACTTTCTCTTTAGGCATGGCATGACATTATCAGAGGAACTGCAAGTAATCTGTCTTGATATGATGGTTGGAAATGGCACTTTAATTGGCAATACCTGATTCCCTGGTTTTGAGTGCTGGATCCGAAGGTGCTAGCTGTTTTTCTGCTCGCTCGCAAATTAGTCTAAAAGGATTTAAGATCACTGAAGCAGACTTGTTGCCTGTCAAATTGCTGGGAGCACAGCAACTCTGCACAGCAACTAGATGCTACTTAAAAAAAACCAAAAAAACAAATGCAGAGCCTGTAAGGAGCAGAAGGAGAGCCCAGACTCTGCACGCCCATTCCCTGGCGAGCAGAACCAGGCGCTATATGTCAAACTGTCAAACCTTTCAGCGTGGCCGCTTGCCCTTTCAAATAATATTTAAGAATTGTTTTTACACAATTTTTTATAGGCCATGGTCTAGTGAAAGAGGCCAACCAACAAAAAAAGGAATTTGTACTACAATTCGTCCGTGGACGATTTCTTGCCAGACCTGGGGCAGTCCCCATGGAGCAAGGCAGGTGACCTGTGGCAGCTCCCTGGCTGTTGGGGAGCTCACATTTCAAACGCCCTCAGCTCTAGCATCCCAGAGTTGCCTATTTAAGCACACCCAGGCATTTAGGCTGTGCTATCTTGTTCCTTTCAAGAAAGGATAAAGCAGTATTTATCGTATTCAGTCTGCTGAATGGCTCAGACTGGCCATGCCAGCAGGGCCCCCTCTCACTGCGTTCCCCTCTCCGCTGTCATTGCCCCTTACGACTTCCCCTCTAGCTCCCCCAAAAATCAGAGGCAGAAGCAGCGAAGGGCAAGCGACCTTACAGCAGCCCCTCAAGTGGGTATTGCTCTCTTTGTCCTGGGTAATATGTTATAAACCTTTGTTGACAAAATAGGTGCTTCTGGAGAGCAACTTGGCACAGGCACTTGCCTTCAGCAGCCGTGGTCATGGCAGGAGTTTACTGATGATTCAAAGTCTCCCTCACTCCCACACCAAAACCAAATTAAATGTCATCATCCTGCGACACTGGAAAGTCTGGCAGTGAGGCACAGCTGGGCAACTTTCAACCACTCCAGCTCCCAAACCTGCTCTCAAACCTCAACCATCGAGGCTGCCCAGACGTGACATAAATATTCCCAGTCCCAAGTCATGGAGGTTTCTAAAAGGTTGGGAAATTCAGATGTCCTAAAAACTCCAGCCTTTTGCTTGACTACAAAATCCATGCCTCTGCATGGAGCTCTTTAGACTAACATCCTCAATTGATTTTAACTGACCAGAAACCTCAGTTTCAAAGTTCCAAATACAGCTTTACTAAAAGTACCTTCACCAGATGTAACAGGCTATGTCTCACTCCACATAGCTCTGTCCTACTATCAAGTGTGCATTTGGAGGACAAGTATTTTCTATATCAAAGAAAACCAGACTATTCTAAAATGTCTCCTTCCCATTCCTCAGACAGGAGATCTGAGAGAGCTTTGGTGGGGCTACTGTTCAATTTTCTGGGCGGGGTAAGAGCAGGGCACTGGCTTTGCTGAGGTACACCAAATAACATGAACACTTCCAGCTTATACAGTCCAGCTATAGATAGCCATATAAATACTGCTTTAAGGAGTTCACAGGGAAAAAAAAAATGTGAAAGATCTGGTGCACCCAGAAGCCCTAGGAAAGGCCTGGAGCAACTTTTAAGCGGACTGACTCAAAGCCCCTTATGTTCAACTTATTTGTATGTGTCCAAATGTCTCCTGTTAAAAGCAGTTCCTGCTTCCTAGAACTTCACAGTTTGCATTTACTTTTGTATTTCATGAGCTAATATAATTTAAATATTCACTGTGTTTGGACAAAAACTGTCAACTTCTGTACGAGATTTATAACATGTTCAGTGCTATGACCTGAAACACCTAGCATAATGGCCCAAAGTTCATGGTCTTTTCAGTAGTGTCTTTTTTTCTTTTTTTTTAAATTCTATCATGATTTTTTTTGCAAGCATTTAGATACAAGTTCCTCAAATTCCTGCTTCTGCTAGCATGAGAAATCCTAAATTGCCAAAGCCAAATATTTAACTGTTCACTGTCTATTCACAGCTCTGTTGGTTCCTTTCTCTTTTAACTATTGCAAGAACCAAAATCCCTTTAGTAACCTTTCCAGGTAAGTGGGAAGGAAGATTCATTAGCTTCAAGCAACATAATGTACTAGAGAGATTGTAAGTGGCAAAATTGCTTTCCTTAATCTTTTTTCTATGTCATATACCAGTTTAGAGTAACTACTGTAATTTCCACAGCTTTACCTATGTTATCCCTTACAGAAACAAAACTCCAGTTTGCTGGACACCTACACATCCACCACAACAACTTTTTGTGGAGTAAAGCCAGGCTTATATGTGAAATTTTCCTATAAAGTACGAAACTATGAATTCTCAAGAAAAGCAGGTCCACAGATGCAACAAGTTCTTCTGTGAAGAAAGAGAGGAAATACTGTTCACAGGAAATAGAACAAGGATGATCATTTCAGACCACCAGCTTTGAATAGTCTTGGGCAATTAAAAAATGTGGAAATTTCTCTATATGTATATGTTTTTCAATTTGTTTCTGACACAAGGAGCTCCAACTTGGACAGGAATGTGGTGAGAAAAAGTCGCATCCAAAAGACTCTGATGTGAGTCAGAGCAGCTATTATTCATGTCCACAAGTACTGAAGGACAAGTTTGCTACTCAGGAATTATCATTCCTCTTTACAGCAAGGTGGCTGAGGAGGCAAGCTGAGCAGCACAGGGGCTGAGTGCTCAGGTTTGCCAGGAGAGAGCTGGAAGGCACTGACACAGTCTGTGGGTATGTGCCCAGCTGCACTTATCCACTGAAGGGAAACATACTTTTAGCTTTAAAAGGCCATGAAGTTTAGAATATTTCCCCAAAACACATTCTTTTAAAATTTAAACACACATGTATATATTGCATATGTAACATTAACCCACTGATGGCTCTCAATCTGCCAATGCCCAAGCAAGGCACATGAGCTGAGAATGAGACTACCAGCAAAAAGGTACTTCAGAAAACAACTATGAAATTTCTTTATCAGAAAAGCATTTTCTATTATTTTGGCTAGTCAGATGTGAGGAAGCATCCATTCTTGGAGCTCCTGAGGTCAATGGCAATCAGCACAATGAGTGGCCTACAGAATGCCTCAAAAATAATTTATAATGATGATGTAGGTCAGCTTGTGAGTTTGAAGAGTGATGTTGATGAGGGACCTTTTTTTATTCCATATTCCTTAAGGAGAAAGCCTTCTCAAATATACTTAATAAAAAGTTAATGAGGAACAACAAGGTTGAAAATGAGCATTAGCAGGGAACAAACACCACGCGTCTGCGTGTGCACACATCTCTTAAGGAGATACAGTACATGTTTCATGCAAGTATTCAGACCATGACAAATAGTGGGAAGTTGTCAGTCACAGACAGTATCCATATTTACAAGATACTAAAGGACACAGTTGCAAAAATATCCTACACAAATATTCACAGAGAAATATTCACAAACTTCCAATTTTTTTTCTTGAATCATTGTAATTCATTCTTCAGAGACAGGGGGACCTTTTTCTAGGAACTCAACCATCTTTTTTTGACTTGAATTCTCTTCAGGCAAACAACAAGCAAATCAGTTATCTATGTAATGAGTAAAAACAGCATTGAAAAATAGTGGGGGGAAACCCACAGATTTTACTCATTTTCATCTCTTTTATAGCTGAAATGAAGGAAACCTTTTCTCTTGCACCAGGAAGCAGTTCTTAATGAGGTTCAGAAAACTATATTATTATGGGTAAGTTGTGCCATATTTCTGGAGCTGTGCATCGCCGAATGAAATACTAAAAAGAAAGCAATTCATTGTATGGGAAGCAAACAACTTTCTGCTGCCAGCAACAAAAGTTTACTTTGAGCAGTTGGAAGCAAATACCCTACAGAAAAGTATCTGGTCAAACAGAAAAACATCCTGCTTTAACCAAGAGTGGTAAAAAGCTTAAAAAGTTGGGGGTTTTTCTTTTTCTCTAATCTAAAAGCCACTATGATGACTCTGCTTCTCAGGGAAAGCTGTTTTTCAGCTGTCATCTATTTTGTTCAAATACAGGTCCTTTTTATGAAACCTATTCTCTCCAATCTCATCAGGAGAGCTAGTCCCACCAGTTGCACTCTCCATGAAAAGTCAACTACACATGACTGAGACACAGGTAAATCCACCACTGGATTCCATCAGACTTACTTCCTTGTAAAGCAGGACCACAAGAAGCAGCAGGAGCACAGGACTGCTCCACCATAGGGGAAATATGCCCAACTAATGCCCCAAATGGCCATGAGGTAAACTTTTGTAAATCTCTATAGCTTCTTAACAACTAGCTCTATCTTTGTGTTTATCTAGCTCCTAAGACACTTGACTCTTGGACTGAGCACAAGCAGCTATAAGAGGCTCAAAGCAAAGATCAGAAGCATATTACGTATAAACTAAGGGACGCGTTATCTGTAGAAACAGTTTATTATGGGGAGCATTTAAGTAGGCTTTCTTCCCTAAACATAGCTAAATTGCCTTGGGCCTTGCCTACATGCCTGCTCCAGAGGAGAAGATACTGTAGATTTCCAGTTTTACAACAGAAAATATGTGCCAGAACCTTAACTGTCCAAATAATTCAAAATTAGGTTATTCTATTGAAAATAGTTTTTTGGTTTTTGTTTTTTTGGTTTTTTTCCCCAAAAAATGTTGGACAAGACAAGCCAAAATACTTTGGATGGTTGAACCAAACAAAAGCATTTCACTTTGGGCCAATTCAAGACTAATCAGTGCTGGCCCAAGCTGCAGTTTGCACTGCAGGAGCTGTAGTTCAGATACTGCTGTACCCAAATCCCCTTTTGCAGAGCTGGACCCCCTCTGCCACCAGAGTCATCCAGCCATAATGAACAGGAGAGGGTTAGTCTAGCTGCAGCTCAGGCAAGTCAGGATTCGTGACCCACCAAATCCACACGGGATATCTCCCAGTGGAAGTTGCCAAGTGGTTTGTGTCAAGTAAAAAAGCTCTTGCAGATACACAATGTATTTTCTTCTACTGCCATCCACTTTAAAGTAGCATCAAAGCAAAAAAATTTTCCCTGTCCCCAGTCCATCAGTTACATCAACTGACAATAAAAACCAAGACACAAATGAAAGAAAAGTAACATTGAACTTCATTTTGCATGCCATGGCTGCATATACTCTATTTTCCCACATACAGTGACATATATTGTTACTTTGCAACTGCAAAAGGCAGCTCTAAAAGCGATGAGAATAAAATGCCTCCATCTCATCCACCTTTCCTCTTTTGACAGTAACAACATCTCCACTGCCATTGTTAAAATCCAACTATCACATCATACAGCCTTATAAAGATCCACTTGCAAATCGCAGCCACTGAACCATCTAGTTTTAAACTCATGACACAAATTAATTATTTGCTTGTACCTAAAGCAAGAGGAAGATAATTTTGATTTGTTATGGAGTATTAGTCCAAAAAGGAGAGGGCTGAGAAGAACCATTTCCACAGGCTGTCTTTGAGGCCCACGTACCTGCTGGCCTAAACTACTGGGCAGAGAGGGTCAGAACGCCAGGGACTTATGAATCTTTCAGTGTCTGGGCTTCACAAGAACAAGGCAAGAGCTGGATCCAAAACAATTATACTCCTGTTTTCTAAGCAGCGATAGGAAACATGTGCAATCGTGAACTGAATGGATGGCACCATGAATTTCCTCCCCTCATCCTGTCCTAGCGCTCTCTGGTTTGCTCAGAAGCAGCCTGCTTTGCCCCTCAAAGACAAAACTTATGTTACCATGCACATAATGAACTCAGAAAAAAACACCTGAATTATAAAATATGCATCCCTCTGCCAGACCTTTCAAGGGAAGGGTGTACACAGAATTAATGTTGTTCCCCACTGCTCCTTGCCATGTAGCAGGAGCTTTCCCTACTGCTCTTGTTTCTCCAGCAAAAGGTGGTTCCTCTGGAGTATCCATGACAACAGTGGGAGGCTGCTCCTTGGGAAGGGGGTGAGGAGCCAAAAGGTATAAATTTGGCAGAGCCAAGCTCACATAAAATATTCTTCCACTACTGCTCCTCTCCCAGCACAGAAAGCAAATCTGCTGTGATGATTTGGCACTTAAGAAAGGCACAATAGAAAGAAACAATCCTGAAGTCGGGCTTTAATGTGAAGGTGTGGTGACATTGGGTCTGTATGCATGCGGCCAGCAAACAGGCACACTGCTGCCACTCACACAGCTCCTGCTGCCCTCTGCTCTCAGATTCTGTGGCTCTAGAGGATGAGAGGGATCAAGCAATGACCACCATGGTGATCAGGCCACTAACTCCTCTTCTGCTGCAAAAACTTTCCCCCTAAATATTCCATGGGTATAGGGAGGTGGGGTGGCACTGAGGGGCAGGTCAGGGTATAGTCTCTGTGCATCCAGGTGGCTGGTATGAACCCAGCCCCCATGGCAGAGAACAGTGATGGGAAGGTGGTCTTGACCCTGCTCCTTGTGGTTGCCCATTGGCCATCAGGCTCATCCTGATGGTCCCTACCTAGGGCACGCAGGCAGTGACAGTTCTTTCAGGAACTTCAGCCCTACTAAGCCAGCACGTCCCCTTAGGCTCCAACTCAATGTGTTCATGACACTGCTATTTTTTTGGCTTTCTACGACTTTCTATCACAGCTTCTCGTTGTTTGATTTACAGTGCAGTTATAGTTTAAGGTGTGGGTTCTTTCCAAATTAAAACAAACAAACAAACAAACAAACAAACAACAAATCTAAATGCAAATCATCTAGGAACAAACAGAAGTTGGAGTCCAAAAAACAATTAAAGTAAAAGAAAAGTCAGATCAATGCTGGACACTAAGAAACTTTCCCTGAATATCACCTACAGGTACATGTTCAACTTATTTTTACCTCTTTCATCTTCCATCACTATATATTCCTAGATATTACCTGCCTAGAACTACCTTGAATAGGCAAAATAATAGGAGGAAAAGGACAAGCTTCTGGTGAACCCCAGAATTTGATTATTTATGTCACTACATCTCATGGCATCAGTTCCAGCTGCAAGAGGGATAAAGGATAGGAAGGAGTTAACTCAGCGATTTCCAGCTTGTCTCTTTGACTCCATGAGAGTGTTTAACCAAAATCCCACAGAAATCTCAAAGCAGAGCTGGGTCATAGCAAAAAGTCACCCATGTCTTCAGAAAAAATAAACAAAATGTTTACATCCTTCAAAAAGTACGCCAAAATTATTTCTGGCTTCTTTTTAAACTCACAGCATTTGTCATTATCACTAAGAGCAAAATTTCTATTTAGAAATGTGTAGAAAGCAAAAACTGTAAAAGCTTTCAGTAATTAGATGTACTTTAAATTGCATGAATGAGTAACCAAGGAAGCTAAAGAAAACCTCAGGTTCTAGCAGGCTGAAACCACAGGCATCAGCTTCCCCATAGCAGGTAGAGACCACAAGGAAGAAGAATCTTGCTTTTCTGATGAAACAACCACATCCTTGTTGAAAGGGCTGAGGGCCTTGTCTCACCCTTCCCACCCACCAGTGAGGGAAGAGGACTCTCACCTGCCCAGCTCACCACTCCATCTGTCTCCTCCTGAGGCAGCCCTGCAGTGCCTAAAAAATCATCAGCTTCACCTTCATAACTGCCTAATATCCTGTTCAGATGGCACCCTCTCAGCTGAGGCTAACAAGGACTGTATTTCTGCTGTGCACCCCATCTTTTTCACCTCAGCTTTCAGGATGTGCTTCTCAGCTGATGTGCAAGGACACACCGCACACAGAAGCCAACGCTGCACCGGGTCAAACACCAGCAATGTCCCCGTGTCCTTCCTGTCCACGCAGATATCAAGTATGGTTTTATAGGCACCGGGTGCCTCATAAAGGAAAAGACAGACTTTTCTAAGCATCCTGTAAATGCCAGGAAAAGAGAAGAATGGAAAGGAAATGAAAGGAACAACCTGGAAAGGAGAACGGAAAAGCAGGAGACCTTGGCTCCAGGGAGAGAGCTGACCACAGTTTTAGCCCTGCCTTCATCTATAGAAGATGTTTGCTTTAATTAATCATGGAAAAAATGTGGTGCGTGAGCTAAGTCAGCCCCTGGGCAGATTTAACTTGGGTGACCTGAACTTACTCTGCAGATTACCATAGGTCTCTCTGACCTTGGCAGTGACACAAGGATCATATTTTCTTGTGGATGAATTACTCTGGAATAATTCTGCCAATGTATTAGGCATAAATAGCCTTTTATTTAGGACTGTGAAAATACATTCTCTCTTTCTGCTTCTCACCTTTCCAAACAAAATCTATTTATTGGAATAAGGAAAACCCCACCCTTCATTAAGGTCTGGGTACACATCTCAAGGGCCAGACAGAAGCTTGGCTGCTTCATGCTTATAGCAATGTGTTTTCAGACACTGCCTTCAGCAAGATGCATTCTGGTAAGATTTGTTGCTTTTGATTGGAGTGGTCACCCTGCACATTTGCAGATGAATATACAAATACTTTCAGACATGACAGAGGTGGTAAATTTAGGTCAACAGTGGGAATGTTCAGCTTCAATCACCAAAACAGAAAACACAATCCTCAACATGCATCTACAAGCTAGTGAAGAGCAGTTCTGTGAAAACTAGCCAAGCTGCACTGAGATAAGCAAAAAAATCCCCCAACACCCACATCTCAGCCTTGCAGAAAGTTGACCAGTTCGGAAGGAACAGGTAAACAGTGTGTTCTTGGACAAGAGTCAGCGCAGTTTGGATGATGTAGACCTTTCCGTTCAAGAGTTGCACTGGTTTTTGATTCTGGTCACTTGAGGTCATGCCGCAGAGCTCTGAGGCTCTGCAGAAGCTCTGCATGCTTCCTCCTCATAATGGAGGTGGCTAAAGTGGCTATTAAAATCAGTTGTTATTCTGATGCCACCTGAGCCTTAATTGCTGAAAAAATGGGGACTACAACCACAGAAAGGACTTTCTGGCACTGGCTAAGGAAGTATTAGTTTTTAAGGTCAGAATAACATCCCTTAAAAATATGAATAAGAGTGGTTCTTTCATACTGCAATTTGATGAAGGCAGGCAAAACACTTGCAGACTATTCTGATGAAGGTCAGGACAGCTTTGTTTTATATATATATATATATATATATATATATATATATATATATATATGTGTGTGTGTTAGAGACATGCTTAGATGTGTGTGAAAAGGAAAGAAAATACTTGAAAACCTATATTCAAATTATCCTGAAGCAGTCAAATAAACCCTAGTAAATACTATTTCCCACTTCGACTCAGAATGAGTCTCTTCTAAAAAACTCATTGCATGTTAAGCAAACACAATTTTCCAACTGTGTGTTAGCTGCTTTCTTCCTCCATACACAACTTTTGCTGTATGGCTGATGCCTTAGGACCTGCAGGCAAGTGTCTCCACCTGAAGACTGGGTCACCAAGGCTTATCAGGCAGAAAAGCAATCACAAGTCACAGATCTGCACTCTTTCCCATCGAAATTCTGGAACAATACTCACTGGTGCCAAAACAGGTGATTCTCTTGAGACTGGAAAAGGCTTTCACAAATACCTGCGAATCATCTGAGCAGTCGCCAGCAACGCCAGCCTCTGAACCATTGCTAATCATGATGCTGGTTTCTATGCAAAGCAACTCTGAATTTTGTCATTTTTAATGCCTGACCAGCTGCACCTGCAATTTGTGGCTGAGGCAGATGATGAGACAGATTTTCATCTATAATCATGGGTTGAAATTCAAAGTTCAGCTAAAAAGCATTCTCACCTATACTTAACAATTTCTGTGGAAAATACTTTGACATAAGCACCATACTTGCAATGAATATGATCTCAGCAGTGACCTGAACAAGGGAATATTAACCTGGAGAGGGCAGTTGCCTGTAAGATCATGAGGAAGCTATCCTTTATGCTCACCCCTTACCAGCCCAGGAGACTTCATGCATATTCAAAGCTGCACATGAACCTCACTAAAAAGCATGAAAGAAGAGACTCAAAATGGCAGGTGCACATCCAAAGATTACATGAGCTATGAAGGAGGAGGTCAAAGCCTCAGAGCAGCCAACAAACATGCTGTAAAGCCCAACTTTCCAAGGTACTGCAAGTATCTGTGCTGGTTATGACTCCTGCAGAGGAAGCAGAATGACTCAAAAGAAAGCCTCTGCCAGGACAATCCTGGAAACACCTCACTCAGCTCCCTTCCCTGGGCTTACCCCAGAGAGCCATCCCCCAAGATCCCAGATAAGGCACGCTGACAAGGTGCTGAATGAAAGCCCACACTGCTGCTGCCAGTAAACAGCCCTCCCTCTGTGCCTGCAAACCTCCAGCACTATCCTTAGGCTTTGTACTCGCAGCCTCCCAAGGAAGCAAGCCCCAAATTTCACCGAATTCTACATTTCTGGGGCACAGTGGAGACACAGTATAGAGTTCAGAGATATTTTTCAGGACAGCATCCAAAGTGGATTTCAAAATGGAAATAAGAGTTCACTATACTGCATAAAAATTATTAACCCCTTACCTCTCTACCTCATGTGTTAGTCAGGATAGCTACAAGTATGACTACAAAAATGAAGTGGAAAAATGAGCCGTTTTGAATGCGTACAAGCACACTCAAATGGACCAATGTACATCTTGTTAGTTTGGAGTAGAAGCAGGTTAAACTCTGATTTTATATTTAAAAACAGAGAGAAGTTCTGAAAAATGCAGTGCCAGCTGCCGAAGGACCCTTTGCCCAAATAGCACAGCAAAACTAAATATGGCCATTTCCTGCCACTTCAATCCAGCAACGGGTTTTGCTTCAAGGTTTCCGTCATGGAGCCTCTCATCTCATGCAAAAATTCAACCACGTTGAGTTGGAGGTTGAGCAAAGCACTGCTACATAGTTTCAGAAGCCCCATTCATCATGTTTTATATTTAAGTTCTGAGCTCCCAGAGTCATATGAGAACCTTCAACCAAAACCACATATGCACTAATAAAGCAAGAAACCTCTTAAAGTTAGGAAAAGCTGGAATCCTGGTTTCTTGACAGCTAGGCATGGGGATACAGACACTAACCAATCCCCCAAATAATATTAAAACAACAAAAAAAAAGTGTATACATGTATTTTTTTATGAATGCTAAGATTTTTGAACACTTCAGTTACCCACACAGGTCTGCAAACAGAACCAATGTCATGAGATGCTCAGACCACTGTGCTCAGGAGCTGCAGAGGACACAGCCTCACCTACACATGCCATACCTGAGCCCACTTCTCTAATCCTCAGCAGTACAAAACACCTCATTCTCCTTCTCCACAAAGGGCAAACATTTCCTTCCTAAAGGAATGCCAAGGTTCAGCACAGTTTCATCCCTCCTCACTCTAAGCATGTAAGTCAGACTGCCAAGGTAAGTGTCTGAACGAGGTGATTAATCCTTCCTGAGCCCCTTCACAGTCAATGGAGGGAATGAAACTCTCCAAAGGAAAATTCAGGATTGAGATGACTACAAGAATATGTGCACTATTACCTTTGAATACTGCACAGAACAGTAAAAACTTACAAGCAGCAATGCTCTAGCACGGAAACTATGGCTAATGAAGACTGAATATGCCCATCTCTGTTTCTAAGCAAGATCTGGACTTCAGGGCTCTTTCTAAAATTACTGAGGATGGAAAGGCTCAATTTAGCTCCCATCCATCACCTTATCACAAGAATACAACCTTATGCTTCCTGCCACAGAGAATCTGGGAAAATGCAAAATTCTGCCTCTTATCACCAAATCATAATTAATTTATTCTTTCTATTTTGCCTTACTTGAGAGAGGAAAAAAAAAGCCCTCCTTGATAGATAACTAAATTTATGTCTTACCAAACTGAATGCAAATGCAAGAAACAGGAAGTTTTTACTTGGAAACTGGAATTTCAAGCACTCAGTGGCAAACAATGAAGCAGAGAGATAAAGATGCAATGGCAATGGTGGGGGACAGACCTGTCAAGCTTCCTGCCCACGCTGACTCAAGAGCATGTGTCCTACCATGATACCGACTGGCCACACTGCTTGCTTTTATTTTGGTAATTGGTATTTGTTCCTGTGAAAACCCCTATAAAAACAAGTCAGGAGACCAGACAATAGTAGACTCACCATCTCTTGTAGCCAGATCTTTTACTTAACACTTTAGCAAAAAATGCAATCAGCAGATCTTTGTCCATTTATACAATTCTCTCTGCAGTGATGAGGATTGTATAACACTCTCCAGCACCCACCAGATCAGAGCATCCAGCCTTCCCCATCACTTCAAGAGATTGAACTGATACTTGAAAGCACATTTGCTATTATCTACTCCAGCCCTTTGGAAATGACATTACACAGATACAGGGGGCAGGCAAATATTGCTGCTCTTTTATTATTCCTGATGTTCCCTCGCTTGCAATATCTGAAAAGTTCCCAGGTCAATAGGATTACTTTATCTTCCTCCCCCTTCCTTTATCTCTTCCCTCACCCCACAGGTATCCATGTCCAAATGGGACACTTAGGCAGGGGGCTTGCTTGACCCAGGTCACTCCAAGGTCAAGCTTTTCACCACTTGTTAATGCAAAGCTTCCCCCCAGCCTTTGCAACCCCAGGGGTCTGGGCACCCCTCCTCACACACCCCTCTCCTGGACACGGGTGCAGATGGAGAAGGCAAATGCTCCTCACTGAACATACAGAAGCAAAATCCTCCCCATATGGAAATCAGAATATGTTTTGTGTTTTTAAATAAACAAAGAAAAGGGAGAAGCTCATGAAAAAATCAGCTCAGCAGCACATTTATTCCTGTACCAAACTTGAAGGATGAGAAGCTTAACTAGTTAGGAGCAACTCAGACTATATTTTTGCCTACCAGAACAAAGTTCGATTTTTATTTAGATTGATTTTAAGATTTACATGCGAGAAATGGATGCAATTGGATCAAATAAATACTAAAATAAATTGTTGACTCCCATGAAAGCCAATAAACCCAAAACAAATTTCACAGATCTCGTTACCAGCATTTGAGATTTGTTTTATTTCATTATTTGGTATACATTTACAGAGAAGAAATTTGCTTAACTCTGTTCCACTTTTCTGTTACTGAAACAATAAGACTCTCTGCAGAATATTTTTGACTTGAATATTATCACCAGGATAGCATATGGCAAACTAGCAGCAGGCAGTTTATCTTCATCCTCTTTGTAAGCTAAAATTAGCACAATGCTTTTGCAACAGCATATGATGTATTCAGACCAGTACAATATACCTAATACAACTTCAGATCTATCACTGGCTAACCTACAGTATCCAAGTAAATTGATTGCTAATTTTAACTGAATATTAATGTGTTTAGTATCAAGTTGGCATTTATCAACTTGAGAGGCACTTTTAAGTTTAATACTGTCATTTCACATATAGCAACTACAACTGTAAATAAAACTTGTATATTGGTAAAACACTGCATTTCAATTAATCTGTACAAAGCAATTCGAATTTATATCAATACATTATGTATGGAAAGCCATGTTGTAAAATTGCATAATATGCATATTTTGCTTTTCATTAATGCAATGTAACTAATGATGGTGAAGAGGTGATATACCCATGTCATAACTAACATGCTCCTCCTGCAGACAGTTAGCTGGTTACTTCATTGGGATTAAATTCAACCAAGCCACCAACATCCTTTGGATTAAATTAAACCGAGTCATCACTTTGCATTTCTTGATGAGGTGGCATTGCCAGCCCTCTCTGCTCTTCAGCCTGGTAAATTATGGCTACCTCAAGGGTTTTTTAGCTGGATTAAATATGTGGTGAGACACTAATGTCAGCACTGCTTCCTAATGTGTTTCTTGTAGTTGTAACACTAAGGAATTTACCACAGTGCTCCTCATAAAGGAAATTTGAAAGGTTCTAAAAATGCCCTGTTCTTCACAAGAGTGGTTGTTTACCACCTTTTTTGTCAGGTTGACAGAATAAAAAAGTGTAGTAGTAGGAAGTAGTCATATCCAAGCATGTATATGAACAAACACATACACACAAACAATAAATATTTATAGACTGATGCTCAAGGATTTTGTGGCTCAGCCTGCTCATCAATAGAACATCCCTCTGCTTTCCTACAGCCCATTACAGAACTACAACACAAAACTATACCAAATCTGTCCAGTAGTTATACTGAATTAACATCACCACTCTTCTTGCTTTTACACAGCTGGGCTCATGCAGAATTTGCACAGGGCTAGTGCAGACAGATACAAAAAAAAAAAAAAAAAAAAAAAAAAGAAAGCAGGATCCTGCACAAAAGCCTCTCCTGGGGCATTCTTATTGCCACAGGCAGGATGATGGGACAGGAGAGATAAATAGGTTCTCTACTAAGTGGGGAAGGGAGGAGAAGTACAGAACGAACACAACATTTTAACTCCACTTTGTCGTCTCTTTTCCCCCTTGCTGTAATTTGCCTGCATCTTATCTCCTGCTCTTTAACAAGAAGCTGCTACACTCTGACATTACAGTGCTCTGAAACTTTAACCCCATTTTAAATGACACTTAACTTTGAGCCATTCAGTTAATGCTGACCTCATTCCCTCTTTCCCCTGCTTTGGGAAGGCATTCCATGCACGTGCTATAATCCAGAGCCCCAAGCAGGAACTCCACCATGGGGTTTTCCCCTCAGTGCTGTGCCAGGCAGGGAGAAAGGGAGGAGACTCTCTTGGCGCAGCAATGAGACCAACAAAAGATTCTCCATTCTATAAGCCTTGCTTCCATGACCTTCACTGGCTGACCAGAGAAAGCTAAGATATGCCTTCTTCGAGGTCCATCGGGACACTACAGACTCCAGAATATATTTAGCATGCACCCATGTGACACTGCTATTCAGAGCACTGGGGAAGATTTCAGAATAAGTTAGGGTATGTGTGTCACCATTAGGTCTTTCCCAAGGGCATATGTGGTGTCTTCTAGTGGGCCTTCTCCTGTCCTTCTGCAAAAGATATACTTACAACCTGGAGACAGTGCACAGTATTGGGATTGCAAGGGCCATCTCTCACCCACGACACAGAATCAGCCCCAGGAAAACTAAAGACTAAGGGAAAAGTATTTTAGAAGGCTGCCCCCACTGTACTTTCATTTATATACTGTTTCTTCTTTCTCACACTTTCATATTACACTTCAGCAATGAGCAACTGCAAAAACCTGACCGCACAATCTATGTGAGATTTTAAATACTCCAGAGAAAAAGAATAAAACAAAATATATGAACAAATACTCATAATATTTATATGAGATAAAAAAGTTTTTTGTATATAAATATTTATATGTTGGCTATTAGATGCCAGAGGTACTGCCTGGTGATGAGGAAGTTCCCAAGCCACAGAGGGATGCAGGGTGACAGTGCCTATCCTGATGTCACACTGCTCCCACTGCACATCACAGGCCCTACCACGCTCTCCCATGTCCTCTCCCACCTTCCAGGCCTGAGCAGCAAAAGTCCAAGCATGTCAAAGCAAAGGCTACATGGAGGAGACATTATGGCTAAAGAGCCAAAGAAGAAAGGTGGAAGACTTTACCAACATCACCCTCATTCAAAGACCTGCCAGAGCAGTGTCAGGCATTTGCTTAGTCACAGCCCTACAATCCCACCCCAGCTTAGAAGGGACATCAGGCATCTCCCTCTGGTATTTCTCATGTCACCAACTAGTGGGTCACCAGGCCAGAGAGACGTGGCCCCCGATGAATTATAGGGTGACAGGTGGCTCTGACATCACCACTGCTGCAAGTTGCAGAGGCTGCTCTGATTGCCCAGAGAAAGTCCCCACCTCATTCATGAATTTAAAATGGGGGGGGAAAAAAAAAGAGTAGTAATAATAAAAGCTCGTGTGCATCAATGTGCCTAGAAAAAATTATGTCAGCATCTTACAGTGCTGATCCTATTAATTAATCCCTTGAAGAATGGCCCCTTGCCCACAAACATATAATGTAATGCCAGCTTAATCTTACCTAAAAAAAAATTACAATGCAATAAGATTACTCGTCTGACTCTGCTAACTGTTACAGCACTGCTTAATCCTGCATTTTGGAGCTTTAACAAGCTCCTACAATTCTGTACAGAGTTTATCAGAGCAGCTGCTGAGACAAGAAGGACTTATGTTTTAAAGAATATAATTCCTCTGTCTTTTGTGCTTTTCACGTATAATGTTTATACAGTGACTTTCATCCTGAAAGATCTCAGTGCCTGCTCCTGTTTCCATTGAAGGCTTCCTTTCAGGTTTCATATTAGAGTATCATTAGAAATAAATATATATATGGGAGAGTTATAGCAGGAAAATTTGTTGGGGCGGGAGTTCATCCCTCCCTTCCTCCCATTTCCCAAATGCAGCTGGGAAGGGCATCCCCAAATCAGCCCCCTCCTACCAAAATCCTGAAAGGACCCCATGCAGGACCTTGCCTAAAGAAGTGGGTGCAAACTTGACCGATGAAAGTATCGTCTCTCCAATATCTCTGCAATAACTCGGCTTTCATCCCCAGGCTGTCCTCCCACAGCCCCACTCTGACAATATCCACCCACAGCCACACATTTCCCAGTCTTTGCCAGTTATAGATATATTAAGCTTTCCATAGAATAGGAGAAGAAAGCTCTGCTCCCTCCCTGTAATTATCAAATCAGCCCAAAAATGAGGAAGAATTGAGAATCCTCATTACAGCACATCATAAAACACGGCGAGGTCTTGTGCTTGCTGTCTGTTACTGGCACAGTCTGCCAACAAACTTTACAAAGAGCACAGGAATTCACGTTTGCAGAGATATTAAAGTCATAAAAGGGGAAATTTGGATTTTATTTTCCCACAGTCTAAATGAAGGTGAACCAAGCAAATTTGGCAAAGAGTGCTAGTCAGATGCCATTTCCCACAGCAATGTGGTACTTTCCTCTGGGAATAAAACATTTTCCTTCAACTACTGTTTATAACTCTTATCAGTTCAACAGCAATAGAGCCATCAAGTCCAATATCTTGTGGAAAAAAGTCAAGGTCAACAAGTACTTGCATTTTCGTTTATCTTTAGCTGCAATTGCTACTGACATTCAATTGGGTAATAAACATGAGGACTGTCAAATGCTCTCAGCAAACAGGTGATCCAAAAGCTATCAGAGAGAAAGAGGCTACCAGCAGGTAATCAAACAATTCTGTTGCAACAATTATGATTTGAGTGCATTCATTTACAGAAGCAATCACCTGTCAAATTTGAATGAATAGCATCAAACCATTCCCACCACCGGGGTAATAAGGGCAAGAAAATACAAGCTATCTCTACTTTCTTCCCAACAAAAGCATGCCAGCATTAGCAAGAGCCTTTTAAAAAAAGGGATAAACAAAAAATATCCAGCATCTTATTTCCTGAATTGAATTATAAAAAATTATTTTAACATAAAAACTAGAAGACATCTGTCCAAGTAACAGGGTCTTGTGGTGGTGTGCCACACAAACAGTAACGGGTGTTTGGGAAAGCACTACGGAAAGTGGGGGCACACAGAAGCAGCGGTGCCACCGCTCTGACAATCAGCACTTGGGCAGCTTCCTGAGCCAGCAGTTGCATCTGGACCAGGGTTTTTAATAGCTACAGAAGAACCTGTTTTTCCATGAATTGGTCTAATCTCTTTTTGTCCCCTGCTGACCTCCTCAGAATGCCATTCTGTAGCAATAAACCCAACACATAAAACATTTTTGTTTGTTTTAAGCCTAGTAACGCTCTGGAACAGCTCTTGTGCCATGAACACCACCCTTAGTTCTTGCATTATGGGACAAGCAGGCACTTTCTCCAAACACAACTAATTTTAAAGACTTCTCCTCCAATCTTAGTCATCTTTCCCCTCCCAGCCTTTCATGTGAGAGATAGGAAAATGGTTTGTGCCAAGCAGCCTGATGGCACACCCTGTTGCATCACTAATCCAGAAATACAGCATGTTGATGATTTATACTTCTTGTGATAAAATGCCTCTCAAAACAAACATCTCAAGATCACAGCTTTTGTTTTTGTAACCTCCAAGTTAAAGAGGTCAATGACACACACCTTGAAGTCTCACTCTGCCTACATCAGATTGCAAAAGACTCAGCTGAACCCACCAAGACCTGGAGAAGCAAATGGAAAAAACCCTTAAGGTGGGAGTACTAAGATGGCCTTTAATATGGACCATATGGGAAGTTCATTTAGCTCAAATGAGCCACCACAATTTAGGTGAAAACATCCAGCATGTGTAGGAAAAGAATCACCATATCTGAATAAAGCAACTGAAAAAAAAAAATCATATCAGCCATCTTGAAAATATGCAATTCCAGTACTTTCAAAAGGGGCATCTTGGACACTAAAAACTTCAAAACTATTTCTACAACTTCTTACAAAACCAAACCTCCCTCTGCCCCATCCAAGGAGGAAAGCAAGATGCCCTTCAGTCCTAACTCAGAGTTTTTGGCTAACAGCCCAAGATGCGATTTAGCAATGTCATTATTTTCCACCACTGTTCCCTGTTTGGCATGCAAGATCCTGCCCCCAATGAGACATCTAGTTCTGTGCAGACACACTTTGGGGGCTGCAAAAGCCAATGGATGCTCTCAGTTCAGGGTTAAGGCCACATTCTTATAAATACACACCTATGTATACATGGGCTTGTGCATAGCTACACAGATGTTTAATGGGTAGACATTTATGAGTTCAGAAAAACTTGCCAAGAAAATAGAAAAAAAAAATCCAGCTCAAGGATTTTGCTGCTTGATTACAGATGGGCCAAGAAGTCAGAAATATTTATATTTCCATAGCCACTTTAAAGGTAAACAGTTTCCGAAGTCTTTTTCCCTCCTTCTGCTCCACCAATGATGGCAGTAGCCTCATTCTGAAAGATCTGCCTCCTGACATAGTCGTCTCTCTGCTCCCCTCCCAGCTGGATGCTTTTCCTGAGCAAAAAGACTGAAAGTCGCATTAAACCGTGCTGAAATGGTTTTGCTGGTTTTGAACTGCTTATTATCTCTGGGGGCTGACCTGAAAAACAAGTTGGTGCTTAGAGAAATTCAGGTTTTCCCTGAAAGGTAAATGGAAAGAAGGAAGGTTTTTTACGAGGAAAGGAGTTCATTTATGATAATGTTACCCACAATTTAGGGAAAACAAGCAACGTTTATGAGTACTTAAGTTAGCTTTGCCAGAGCAAAAAGAAGAAACGCCTGTTAATAACAGAAATTTAAGCTAATGCAAATGATTGAAATAAATCCTGACACTGGGAATAGATTAATGCTCAAATCGTGACAGACACCCGCTTCTAAGTAAGAACTTGCTCCCATGTACCATTCTGGAAGCACAACCCTGCTTAGCTGAGGCACACAGACTTAACACTGCCAAAATCTAAGATTACAGCTAAATCAGGCTGATGAGACCAAAAAAAAACAAAAACAAAAACAAAAACAAAACCAAAAAAACCAAAAAAACAAAAACAAAAAAAAAAAAAAAAAACAAAAAAAAAACAAAACAAAAAAAAAAAACCAAAACCAAACAAAAAACTCAAAACCTAAACTAGAAGGAGGAAAAAACCAGTTTCACGCCCCCCGGCTTTAGAGCAGAATGATAAATTGACATCATGTTATGAGCATAATCCTCAACCACTCAATCACTGTTAAAAAATAAAACATGATTCTGGGGAGATAAAAATAATTAATGCTGGTGCTGCTGATGAATACGCACGTACATGAAGAATTTCAGATAAATATGGGCCTGGTTTAAATCTCGTATCTCACATCAAAGGAAGAGGGCACAGGTGCTCACACTGATTTAAAGCAAACTGCGCACTGCCTGCTTGATGAAAAAGCAGGAAAAGAAAAGGGGATGGCAGAGCCTCAGCAAGAAAACTGATACTGCTCCGTTTCCAAACAAGCCTATTACGCTTAATTCGGGATTCACAATACATAAAGCGCCAGAAAAAACACAGGGAGCAGCCCCTGTTGACTAATGCCCTGTCTTTTCTAATCGAGGGTCACATCCAGTCTAACCGATCGCATGATAATGGCATCAGAAAAGGTCAATCAAAGACAAGCCGAAGCTTCCACTGCCTGGCTGACCTTCGGAGCTTGTGACAAATTGCTATCAGTCAATGTCAACTAATGACAGCGGCTCTTTGGCTAATCAATTGTTCTAAAAATGATCAAGAAAACTACTCGTAGGACAGCTCATTTTCACATCAATGCCTGTGAAGTATGAAAAGCTCATTTTTTTTTTTGAGTTTTTAATAAGCTCATAAGTAAAGCAGTTACTTGGTAACAGGGGTCACCTTAGTGAAAAGACAGAACCTTTGTCTGCCTTTTACATATTCTTTTATTACCATATTATAGTAAAAATATGCCATGCCATTACTATGCCAGAGGGCTACATAATAAAGTAGGTAATACTTCATACTTTTTTTTTTTTTTGAGATAAATACTTCTGTGGTTTAGGGGGTCTCTGTTTGGATGTAAATAATTGTCAACATGGTCTCCAAGTATTTGAATGTAAAGCAATCACCACTGGCACACAGGTGGCATGCTCACTCATTACTCACCCAAATTTCACATGATAGAGTTGGTAGTGAAAACTGCGCTGCAAAATCCAGTGGTGCTGCTGGGAAGGAAAGGCCTAACAGCAGCTATTTTGTTCTTAAACCCACCCACCCCATGTGAGTGCAACTTATTCCAACTATTTCCGACAGAATCCACATTTGGTAGGAAAACCGCATGCTCCGAAACCCCCTAAGCCCTGCGAAAGCAAACAGACATTTCCGCCCTGGAAGGATTCTGCATGTAAAAGCCAACGTGGAAATGCACACAGGCTTGAGCAGTGGGAGATATATCATGGAGCAGTGGGAGATATATCATGGTTCTCCTTGTACAGCAAAGGGGCGACTGCAGATTTTTCTGTCTCTCCATCCTACCAGCCTCTCCCAGCATCATTTTCAGCCACTTCTTAAAGCTTCACAGCCAGGCCATGCTCAAATCTGCATTCATGCATTAAATATTACCAAAACAACAAATCCACACTGGTCTAAGGCTTGAGAAGTACAAGCACAATTATGCTTTGCTTTTCCATAAGGAGAATGTCCAGCAAAGGACATTGCAAGGTATTACATCACAAGAAGCCATTTGAGAACACACTGCATCAGGAAGGAAAGAGAAACCATCGTTCAAGCACGGCACTGCTTTTCATTTGTGTTTATCTCTTTATTTTGGTGACAACCACCCATGACACCTGCGCTGCCAGAAAGGATTTACCCCAAGGAAAACACCCCTCACCAACCCAATTGTCCCCAAAGGAATTCCCCACATCACCACAGAGAAGGAAGGAGGGACTGGTGATGAAGAGCTAAACAAGAAACATTAAAACTTTTGTTTTCATTGGAGAAACTGCCAAATGACAGCAGTTTCAGGTTACACCCTAAACCTGCCTTGCTATGGTAGTTTTTCAAATTAAAATATCTTCTGTGGCCTTAGCCACTCTCAAGCCATCCATAGGCAAGAAAGAAAGGAGGCAGGGCGACACTTAAGCTCAGCCATAATTGGAAGTATGTGAAAAATGAAGTGTCAGTTCGGTCAATAAAGGGCAAAGGTGAAGGGGAGCTGCAGCCCAAACTCGGTGCGAAATGTGCTCATTAAGACACCCAATCCGAGGGCTCCTGCCCACCTATCCCATTAGTCATCGGCCATCTGACCGCTTCAAATGCCTCCCCGCTCTTATTACTTTTCTTCTCCCATGTTAAAAAAAAAAAAAAAAAAAAAAAAAAGGCAAGCTGGTATATAAATCCTTGCTCAGTCATCTGGAACATAATGCAGCCCTTCTCTCCCCCTCTTCCCAGCTCTGCCGCCTGCCTTTGCAGCCTCCAAACAACCGCCTGGAGATTCCCAGCGATAATAAACCCGATTGCCTTTTTGCCTATAGGTCGCTCAAACTCTTACAAAACCTTGAAAAAAAAATAAACCATTGCAGCCATTGATACATTTTTATAAAGAAATATCGCTGCTTTCTACTTCTGGCTTGAAGGAGCAACAATTATTTGGAGGTTAAAGAAATGCTTTGAACGCAGGCTGAGGCTTGGGGGAAAAAGAAAAAGAGAGAAACAATACACACAAATAAGGTGGCACTGATGGATTATTTTGCTTTTTGTTTTAAGCCGTGTAGAAGACATAAATGGGAAATAAAGAACTCTACTCTGGATGAAAAGTGACTGTACCAAGGCTTTGTTCAGCATCTTCCTGGTCTCGCTATTTGAAAAACAAACAAAATAGATCTCTCTCCCAAACAGGAATCTTTTGAATTTACAAGACACAGTAAGATAAAATAGTGCTGCCATGAGCTCAGCATCACCTGCCTGTTAAGAATTTGCTTCTCTTCTTTTAAATAGAATTTAGTGAATTATTTCTCCACTATGTAAATTCAGCTCTCTTTGTACCATTTGGACACAGACCTCCAAAGGCCTTTCCTGTTAAGTTCAGAGCAACAGGAAAGCTTTTTCATAATATTATTCTGCATTCCTATACTATAACTATCCCCTATGATGACACAATACAAGGCCTTTAGAAGAGGTTGTGTCAACGTACTATGCAATAACATATCCTGCTGTTCAGTGGCACGAGACCTCAGAACAGGTCCCTAGCAGTTAAATATGGATTTCTGCAATAGATGGAAGCAGCTGGGAGCTATTACTATTTACTAAGTAAATAAATTTACACATTTAAAAAGACTTTAAAATGTTTACAGGAAAGGCCGTCTTTCCTGATTTCAAAGGCAATCATTTGAAGGGTGTTCTACACTGGCATATAAATAAGTTAAAAATACACTTTGCAGTATTCGTAGTGATAAATAAGATAAAGGAGAAAAAAAATCTCCAAAAAGTCCAAAAATAGACCTTAACATACTCTGGGTTAAGTACTAAGGAGAAAAGTCTTGCTAAAGGCTTAAGTTTCCCAGTCTGTGTGCCTCTCTGAAAGTGCAAAGCTTACATTTAAATCGTTCTGATACTTTCAGCCAGGTTGCAAACCTGGCCAGAAGGTGCTTTTACCTATCCCAACAAGGGAACTAGGTTGTGAGAACAACCTGAAACCAGACAGTTTTAGAGGATTTTATTTCTGGCGATCAGATTTGCTTTTTTTTTTTTTTTTTTTTTTTTTTTTTTTTTTTTTTTTTAATAGCAAATGTGATCTTGACAGATGGAAGGAACCAAAAGGAACTTTTACAAACCTCTAAAAATAGGGAGGCCCATAATATACTGAATATATGTCACGCAATGCATGCATCTCAAGTTAACTCCTATGCTTGCAAGCACGAGCATGTGTGTCTCCAGCCTTTTGCTGCCACCCCTCCGCAGCACCTGGCTGCTAGGGGAGTGCCATGCTGGCTTCTGCTGCTGCCAAGAAAAGCACCCAAGAGTGGTGAACACAGGGGTTTAACCACACTGATGTACTCCTAACATCAGGCCACAGAACAAAAGCCACCAAATCACAGAATCTGGAAATTAAATGCAGTTGGGGAAAGACAGGATATTTGCTATATTTTTGTTCTCTTCCATTTTGGTCCTTGAGTGTCGTATTTTTTTACTTCTTTCCCACAGGGAAATGTTAAAATCACATTTTGGTTTTTTGTTTTTTTTTTACAGAAGGTGTACATGCAGGCATGGGTGTGCTTAAACAAACGGGCTTCCCCCATAATCTCAAACATTAGAGAATTTCATGTAAACAAGACATAAAGCAAGGCTCAGCAAGATCACCACTACCATTACCACATTCCTGTTCCTCAAAAACAATGCCATTTCCAAAGGTGGCATGTAGCCTTAAAGCATGTCTTGGTAACAGAGACCCTCAAAACAGGATCACTTTTCCAAGATTCCTTTCCCAAACTTGACCTGAGAGCTCTGGTTATCAAATTCCCACTTTTGTTACTCTTCTCCAAAGTTTTAATGCAATGAGCCTTCTTCACAAAACACTCTATCCTCTATCAAGCACTGGCAGCAATTTTAGCCTCAGTAAACCACTGGGGTTTGGGTAACAGTTCCAGAACTGACTAAAGCATCACTGAAAGTCCTTCTGTGGATATTTCATAGGACTCAGGCTTGAAACTCACTTTGGTAAACCTTTCCTGACTGAGGCTGCAGCATGCACCTTGCTAGGAACTCATCAGGATAGCAATAAGACAACAGATATGACCAGCACCCCAGACTACTAAAATGCCACATTTAGGAGAAAATGAAGTCTGAAAATCTTTAAAAATACACCAGGAGCTAAGCTCAATTTCCAACATGGTTCTAGGAGCATTCTGGCATCTGTGGCCTCCCCACAGATGTTTTGTCCATGTACATATCCACATAAACACATGCACATCCATCTAATAAAAGAAAAGCCCTAAACGAATACAAAAACCCTCTCAAAACACCACATTTTAGTTCAAAGCTTATTTTTGAAGCAGCTTTTTCAGCCTTTAAAAAACCCCATGGATTTAGAGTTTGCTCCAAAAGCAAGGGCCTCTAATGAACAAGTTGACACCACTTCAACTATACCATTGTGAACAGCACCACTAGAATATATATGTATACATACTTGAAAGAAAAAAGGCCCCCTGAATTTATGTTGCATATCATTTTCCAGTAAAAGTCAGAGGTCAGAAGGTTACCAGTTTCTGCCTCAGCTCTGCAACAGTTTACTATTCCAGGCCCCATTTTTACTAGGCTACACTTGCGATGAAGTCAGCAACTTTTCTTTAAACAATAACGAGTCTCAAATACTTAAAATTCTATAAAGAGATGTTATTCACCATGTACGTTAAATCCATGCATATAAAAAATTAAAATATACTGGTTTAGTTTAAAAACTAATCTTGTTAAATGCAGACTTTGCAATGCTAATCAGTACTGTTCAACCTTTTTTTGGAAACACAATTCCTTTGTTGTCTAACAGCACTTGAATGAAACATGATCATAAAACCAGATTTAAAAGTATATACCTATTGTGAGTTCAGAGTCAACTTCAATAAAGCACTCTCTTTTATATTCAGATTAAGGATCCTTTTTAAATTTTAATTGCATTAAATTAACAC
Organism: Oenanthe melanoleuca; assembly: GCF_029582105.1. Taxonomy (NCBI): domain Eukaryota; kingdom Metazoa; phylum Chordata; class Aves; order Passeriformes; family Muscicapidae; genus Oenanthe; species Oenanthe melanoleuca. The sequence continues at coordinate 107,852,778 of NC_079336.1, read as the reverse complement.
TAAATCCACTGCAGTTGGTCTCTTCAGAAAAAATATGCTTTCAGCATCTCACAAAAAAAAAAAAAAATCCAGAGATTCAGCTTTTTAGACTTCAGAGTTTCTGAGACAGACAGTTTTTGATTATTTGTAGAATGTCCCACTTCCACTGCACCAAGCTCATTTCATACTTGCCCTACTAAATCAGCTACTCAGGCCTGGCACTCAACAGAACGTTCTTGCATTCAAGTAAATTGGAATTAAGTATAAAAAAGTAAGTAAAAGCACATCTCAGGAATTTGTACAACAGGCCAGCTACCATCTCTTCTTTATATGCAATCAAGTTTCGATGGCATCTTGGAAATAATAGCATGCATTTCTGCAATCTTAATTACATTTGGTTTTGAAGATTTCATCTTTTAGCCCATTTGAATGAAGAAAAAACCCCAAAATTCTAATTTCTTATTTTTATTAAGCACACTGCAAATTTGGTACCTATGTTGCTCTAACATATGCCTGCTGGCAGGGTCAAAGAAATAAAGATGCTAATCCCTTTACTAGGAGGAGATGGAAGAAAAAATGTCACAAAAAAAAAAGGAAGATAGACCTTTCTCAGCACAAGCCCTCTAGTACCCGAGCTTATTTCCACACCAGAAAGAGAGTAACCAGTCCCTGAGCACACTGGTGGCCACTTGCCAGCTAGGAAAGTGTGAGGGCTCTGTTCCTACCTTGCTCACTGCTGTTGTCCCCACTGTGTGATGTGTGTCCTCCACTGGAGGGTCCAGGGGTTCCCCCGGAGCGTGTTGATGCCGTGTCATCGTGGTCTCTGTTCCAGGAGGGCTAGGGGGAAGAAAAAAAATGAAAAGGTT